>NC_050479.2:38458497-38761859 GCF_012460135.2 Molothrus ater
AAGTACTGCAGTTTGCCACACAGTAGGATAGAAACTTTATGAATAGTCAATCATGTAACACTTTTTAAAATTAATTACTTGTTTGAAAGAATATATTTTTCTCTGTGACCACTGATGCCTCAGACCAAGGAAACAACAAAATGTTTCAAAAATATTTGTTATTACATAATCTCAGTGAAAAGAATCTGTTGGCTCTTTGGTTATATTTTAAAATAATTAGGAATATCTTGAAATATAAGAATGCATACTGTATAAACTGCTTTCAGTTTTGACAAGGCATCTTCATCTGCAGCTAAGAATACTTCTGTTTGTAGACACTATCTTGTCTAGAGATAAATGAAACTTAGGATGAGCATTTATTTCCATGGATTTACCAGCCTTTTTGCTGCAGCATTCAGCAAAGCCAAACATCATCAATTGAAAGCTGTGTAGTAAAAATTTTTATTTCCTTGTTGTCAACCCCAGAAGAGTCAGACCTGTTCAATGAAATTTCAATGAAATTCAATGAAATTTCCTCTGTCACATTCTTCAGCCCGCAATCAAAAGTATATAAAAATATTTTACAAGTGGTTTAAGTTGCTTTCTTCTTTGTGTGAAGACAGCAATTTTAAAGTCCTTAATGAAAGACAGATGAAGAGATGCTGCAAATGACATAATACTAATTTCTATTTCTGTCACTAATTTCTATTTCTGTCATAATACTAATTCTATTTCTGTTTCTTTCAGTATATTTCAAGTTTTTATGAAGGAATTTGAAAGCTAGATAAAAACCCCCTATTTTATACATGAAAAAGTTACTGACAATATAGACACCTGAAGAGTGATATTAAGTCCTTCTGAAGAAAAAATTCTGGTTATTATTTTTCAGTAAATACTATTGTGAAGCAGCAAGACACAGAGACTTTAATTCTGCAGTGTATTAGCACATAAATGTCTGCCTCCAAACTGTAATTTCAGCAAGAAGATTTACCTTAACTTGATTTAGCCATTTGCTCTTGTCTTGATTTTAGTCATTCTGAAATCGTGATGCTCAGTCTTGCCTCAAACACAGCAGTGGAAACTTATCTAAAGAGATCTGGGCAGATTGCACAACCTGCTGAATATTGATTCTGTTAAGCCTGAGCTCCCAATTAAAGTTCGGTTTTTCATACTGAGAGTTCTGTGAATGAAGAAAGATATATTAACATAAATTAAAACTGATAAGTGCCGCTTGAAGTAATAAATTTATTTTTTTAAATTATTGGACTCTTTGTTTGGAAGATTTAGAAGTATACATTTCAGAAAAGGTACCTGTTATATGGCATTTCTTGGACAGGTTGTGTTTTATTTCATCATCTTTTTCTATCCAAGGAATATTCTCCCTCCAGTTTGACCTTATCAAAATAAGAATTAGTGGTAAATTGTTATACTGGGTAAAATCCAATAATCAATAGGAAAGTCTTCCTCAGGCTTGACTAGCTGCAGTAAACATCTTCTGGCAGTGATAGAAACTGATGTGTAAAAGCAAAATAAGTTAAGGTTTTGGGTTTTTTTCTCCAGTAAAAATAAAATTAGACCATGACCTGAAGGAACTCAGTCAGATATACAGCATGCAAACTGCAGATATACAGCATACAGATAGTAAGAGGAAATAAGTAATTTCTTTTTAATGATAAATTCTCATTTGTTCTGTAGCAGTTTAAAAACAAAACCTAAATGTTGGCTGTAGAAAAAAAAGCCTTCTTTGAAAGGTGTATCTTTGGGATGACATCATGCTGAAATGCATCACTTTTTATGAGCTGATTAATTTAACTTCTGTGATTTTATTAACTGATTATTTATGCCTTTATGCAATTTTCTTCTGAAGAGGTTTGGTGCTAATTTGTTTCTTGTAGCATTGCTGTTTTATTAGGCAATCAACTTTGCATCTACCTGCTGGTAGAAAAAAAAAGAAATGACAGGGTTTCACAATGTGTTAATTTAAAACTGTAAAATATCACCATGAACTAAAAACCCCAAATGGGCTTAAAATACAGCTGAGGATTGTTAACGGTGAGATTTTTATGTTAGCACAGCTTCATTGCTGGGGTATAACCCATGTTTTCTTGTGTAGAATGTAACAGAAATTTTTCAAATAAAGCATTATTTAACTCAGTAATCCTTCTGAGACTTGTAAAATCCCTGAAAATCTCATGTTTAAGTTTAACCAGATTTTTCTTTCTTTACTCAAGTCAAGTAATGTCTCTTATCCTTTAAAATTCTTACTGTAATCCCTGAGATCACTCGCAGGATAAAGTGATGCCTATTCTCCCAAGAATGTAAGAATTCTTAACTTAATGTCCTTTGGAAGGTGTAGCACATAAAATCAGAAAATTTCTTCAAAAGAGAAGAGCTTAAACATGTCTGCAGCATACCAACCATTTAGGGATTTCTGGGACAACCTATTGAGTCAATTCCCAAGTTGTGGAACTCTTAAAAGAAAAAAAGTCCTGGTAACATTTCTTTTTTCTGTATTGAGAAACCTGAAAAAACATCAGCGAGAGCAATTATCTTCAAAACCTCAAAATGCAGTCCAGAGTAGCTCATTTTGGTTACACAATATGGAAGAAAATAAGGCTTCCAAACATTTCTGAGCCCTGGCTCTCAAATTATTTTATGCCTCTCTTCACCTGCAAAGTAAGTGGAATCATACCTATAAAGAATTTAAATGCTTGAAAATTTATAACAATGAAAAGGCATCCAAGCAGTCTTTTATATACTTCCTTAAAAAATATAAAATACTTGTCAAATATATGGATTATCTGGCAGTGAAATCTTTTTTTTTTTGATATCTTCTTTTTACCCCTTTTTCATGTGGTATTTTCAAGCTTTTCATCATGAACACGAAGACTACACATTTATTAGAATTTTTTAATAAAAAGCTCTCATTGTAATGTACTATTCTAATTTCAAAATTTAAAGGAAAAAAGCTCTGAAGTACTGCAAGAATTTTTTATAAAGTAAGGAGAAATTGTGCTTCTTTATTACTGGTTTGCAATGGCATTTCTGGTTTCAGGAGCTGCCACTGTTTGTGGTAGTAGACGACTAAAGAGCTTTCTCTCTTCTGGCATTTAACTTAATTTTTTCAATTAAGGATTAAAAAAAATTCAATTTTTTAAAAAGAAATCATTAATACAATTAATCATCTGACTTGAAACGGGATATCTCATTCCTCTTTTGTTTGATACTTCAGTAATCTTTGTCAGCTTTGCAAAGCTTAAATCTTCTCACAATATGTTTCAGTTATTGGCCTAATTAACATACAGCTTTACATGATTGAGTGATCAGTGCAAATTAGATACCAACAGGGGCCAGTGACCTAATGTGCAGGCAATCCCCCAACTAGATCCTCAAAATTTTTAATGACTTCAGAGTGTGGAGTTAGCACCACATAGCACTGTGTGGCTGAGCCCTGGGGTTAACAATAGTTCTGCAGTTAAGAACAGTAGAGAGGACTTGAGTGTGCCCAGAACACTTCACGGTGTCTCACTCCTACCAATGAATGGATCAGCAGAAGGACAAGGAAAAGTGACCTCAGTCATTATTGTTACACCATTGCAAAAGTTAAAATGACATTTTGAAATGAACCGTTCCTTTCTTTGGGAACTCTCAGCCTCTTTATGATACTCATTTTACTGGAAAGGGAAGAGGGGAGGTAACATTATATTTGTGTATTTGTAACAAATGAAAAAGTATTTATACTTCTAATGGAAAAAAATCTCTGAGCACCTGTAATTAATTGGTGGACTATTACCTTAAACTGTTCACAGGTGTTGATGACTAGTACTCATCAGGGGGCAGAGCCAAGGTATTTGCAAAGCCAAAGCCAAGCGGATCTCTTGGCTCTGCTTAACTCTTTTCTAGGACTTTTTTGGGAAATACAAGGCCTGATAACATTGGATTAAGGTCAGAAGCATTTCTGTTGCTAAAATTTGGGGAGGAGGGATAGGAAAATGCATTTTAAAATGCATGCAAGAATGCCACTTTGGTTTTTGTCTGTGACATCTGCCTGTGATGGTCTATTTTAAGAATAGCTAGGCTGTGTGCTATGTAATATTGTGGTTTGCCTTGCTAGAAACTTTACATTTTAAGCAGTTGTTTGAGCTGCTTACCGTATAGCCCAATAATACTTGTGCAGAGCTTTCTTCTCTGGCTTCCCAGTTGACTCCATTATAAACTAGACCTGTTACCCACAGGTGACAAGTGACACAGTCCACCAAGCCCACCCTTACCCAGGAAATACCTGGGCCACCAAGTCCAGGTAGACTTTTTGCTGGTGCCCCTGAAAGCATAAATGACATCAGGGTTGTTTTGTTCCCTGATATTAGATGATAGATTGAATCAAGTCCCATTTGTTAAAAGGTTTTCTTGGCATCTGAAGCCAAAATATTCTTTGTAGCACTTCAGAGTGAATAAGTGTGCACTTCAAAACAGAGACATAGGGTTGTCTTTCATTTTTTGCCCCTGTGTACAGCTTCACAAAGTGAAACAAAGGGAGATTTATTGGAAGAGGCTTCTCATGATTTCCATTTATTTATTTATTCACTTGTTCATCTATTCATTCACATATTTTGAAAAGACTCCATTCATTTCATTTGTGCATAGCAGATAAAATTAATTACTGCACTGCAGATAATAGCACAGAAAGGTCATCCTCAGAATTGTGTTTCACTTTGGTCTCTTTATCGTGCTTTGAAGATAGTGGTTTGATGTTGTTTGTACACTGTGGAGTGCACTTCTATCCCTGGGGAAGCATACTGAGAAAACAAATAATAGTAACAGAACAGTACAGCATAGCTGTTCTGCAGTGTTTGTCCCTGCTTTAAAAGTCTCAGCTGCTTAAAGCAGTGCCTGATGAGAGTGCAGAGTTCCTCAGTCTGTAAACATGAAGGTATCGATCTGAAGACAGTGAAATTGATGAATCTGTGTGTGAGAAAAGGGATGTGGTATTCCGGTGGCTGTTAAATTATTCACAATGATTTGTTGCTGTGGTGCATTTCTGCAATATTCTTCCTGTGCATCCTCTTCTCACCCAGTGCTGGATTGGTCAATTTTCAATGGGTCTGGGATCATAGAAGGGTGTTTTGTTTGTGAAATGTTTTCCCCCATACACAGTGCAAGAGTATAAATGAGGTTTCTTGGGAGGAAAGTGTTGGATTTCATGTGTATTCCTGCAGATTTTTTTCTTATAGACAAGTGCTATGGGTTTACTAATGGCCACAGAGCATATGGTTCAGCTTCCCCACATTGGACTGGGCGACAAATGAGGCACATCATCAATGAAGATGCAGACAGCAAGCAGCATGTGTTCAGGGCCTGCTTTGAGAGGGATTTCAATTTTTTCTTTTCGTATCTGTGAGCAGGGCCAAGTTTAATTGTCACATGGTGGAGTTATCTGGGTCTCATCAAGATTTTTGGTCGCACTGTAGGCCCATGTGGGTCATGTGCTGGAGGTGCTCTGACACAACAAGGCTCCAGGGCCAGGGAAGGTGGTGTGTACCTGTGCCTGTGCACATGTAACCCCAACCCTGGCTGTGCAGGGGCTCTGCTGCTTCTCCCTGTGGGCTGCAAAGCAGCTGGGAAGTGCTGAGTTGCCAGGACTGTGGCAGGGAAGGGAGATGATGAGGAACAATGAGTGGTATGAGGAGCTGGGGGGTTGGAGCTTGATAAGAGCTTAAACTCCCTTTCTTCTTCTTCTTCTTCTTCTTCTTGAAAACTAGCCCCTGATGTTTGTTAGAGGTATGTTGCTGCTAAGAGGTGATTTTATGGCTTAGAAAAGCATTTTTGGATGCATGTAAAGAAGATGAGAGAGAGAGAGAGGAAAGTGGCCCCATTTAATCTTCTCATAAGCAGTCTGTAGATAATAATTTAAATAAATTCTGACCTATAAAATGTAAATAATTTCTGATCTATGAAATAGCAACAAATCTTAATTTTAAAGATGCTCTTTTTCAAATAAAATCAAGTATACATTTTAAGGCATTTGGGAGGCTTGATAGTTTGTTAGGAATAGTAATGATGTTTGAAAACTTCTCCTTGTACATGCTGTCCAATTCAGAACATTTAATGCTGTCCAAAAATCTAATCTAAATCTAATTTTTCCAATATCTTATTGAAACTGTGTTGATTTGCATGCAGCTTTCACTAGAAAGATGCCTACTTACTTTTTAATTAATTAACAATTAATGTTCAAAGTATGGTTTAGAGAAAGAACTGGAGTCCTAACAATAGTAATGACTGCAACATGTTGGTGGACTACTGCAAAAGGCATCTGTTTCTGGCTATGCAGTTGTGGGGAATATGAGCATCTTTTTCTTAAGGTCACAGAGAAAGTTCTTTCTTGTTCCTTAGAGAAACTGAGGTAACTGTCAGTACATGAACCCAGTATTCAAATAATGTGGCTTGCAAAGAAACTGCCTGTATAGAAATTTAAAGAGAAGAAAACACCATCTAGTGCTTAACTTCAGCTGCTGTGGGTGATGGGATAGGTTCTTTCTAGGAATATATAAACTGTTACTGTGGTTTAAGCCCAGCTGGCAGCAAAGCACCATCAGACACTTGCCCAACCTTCCTCTCTCCAGCCCTTGCCCTGGTGGACAGGGGAGGAGAATCAAAGGTAAAACTTGAGGGTTTAGGTAAGAATAGTTTAATAATTGAAAGCAAAGTAAAATAAAATAGTAATAGTAAGTAATTTTAATAAAGGTAATAAAAAGGGAAAGGGAAAAATCCAAACATGTGATGCACAATACAATTGCTCATGAACTGCTGGCTCATGCAGGCCCTGTTTCTGAACCCATTTAATTGGCCCCCCTTCCATGTAACTCTTCCAGTTTATGTACTGGGTATGGTGTTCCATAGTGTGGAATATCCCTTTGGCCAGCTCAGGTCACCTGTCCTAGCTATGCTCCCTCTTATTGAGTTTTTGGGGGTTTTTTGTGGATGTCCTCAATGCCAGAGGGGGAGGGCCAAAAAAAATATTCCTTGGTTTACTATGAACTCAACTTATAAAAACCCAAGACATCCGAGTGTTATCGATGTCACTCTCATTCTGTATCCAAAACCCAGCACTGGGAAGAAATTAACTCTATCCCAGCTGAAACCAGGGGAGCCCTAAAAAAGTTATCTCACTTTGCATTATGAGCAAGTGTTGTATAGGTCAGAGGTTGTTAAATTTGAAGTGTTTAGGGCACATCTGGGTCATCTGCAAGCAGGAAAGGATGCAGTATATCCAAAGTACTTGTAATAGGCTACAAAATAGTTTGAATTACCTCTGATGTCTTTGATAATTACAATGTGATCCTTGGCTATTGATAGAAGTATTTCAAAGGAGACATAGCACTGAGTCTCGAGGACGTTGTTAGTGCTGATGAGATTGTTCATAATCAGTAAGTGGATCATCATGCTCTTAAAAGCCAGTTGGGAAAGCCAGTAATACAGAAAAAAGCCTCAAAGGAATGGTGTCACTGTGTGTCACATTACTCATATCATTAGATGGATTCTCGTAATAGCTTTTTGTCTGGAAATAATTCTTCATGACAAGCAATATTTGTGTCATTAAATGTTTGCGCCATGTAATAGGACTCAGGCTTGAAAAGTGTAAGGGAAAAATTGGTGAGATATTTTGAAGCTCAGATTCATGCTCCAACTTTTTTCAGCGTAAGGACCATAAGATAAACATGCAATTAGAAAAAATGAGAAAAACATTCCAAGAGTAAACTACTTTTTTTTCCCCATCCTTAATTTCTTTCATTTATTTAGAACAGGTTCAGTGTGTTTTGGCAGTGGTTGCCCTGCCAATAGATTACTGCTGTCTAAAAGGGGAAAGCATGTCTGCTGTAAGTGGCCCTTCAATTTTGGGAAGTAGCTCTTAACACACTGGTTACTAAACCTAAAGGTAATAAAAGCCACTGTGTAATTCTGACATCCTTTCAAAGATTTTTTAAGAGGTTCAACTGTTCTGAAGCAATGAAACTTAGCTGTTCAGGTTGATATGTTCAAGTTTATTCAAGTTAGGTTTTTTTTTTCCTGTAAATAATTGTGCAGAGTGGTTCTTCCAGGGCTTGTTTATGCTCACTAGCTACTCAGTGACTGGAGAATCTGTAGGGTGCTTTCTTTTTCACCAGAGGAAATTACATAAAAGGAAATTGCAAAATCAAAAGCAGTGCAAAAGAGAAATTATGTCAAAATTCAGAATAACTAAATAAATAATCAGTGATCAGCTGGTTGTTCTCTTTGTTGCTGAGTCACAAGCTGCACCTCAAAAAGGCTGTTGTGAGTGAAGGCCCAGCATTGGCTTAAATGAAAGCTGGGCACTCACCTATCTGTGATCTGAGCCTTGTTGTGGGGGGGAGAAAGGATAAACCACTAAAGTGGTGTCTTTCAGATACTGTGCATCTCTTGAAGGTGTGCCAGAGGCTGTTAACTCATTTAGTGAGATTGTTTGATCTGTTTCTTTCTTATGGCAATAGATAAAGGTGCTCTTGCAAATCTGTGCTCTGTGCAAATCTGCACAGCAGAGCTCATTTGGGCAAAATTTCATTGTTCCGTACCCAATAATTCTCAAGTCTAAAGAGAGACAGTAGGAGCACAGTGGATTCAGACCTATTCAACAACACAGGAAGCTGAACTGCTTCCAGAGAGCCTGCTTTGTCTCCTGGCAGACTCCCCGAGACAGGATATTGTGGGAAGACACCTCTGTCCCTCCTCCACCGCCCATCTCCAGCCCTTTATGTAAGAGCTGCTGCACTCTTGTTTTTGCAGCAAAGAGGTGGCTCAGTGGGGCCCAAATTCACAGCAGGGTGTGCAGGAGATGTGAGTATTAAACATAAGGTGACTCACACATCTGCCCCAAAGCAAGGGGCCTGGGGCTCTCATGGATGGCCTGTGGCTCTTCATCTGTCCAAGAACAAAGCTCCCCGGCAAAACAACACCACACAGCTGGTCCCATGAGGGGCAGTGGGCAGCACATGCTCATCCCTCCAACCCTTCCAGGGGACTGGAATCAGGTCCCAAATCCCAGATGAAATACTGGGCTGTACTTTCTCCAGGGCAAGCACAGGCACCATAAGCTTTTGATGTGCTTCCTGCCAAACGAGGCAATAGGCCTGTTCATCAATTACCTTGTTTGATCCACTCATTGCAGAAGAAGACTAAGGGTAACCAGCTGGGTCAAGGCTGGGAGGATTTTCTTTGCATCAGCACAAGATAGGCAGCTGTGGTAGTAAGAGAAATTGTGTGGAGCATGCCTAATCTCTCCTAGTCACACATATCTGCTGATGCCTTAGAAAGGCATCTGGCTTTTAGATACCAAATCACATTATCCAGAATCCTGGGCAATATATTTCATACTGCTCTGAGCTCTGCTCCACCACCAGAGCGCAAGAAATGCTGAAATCCAGCTGCTGAAGTGGTCAGCCCGTTCTTGAGGTGATCACAAATAGAAACAAGCGTCTTTATGTTATTTCCAGCCACCCATAATTTGAGTCAGAACTCTTTTCAGTCTGACCTGAAATAGCAGTATCACTTTGTATCCTCAGTACTATCTTTTCCTTGTTTCTGAATGTGACAGTTTTTTCCACTCATATGGAGGAAAGGAGTACATCTGCACCCCAATGTGCCATGGTAAGAGCAGAGGACTCATAAATTCCTAATTACCTATAGGGCTCATAAGGCTGATGATAAGCCTTTCTCCAAACCCATGAGACAATATCACCTAATCTAGCTTTTGTCACTGCCATGGCATCAACTAACTCCGGGCTTCAGCTTCAGTTTTAACCTTGGAAGATTTACATCTCAGTGAAGTCTTGGATGTGCCAGTTTTCTTCCTAAAAGCTTCTGTCTCCACTAGATGAGGCAATGCTGAATATTTTAGACCCTGCGAGCCTTTTGTGGCTTTGCAGCTAGATTGGTCCAAAAAACTGATGAATTTGTGCTGATAGTTGAGTTTAAGAATTTATTCTACTTTTTGTGGTGAAATCATTATAGCTGTGCCACTGCAGATCAGTTGTTACAAGTGAGGCCTTGCCTACAAGAATGCTCTAAAATGACTACTATTTCTGTACCAGAACAATTTAGTTAGATTTGGACTGCTTCTGATAGTTGAGATCTGCAGACAACTGCTGTCTTCTGGAGCAGAGCTCAGTGCTCAACCTTAGGAGGCACATTTGGATTCACTACCCAGATTTGGTCAGTTAGAAGGTCAGTTAGGAATCTCTTTTTAACTACCCCTTCTTTTTCTCAAAACTTTGGAGGTATGGGAAGCTCTTTGGTAACCACCCTGGAATAGGAACAGGAACAGAAGATCATAGAAGAAAAAAAATGAGAGTTTCTTAAGAGTACCTGGAATTTGATAGGAAACACCCTCCATCACTACCTATATTCCTGTTTTCTTGCTAAAGTCTGCTGTCTTCGCAAATAGCAAGGCTATAAAAAATTGAAATTACTTCCTGGCTATCATGGATTTTTAGACTCATGACTGAATAGATGTTACAGTGAGTTTTCAGATGCTTCCATTAGCAGAGCTCTTCTGTTATACTGCAGGTGTTCACCCAGAAGGGATGCCAGTTGCCCTCCTGTTTGATGCTGCAATCTGCAATTGCAGTGAGTTGCTGGATGGCTGGGAATACCACACAGCAGTTTTTGCCTTTTTACACTGTGGAACGGATAATCACCACATTTCCTTCCAAATACTGTCATGCTCAAACCCTCTCTCTTTAACCTTGAAAAGTCAGGCTCACGCAGACCAGTACATTTTACTGCATAACTCATAAAGAAATCTAAGAAATGTATTAGCATTTTCTTCACTTTCTTTCACTGGAGTCCTTCACAAGAAAACTTTGCTTATAAATCTTCCAGTGAGCTTGGTGGCAAAGTAATATCAAACTGGACATATATTTGGGACCCCTTTGAAGGGAACTCTATTTAAATTTGGTGATGGAAGGTTTCTAAACTTAATAAGCATCTGTAATGGCTTTTACATTTTGTGCAATTGGAGTGCTTAGTGATTATTAGAGAGCTGTTAGGAAGAGAATTAAGGCTTAATGTAGATTTCAATGTGTTTGATTTGACAGAGGCCATGCAATTTTTGTGTAACACAGTAACATTTATAAGCTGATTCAAGCACTTCATGCAGGTGTGCTGTCCAAGTTTTCTTATTACAATTATGCATAATAACAATACAGTTATATGAAAATGAGAGTGCTTGGGTGGTCACAGTACTGGGAGCATTTGCCCTTTATTCTGAAGAGCAGAGAAGTGGAAAAGTGCTGGATGTGGAGAAAGGAAATTAATGTTTGCCCTTGCAGAACACTCTCCTTCCACTGGATTTGCATACAACTCATCATACCTTTTCTGCATCTTGGTTATGCTTCTGTCCAATTCAGCAGGAGAATTCTTTCTGTTTGATGTTGGGGAACAGTTCTGAACTTGAAAAAATTAGTTTTGGTTATTCTTGTGGGAAAGTGTAGATAAGCATACAATGGTTTTCCCTGATTGCCTCAGTCTCTTCATATTCAAGTAGTACTTAGCAAATGGTCTGTCTGGTAGGAAGATCCCAGGGTACAGGGAGACAAACACGGTACTTTCCAGAAAAGCAGTATTTTCTGTAGTGGCTTTATTCTCATGCTGAAGGTCTCTTCTGTGGCCCTGGCCATTAGGAAGTTTGCCTGTGCCACAGCTCCTTCCAGGCCTCTGCAAAAGATCCTGAGCAAAGTTGCCCATGGAGAACATGGTTGCTCAGCACCATAAAGCACACAGGGCAACAAAAATGCTCACTTAATTTTCAAGACTGACTTTTCACCTATGTGATTTGGACAGGCTCGTCTTCTAACCTTTTACCCTGCCCAAGTATGCTCTAGATGCTGACTAAGGAAGGGGACCTTATTGGTGATCAAAAATTTTGCCCACCTATTCCAGTTCTTCCTGCCAAGACTGATGAAACCCAAAGCATGACTGGTGAAACTACCTCATGTGTAGTTTCATCCTATCTGGACTTCCTTTTCTTCCTTTTAGTGAAGTCCTCCTTTGGTGAAATTGTACTAAAAATAGATGTTGGCTTATGCTCCAGCACCTCTTTGAGTAACTGCCGAGTGCTGGATACTGAAGTGAGGATGTCTGAACTTCTCCTTCCAAAAGACGCTGCTTAGACCTCCAAAAATAGTATTTAAATAATATTGAACATGTAAACCCATGTCATTTTTCATCTTAATACTGAACTCCTATACTTGCCTGTTACTGCATTTAACAAAAAAATACAACACACTTCTGAATTTTATGTAGCATGATTAATTTTTGGCTAGCTTATACTGTTTTTTGAGACTTTATGTACCTTAGCAGATGGTGTTAAAGTTACTGTGAATAGTTTAATTTCATTTCTTCCCACCTTCTTAGCTTTACCCTTTGCTTTTAATTATTTGCTTGCAAACTAGCTGACACAAACTAGTTGAACACATTGATGACAATGGATTGTGGTAAAAATATAAATTTTAAGATGTCAAGATTTAAGCACTTGACTGTTTTTAAGGAAAAACTCAAGAATGTGTCAACCTCTTTATTACAGGTTATTATAAGAATAATAAAAATAATTCAAAAATCCATTATAGTGTTATATGAGAGGTATTCCTAAAATTTGGCTGCATGTTATCTTGGACACAGTCACACTGAAAGGGAGAAAGACAAAGATAAACTTTATCATATTCTAGTTCTGTGTGGGATCCAGAGAGTTGGGGCCTTTGTCAACAAAAATGCTGGGAACAGATTTTTACTCAGTTATGTCATAATGTCATTTTCAGACATCTAAATATATAGTATTCCAAGGTGTACAGTATGTGACATTAATACTGTTCAGAAATATCTGTAGGCATTTAATTCTGAAAGTTAATTATTTTAGGCAGGAACACTATAGGTGTGAAGTGCCATTAAATGTACTGCTGGCTAATATGAAAGAAGACTTTTAGGAGACTCTCTGGAGTGCTGGTTAAAGTTAGACAGGACACTTCTTGGTGGTCAAAGTTGTGCTGTGTGTCTCAGACAATGAATCCAGAATCTGACACAGTAGGAGCTTCCAAAGATTGACCACTTTTGAAGTCATGTACATATCTAAGCATATACATTGCATCCAATCATATTAATTTAATTTTAGACAGTAAAAAAATTATTTTTCTACATACTAAAGTACTGGCAAAAACAAATAAACCAAAATATTAAGAATTGTCAATACTAAAAATAATATTCTTGCTGCCCTGTTATTTATGGCAATCTCCACACTTTACAGTCTTGTATTTCCTGCATCATTTGCTGCAGTAGAGAATGTCATGCTTTTAACAAACTGCATCTGTATAGAATAGTTTTACAAGGTCTTGTCGTCAACAGTGGTGTGTGAGTTAAAAAAGAATAGCTTAAGAACTTTAAGTTTTAGGTGTTTTTTTGGTTAACTTACTTGAAGCCCAAACCCGAATCCAATTGAATTTTAATAAAGTAAATAAATTAAAAAAAAAATGCATTCCAACTGATGACAAAAACTTATTCCTTCTCTCATGATTGTAAAATAACCTCATTTTTCTCTCTTTATAGAACTTTCTATGCCTTTCAGCAGCTACCTTTTACTCTCTTACAGCCTTTCAATTTGCTTTTCCACAACCATTTCACTGTTCTACTCCTTCTCAGTTCCATTATAAAGCATCTTCTTATGCTTTAGTTCAGCAGTGAAGCATTAACTTCTTTTACCTGGCACCAGCATCATTTGCCATCAAATAAAAAAATTGGTCCAACTACTTTGATAGAGTTGCACAGGTTTCTGGTTTTATAAAAAAGGAAAAGCTAAATTTAGCTAGAGTTACATTTACTGAACTGCAGCCTGAAGCTGAAACCAGTTTTCATTTTGAAGCTCTGTTCTTCCCCAGCTATAGTACTGGCTTGCAATACTGGCTTGACATAAAAGAGACCGAATTCATGCTGGAAGCAGACATTAGCGCCTTCTGCAAAATTTCAAAATGAAAAGAAACTCTTCTTTGCGTCATCCTTCTCTAAAGCTCTGACTTTAATCTCCACTGCTCAAAATAGCCCCTTATTGATATGCCAGATCTATTCTCCTTGCACACCTCTGGTAACTCCACTATAGGAACATAAGTTGTATCCGAGCAAGGCTCGAAGTGGTTCTGCAGTCTCCAGTGTGTGGTTCAGTTTTACCTCACCAGTGGGAGTTTTTTCCCCTGCTGCAGAAGCACGAGAACATTATTCTAAGTGTGCCCATGGAAATATACAGGGAAAGCTATAAATATGAACATATTAATTAAATGCTTATATGCTCTGACATTTAAAGACAGTAGTAGTCAAAGCTTATATGGCTGTGAACAACAAGGCCTGTTGTTTTTCCTTTTATTTACAAGGAATGTTGCCCATCTCTTCTGAGCATTCATTTTTCTTTCCAGTTGCTATCAAAGGTAAATTTAAAACATTTTTTGGCTCATTTCTGTGTAAATTTATAGAGATAAGATGGAGTTTGTGTTGGTATTTTGACTTGCCCATGGTGTTTGTTTTTTTTTAATTTTGCCTGGAGAAGAAATAGGGGCTTGTCTTAAGTCATTGCAAACATATAGTTTTAGTAGAGTCTTCTCATTTAAAGAGCTTAAGATATCTTTTTCATGAACAGGGTGTAGAAAAAAAAAATCACAATTTATCTAAGTAAAAAAACCAACCCTAAACAAACCAAATTTATCTAAATAAAAAAACTGAACTGTAAATAAACAAAAAAAACCCAAATAAAAAAGCTTAAATACATAATAACATCCTTTGTATTACCTAGGAATTACATGTAGTGGAATCATTCAGTTGCAAAATCTCTTGTGCTTTAGTGTTTTTAAAATGTTAATAAAATGTTATTGGGATATTACTGGTATTTTTTATACCCACATGTACCTTTTACTGGTATTGCTGTACCTGTTTTGCTCTTCATACTTGTTCTAATAAAAGACCATGAGTAGTTACAATGAATAATACATTTGCAAAATGTTGTCCTTCTTTTTCCTGTCTAAGCCAGTCTCATGTTCTTACAGTTTTCCAGCACTTACTTGCCTGTGGCTTTTCCAAAACAGCTGCACAGTATGATAGGCTTCATCCAAAGTAGCACTCCTTCTTTCATCTCCATCTTCTCAGTAGTTTTTATTACAGTGTTGTCCCTGCTTTCTATTTATTCAGACAGTTTTTCTTTATATTCCCAAAGGTGCATTTGGAGAGCGATCTCAGAATCACAATTGTTACTGAAATCATTAATTTAATCTCCTTTAATTTACTAACATCCTAATTTTTTGTAGTTCTTCAGTTTAACATTTACAAAAGCTCCTATTCCTCTTAACCTCTGTGGAATAAGAAAAGAATACCTTAAAAACATACACTATAACTCACGTATTTTTTCTTGTCTTTTTCTTTTCTTCTGCTGATTTTCACTCAGGTTTACCAGTCCGTTAGTGCGCGCCTCTCGTCACCAGGTTTCTCATGAATACCAGAAAACCTCTGTCTGAATTTTCTGCTCAACTGTGCATCCATAACTGAATGCATTAACATCACAGAAGTCAATAAATATTTAATTAATAGCAGTATATGAGATTGAGGGGTCAGAATTTGTTGCAAGTAGGTGTTGTCATCAAACAAAGCTTAATAGAAAGGACTTTTATCTAACATGAGCTTCAGTTTTAGGCTACTGATTCCCTGAAATTTAAATTAATCTACTAAACTTTTTTCATAGAAATACAAGTGGAAAGAGTTGAATACCTCAGAAGTATCCAAAGGCAGAGCCATTTTGCTGGAATCTGTTTTTTTTTTGTTAGACAGGCATTTCCTGTTCTCCATTTGAAGTATGAGGAACTTTATTATTTCCTTAGATCATGGCTTCACCACCTAAAGTTTGAGTGTAAATTATCTGCTGGCATCTGCAGATTGTGCCAACAAGACTCAAGACAGGTGCAAAATCTTGCTTAAGAGTAGCTTAATTTTCTTTGTAAAATGGATGTGAAGTTGTTCTGCAGATTGCCCAAGATATGTGCTCAGCTCCAGCTCAGCCTACACTGTCTCTTGCATGTTCTAAGAATTGTACATGGCCCAAGCACCTGTATTTAGAAAGCAGAGCAGACTGCCCTATGAAGTCAGTGGGTGAGGAATTAAATTTCCTTGTTAGAGAGCAACTGGGATTTTCTTTGTTTTCACTTAAATTTCAGAGCCATTTATATTTTTTTTTAACAGCTTGGCTAAGCTCAATGCATATTTAAAGAATGGTACAAAAGATAATGTTTAAGTGTGTAAAACTGTGAAAACAATTTAAACAAGTCTTTCAATTAAGCTTGAAAATTGCTTTCTGGCATGTATCCAAACAACAAAAACCTGCCATTTTATATTCATTCCATTATTTTTGGAATAACTGAAATAATAAAACTCTAACTGGAGATGCATGCACATGTGCTTTCACATGTGTTCACAGTAGCAGGTAAAATCTTTTACCCCTTTGCCACTGTTTATCTCCACTGTTTGTCAACTGTGTATTGACATGTTGGTCAGAAGAACTTTTGCTTAAATGAGAAATGTCAATTATTGTTGCAAGTAGTTACCACCAGAAAATAACACTCTTGATTCTGAGCTGCTGTTTCATGATCAACAAATATTTGCTCTGTAGAGATTAATTTCAATGCAAATTAAGCTTAATGCATTTTTTGTTTAATTATCTGGTTTTGTAAATGGCAGGTACAAAGCCTCTCGGGTTATGGTACACAGCGAAAGAACTTCTCTAGATAGACTTAAAAGGACTATGTTGCTCACAGGCATTGAATCTAGCATTGATTAGGAAATTTTCTTAAGGTTCTAGTTCTTAAAGCAATATAAAATCAGACATTCAGTTAAATTATTTAATATATACTTAGCTCTAGGGCCTGCAAGAGAAAAGTAAGGAAATTATTCAAAAGTGCTGTTTAAATGTTCAAAAAACAGAAAGCACCCAAATTCTCCCACCTAAACTCTTCCTAAAAGTTTGGGGGGACCTGGTTCAAGAATTATGGAACCAGTAATAATGTGAAGGGTGTGGGAGATGCTTGGACTTTCACACACATGCTTACACCCCCAATGTATTGATAAATTTCCTCTTCAGAAATAAAGAAAACTACCACAGGAGTGGGGGAACTGCTGATACTGGGTAGGTAACTGAGACTGTAATGCTATAGAAAGAATGCAAAGGTTGTACTGCTTGGTCAATGCAATAAATGAAAAGGAGAAACAGAAATAATGAGTACTGAAGAAAATATCACTGGTCCTAAGGCTTTCTGCATAGTGGTGTCATAGTGGCATTGGAGAGAAATACATTGGCTAGAAATCTTGAACACCTGCCCCAATTCCCAAAGCCATTCATAATCAATGGAGAAAATTAAAAATAATTTTTAATTGGTGATTTTTTTTTACTCTGCTCTTGCTGATTGAGATTCTGTGGACTGGAGTTTCCATAGCCTTAGTATCGCTTCAGAATGGGAGATGAAGCACAGAAATAGTTATTTAAGTTATTTGATTGTGTTGATGCTTGCACATGTGGACAAAAAGACTTGTGGAACTCTTGGAGAAATCTGAGAGAGATGATCATTCACAGTGATATATATCATAACTAATGTACATTTTTATTCCTGACACTTAATTAGCCAATATTTGGCTAAAAAGGCTGAAGGAAGATAACTTGATTTCTTTGACAGTGCTGGTAATACCAAGGTAGTACTTGAGAAGACAATCAAAATAGACTTGGAAAATCATTGCTGTTATTCCTTCTGGGAAAATTTTGTCCAAGTAAACCCCACACAGCCACTCACTGTCCTTGCATCAGGATGTGGGAGAGAACTGGAAGAGTAAAAGTGAGAAAACTCATGGGATGAGATAAAGGCAGTTCAGTAGGGAAAACAAAATCCATGCACACAGGCAAAGCAAAGAATTCATTCACAGCTTCCCATGGATTGGCAGGTGTTTCCATTTCCAGGAAATCTGGGTTCCATCGTGCCTAATGGTGTCTTAGGAAGACAAACACCATCATTCCAAACTTCCCCCTTTCCCCAGCTTTATATGCTGACCATGACACCATAGGGTATGGGACATCCCTCTGGTCAGTTGGGGTCAGCTGTCCTGGCTGTGTCCCCTCCTCCCAGCTCCTTGTGCACCCCCAGCCTGCTTGCTGCTGGGGTGAGAGGCAGAAAAGGCTTTGGCTCTGTGCAAGGGCTGCTCAGCAACAGCTGAAGCATCCCTGAGTTATCAACGCTGCTTGGAGCACAAATCCAAAACACAGCCCCACTCCAGCTCCTGTGATGAAAATTAACTCTTCCACAGTCAAAACCAGCACAGCAGATAACTTTGGCAGATAGCTAGGGACAAGACTCTTAGGACATGATAACAGTATTGGCACATGGCCATTGGAGGGCACTTAACAGTATCAGTTTGCTCCAAGTCCTGTCAGTCGTATGCTGATACAAAGATACAGTTTGTTTCATTTCCCAAGGATGCATTTGGCCAACCTAAATCAGCTTCAATCTCATTTTTTTTTTCTGTTGGCTGCATGAACCATAAATAAATTTTATTGTTATAGATGTCAATCTGCTCAACAAATCTCATATAAGCAATCTCTTGCAAAATAATATCCTTCCAGTTCATTCTTTTTTCAATTTCCCACTTAACAATACATGAGGCTTTCCTGGAAACTCAGAAATCTAGTAGAAATTAATTATCTCCTCAGAAATTTTTGGCAATTTCACCTTTTGTTTCCTCATGGCTTATTGAACTGACCTACAGGCCAATCCTGTTCCACCAGATTGCAAAAGAAGATGCTGACTGTGACAAAGAGTTACGGTATTTTAGCATGAGCGATGGTAAGTACTTCTTCTGATGGATAAATTTGATTTATGTAAGATATCTGTTGGAAGTGAAGTCCTTTTATTTTTTGTTTTTCAGTAAGAGACGCTGAGTTATGCCAGATTAAAAATGTCTTTACAGTCAGGTTTTGAGAAATGGTGTGAAGTTGAGTTTCAATTTATTTTTTCTAGAGGCAGCTGCTCTATGAAAGGTAAAAACAGTACCTAGTACCTGTCCTGTAAGTGCAGGAAGTCAAATGTCTTTCTCTCTGGTTTTCTTACCTAAACAAGGGGCAGAGATTTGAAGCTGCCCCAGTATGCCAATTACAGGCTTTTAATAAAGTCTTTTAATGTTTGTTTTGGGCACATTTCTTTTTATTGATCATTCAAATGACTGGCAGCAATCATGTTCCTTAGTGCTGAATAATAAAACTATATAGCAACAGTTAAGTTAAAAAAATATTTCACCACGGAGCCACACTGAAGCATTCTTACTGTATTGAAATTATTGTTCCATTCATGTGTCTGACACTCTCTTCTACTTCATCAAGAGGAGAAAAGAATGTTAAACACAATGATGATAATTTTTGCTACCTTATATTCATACTTTTATATCTCTTTTGAACCATACAAAAAAGATAAATGATAAAATGATAGGAAAATTCATTGGAGTTGCAGGTTTTGAAATACACTTAGTCATGAAATAGGCTGTAATCCTGCAAGCATGCATGTAACTAAATGTAAATGAATTGTTCCATTTAATTCATTAATGCTTTTAATATACATAAAATTAAAATAACATCTTTATTTTCATAGACCTATAAACACAGAATGGTTTTGGTTGGAAGGGACCTTAAAGTTCACGTAGTTCCAACCCCTTTGCCATGGGCAGGGACCCTTCCACTAGACCAGGCTGTTCAGAGCCCCATCCAGGTCATTGAACACTTCCATTTTGTACAGTTAAAATCGAGGACTACTATATGCTTTTGTTTTTTCTCAGGCCTGGATGAGTTGATGACTTGGGATTGGAAAAATAAGGCTTAGAAATGGGAAAAACATTCATATATTTTAGAGACAAAAGATATTCTGTTTATTGTGTGCTTTTCACTCTTCTATATGATACCTACTGTTTAGGTACTAGGAAAACTTCACAGAGATGAGGATTTCATACAGCATTTTTAATATTTATACTTTTATTTTTACCTTCAATTCTTGTTCTTTCAGCCACACATAGTGAGACTTAAAATATGAATTTTCAGATCAAAAGGAAAGTGATTAGATACTCTTCCTTTCTCCAAGTAGCCTTGTTCTTCAGAACAGATTTATTCCTTTACAGATTGTAGGAGTGAGTTCATTCCTTAATGATTTAAGAATTCATGAGACACTGCCTTCGTCTCTCTTTTTTTTGTGGAGTTGTCTGTGCTGCTGCTGCTGCTGTTTTGTATTGGTGCATGGTACTGTAACCTCTAACTTGTGTGAAATTATTGACTTTTTTTTTGCCTGAAGTGTATAGACTGTGGTTGCCCTTGGAAGGAAAAAAGATGCAGTTTCTTCATTCATGCAACTTCCTTGTAAACTTGCATGCTTCATTTTAATCATGGTTGAACTATAGATTCCATTACTATGCTGCTGTAATATTTTCAGTATTACGGCAGGGTTCTAGAGGACTAGAATAATTTTTGAAGGGAAAAAAGCTCCGCAAATTTGTTCTTATTTCAAAAGGAGCCAGATGTGTTAAATCTTTACATTATGTTTTATCACTTCTCCAGACCATTTCCTCCAAGTGCAACAAGCTAATGTGCTTTTCAGTGTGTACAGTACAGACAAATGCTATTAAAATATCTGAAGTCATGGTGTGGGGTAGAGTTTACAAGCTCTTTCAAGCAGAGAAATGGTTAACATAGGCACTGGCAAGACAGCAGATGGGATGATGAAATGCAGCTGCAAGGGATAAATGCACTCAGGAGAAGGCTGCAGAGGAGGGGAAGTGCCTAAGGAAGTAGGGAGAGCACTTAGAGGAGTGCTGGTAGAAGGGCATGCTGTGAGGCTCAAGGTGACACGAGCCTCTGAAATTAGGGAATAGAAAAACAGCTATTTGGAGGGGAAAAAAATAAAGATGCACTTTTGGGAATGGGTTTGAGGATGGGTAAATAAGAGCCTTTTTTTCCCAGCAAGGCTGCCCCTGGCAAACCTGAGTCCTGGTAGTCAACCTCTTTGTATGAGCATGAGTAGGGTTCAGCTCCCCAAAAATCTTTTATGTGACACAAGTTTGCATTTGAGCTTGTTGGTGTTGGCCCAATGTCCTCAGGTGACTTTATGATGCTTGTATCCCCAATTGTCTGTTCTGTTTATGCTGGATATTAAGTTCTACACCTTTAAGACTGATTCTGAGAGTGAAGGAGGGGAAAAAGAAGCGCGCACTTTTCAGAAACTGCGCTCACTCCTCTGCAGTTTGTTCTTACAGACTGTATTGTCTGCAGCACAGACAGCACAAGAAAGCTCTCCTTTGCTTTTAATTAGTTTTTAGCTAGCTGAGGCAGAAAAGTTGCCTAGACTGTAGTTTTTCTTTTTCTCAGAACTGTTCAAACCTGCTCTAAACTAAAAACCCAAAGCTCATGCCTTTGGCCCACCAGGGCCTGGGATGTATTTTCCAGCACAGGAGGGACTGATAAGAAACTGAGCAAGCTGAGTTTGACCCCACAACAAGGGCTTGCTGAATTTGCCATCTCTTCAGAACAGCAAGAAGTTTTATTGTTTAATATTCATTTTCTATGCTTGTGAATACTTTGCTTGTTAAATAAACAGTTTTTTCCACTTTTCTCATAAAAAATCTTTTCCCAAACCAGTTAAGAGAAAAACCACTTAAATCTGCTTTTCTAGAAGAACCCCGTTTAGAATCTCCACCCAAATTTGCCCTAAACCAAGACACCCCTTCACTGTCAATGGAAAGAAACAGATGCTTTTAGGGCATGATTCATCTGACCTATTTTGAACACCTGCCTTAGGAGGAGTTGAATCATACCCTAGAACTGTTTCTGTCTATTGACTGTAAAGAGAGCCTAGGGCAACTAACTCAGATTTAAATACCTATATAAGAGATAACTTGGCTTGGCCACATATAAATTGTCCCAAAGAATACCATGTAAGTGCAGAAGTTAATATTTGAATGTCATCATTGTGACAGCTCTAGAGCATGAGCACTACAGAAGTTTCTCGGGATTTACCTTAAACTCCACTTTATCCTGTTTAGAAACTTTGTTTCTATATAGGATTTGGGCAGTAGGAGGTGGTGGCACAGCCACTTTTTGCCACTGGATGTATGTTGAGGTCTGATGGCTGCTGCAGAAACCTATGGCTCAGCCACTTGCCCCAAAGCTCTGCTGATTCATAGGAATTGCTTCCCTTAGATCTTCAGGGGAGAAATTCACAAAGAGAGAGAGAGGGGAAAAAACCAAACCACCTCAGGTCCTTCCTAACTATGAAATTTGGCAAGCCTGCCAAGTTTTTCTATGTGCTAGACTATCTCACAGCACCACTTTAAAGGAGCATTTCACTAATTTGGAGGAGGATTGTGAAATTTTGCTGTGGAAGGGACAAGGTTATCTTGTCCCTTCACATCAGCTGTTTTTCCCATTAAAATATGTTCAGTTCTGTCTGAACTGAACTGAAGCATATGTACAAGCTTCCATGTACCTCAGTTTGCCTAAGTTTGAGTTGGTATTTGTAGACCTGTCTCACATGATGCCACTGTGTCACAAATTCCCAGCTGGGAAATCAGGATTGCTGCTATAGGCCTCACTTGTGAAGCTGAATTGTCCTGAAGCTTTTGTTTAGTGTAAATGGTGGCAGCCCTCAAAAAAACCATAAGGAAATCAGTGATAGTTCTTTCAAACTAGGGTTCGAATCATTTTTAGTAAATAAGACATTGGACTAAGCATCCAACATTAATTAAATGTAGTATGAATCTTCATCAAATGTGCACCATGAAGCTGATGTATTTACAAAGGCATTGTGGAAAAAAACATTTTGAGGAAATGGTGTCTCCTAACTCTAGTATACCCTAAAGAATGGGCCCTCCTAATTCTTCAGCATTTCGTAGAGGCTGAATGACTAAGTGACTTAGCAACCATAGTCATATTCTTTGATGAAACAGCTCCTTGGATGGAGGGGTAGCAGTGGGTACTCTCTACCTTGAATTCAGCAAGGATTTCAACACTGTCTCTCACAAGATTCTCGTAGGCAAACTCAGGAAGTGTGGACTGGATGAGTGGGCAGTGAGGTGGGTTAAGAACTGGCTGAACAGCAGATCCCAGAGGGTTGCAGTCAGTGGCACAGGGTCTTGTTGGAGGCCTGTCACTATCAGGTCCCCTCCAAGGTACAGTACTGGGCCCAGGGTTGTTTACCTTATTCATCAATGACTTGGATGAAGGGACAGATGTCTTCTCAGCAAGTTCACTAACAACACAGAGCTGGGAGGTGTGGCCAATACCCCAGAGGGCTTTTCAGCCCTTCAGAAGGGCCTCGACAGGTTGGAAACATGGACAAAGAACAATACAAAATTCAGCAAAGGCAGCATCCTGAACCTGGTGAAGAATAACCCCAGCACCAGGGCAGGCTGGGGCCAGCTTGCTGGAAAGCAGCTCTGCAGAGAATGACCTGGGGGTCCTGGTGGGCAACAAGGTGTCTATGAGCTAGCAGGGCTCTTCAGGAAGAGCATTGCCATGAGATTGAGGGAGGTGATCCTGCCCTTCTACTCAGCCCTGTGAGGCCACATCTGGAGTTCTGTGTCCAGTTCTGGGCTCCTCAGTGAAAGAAAGACAGGAGCTCCTGGAGTAGGTCCAGTGGAGGGTGACAAAGAGAATGAAGGGACAGGAGCATCTCTCCTGTGGGTAAAGGCTGAGGGAGATGTACCTGTTCCTCCTTGAGAAGAGATGACTGAGAGGGGGCCTCATGAATGTCTCTAAGTATTGAAGGGTGGAGCCAGGCTCTGCTTGGTGCTGCTAAACAGTAGGACTGAAGAAAATGGGCAGAGACTGATGCACGAGAAGTTCCACCTAAATGTGACGATGAACTTCTCTACTTTGTGGGTGACTGTGCAATAGAAGAGATTGCCCAGAGAGGTTGTGAACCTCCTGGACGCAATCCTATGCCATGTACTCAGGGATGACCCTGCTTGAGCAACAAGGTTGGACCAGATGACCCACTGTGGTCCCTTACAACCCTACCCATTGGGTGATTCTGTGATTCTTTAAATTAAAAATGTATCTGCAATATCAAAATATCTTAAAAACGAGTTTTTTAAAGTTCCTTGTAATTATAGTGTGTGTGTATATAATATCTAGAAACAGAACTTTAAGGCTGCGTTTCTGTGCTAAGTGAAATATCTTCTGTTATTGTCAAGCATAAGCTTAAAATCATTGCAATTTCTCTATAAGCCCATCACATAGCAAGTTTGGCATATCTCCTTTTTCCACAGTAGAAGCTTGGATATTTATCAACACAACAGACTTGGCTGGAGGAAGTAAATTTAGGTTTAAATACAGATCTGTAGTCTATAGTTATTCTTTAGATTTACAGTAAGATGATATCATCATTGACTTTAAAAATGGCAATATTTGAATTTAAAAATTAATGGAATTAATTCTTAATTATTTTATAGTTTAGAAAAAGTTCTGCCTACTTTTCATATAAATTATCCAATTATTTCATACCCAAAGTACAGAAAAGATAATTTTTCAATATCACCATTTTTCATTAAACATCACTTTAACAAACTTAAACACAAAGAAGCAAGTCCTTCAACTTTACCATATTTTTTGTTTTCTGTCTGTGTTTGGCACATTTTCAGATACTGTGCTTTTCTTTCACAGGCAAATCAAATGACTGAAGGAGAATTAAGTCTTTGCTTAATGAGTAATACATAAGCATGTTTTCAGAATTGCCCCTAAGAAATGAATTCAAATCAGGAAAGATTTTTGTCAGCACACTATACATTCTCCCAAAATTTAAAATAAAATGGTCCTTAATGGCAGATAGAGATTATCATCTTACCTACATCTTTTTGTGTATGTTTTATGCTGTCTCAGGGCTTCAAGTTTGACTAAATGATCTTTAATGAACCTTCTAGTCCTATGTTTGATGATACTCCCACATACGGAGAGAAGAGAACTGAAGTGGCACAAATGAAGTCTGCTCTCTTACTGTAATTCTATAGATCCTGAAGCTTTCTTACAGCTAAAAGGGAACTCATCCAACCTTCTATTCTAGTAACAGGAGTGGAGGTAAACCTGATTAGGAGAAAATTCTAGGATGATCCAAAAGTCTATTCATTGCTTGCTGTATTTGCCATATATATTGAGTTCTCTTTACATTCCAATGTTTAATGAAAGGACCTGAGGCTTAGATTTAAAAAGAAAGGAGTATTTAACTGATAGTATGTAACTACTAGAAATAAAATATGAAAATTCCCAAATTACAGGGCATGTCTCTCTACAGAAGCCAGGTAAAACAGATGAGGTTATTTGATAAAAAGGTTGGTGGAAAGGAGAACTCTCTCATCCAGATAACCAAGTAGTTTAGCAAGGCTGCCTAAAGCTCCAGTTAAAACTGTCTCAGATTGTTTAATTTATCTCTCTTTTGCATGAATAAAAGGCAAAGCCAGGCGTGCTGCTAAGAAATCTAACACTGCCTTTTTAAGGCATCTACTTTTATATATGCACTCTGAATTGTTAACCACATTTGATACATTGGTTTTAAATCTATTATTTGAAGGGTTGGTTTAAAGGAAGAATATAAAAGATACGTGGATGAGCCTTTTTGAAGGAAAAATATCAGCTTGCTCTTTGTTGATAGAGGTTTCTGACTCTCCAGCTGCACGCATTGTACTTGTGTATTTTTACTGTTACTGAATACTACTCATCAATAATACTGTTTCTGACTAAATTAAGGAAATATCTGAGGCAGACTAAATTTTTGCTTTTATCACCTTAAGATATTATTTGAATATGTAAAATAGATAGGGGAAATGACAGTTTCCCATTAAATGGTTGGAAAAATATTTGTAATTCAATCCTAGTGAACTCTCTTTGCATTAAGAAATGAGGATGTAAATAAAACTCATATCTGGAACCTTGAATGTTTGTTCATATTTATATACATACTTATATAGTATTTTATTTTTTTTCAGGTGAAAATTTTGGTCACTGTTAATACTTCCTTCATTTTCAATATCAAATTTGTATTTTCCCTTGCTGGGATTTTGCAAAGCTGTATCAGAAAAGGGTCTTCATCTTTGGTATCTAGTGGACTTAGTTCACACAGATGACTTCTTGCAATTGCCAATTAACTTTTTCCCAGAAGGAAGCAGTAGCATAAGTCTGCCCTGTCTTTGATAAACAGGTCTGACATACACTCTAAACACTAACTTGAGAAATATATTCTGAGTGTTTCATGATAACAACAGAAGCTGCATAAGACTTAATAAGCTGAGGGAGTAGGAAAACTTCAAGGAGAGAGAAAAAAATACAGCAATACCAAAACTCTTGAAGATTTGGCAATAAGTCATAATAATTTGTATTCTGGTCTGCCAAAGCCTTTATAAACTCTTCTGCAACTTTTTTTATTGTGGCAATTTTTATATCACTAAGGACAGGCAAAACACATTAAGTCAGTCACTGTCCATCTGGGTGTTCACCTGAAGTCCAGTCACAACTGATTTTTTTGTGATTTCATTGCCAATTAAATATAGAATATGAGGGCATTTTTGTATGGTAAACAGCCACTCCCCCTTCTGCAATTCCAGCCTGATAAATTAGTTCTTTTTGATACTTAAAAAGTACTTGAGGTGCCTGTGGTGTCAAGAACAACCTGCTTACATATTCAGTGTGGTGAGTTTAGTGAGTAGGAAGGCAGTTCAAGGTTTGACATTCTCTGGAAGCCAGAGAATTGGCTTCCAGAGCCCATCACTTGTCCTTGTGACCCGGGAGCACAGGAGGAGTGACTGTGCTAATAAGGACCGGTGATCATGCAGATTTCAGTCACTGGTCTGACTTGGCACTGACAGGTAGCCAGGCCTCTTTTTTTCCATTGTGATGTAAATGGACAAACTGAGAGCTGATTTAATAAAATATCCATAACTTCAGCAAAAAAAAAAAAAAGGCTTAAGTCTTAAATGCCTTTTTTGTGATGTGTTGGGATAGTTCAATTTTTTTATTTTTTGTTTTTTTTTCTCAGTTGCTCGTAAATGTTTCCCTTTCTGGTTGTGAGAGAAAGCACTATCATCACTGTAGTGCAATAAGTGCATAATAATAGTTTTATAGGTATAAAAGTCAAAATGCTATTAGTGCTGAGAGTTATTGTTTTAGCAACTGGATCTTATGTGTAAGAACCTAATTTTTAATAATATAATTTGCTTAATGTTATGTATTCATAAAGTTAATAGTCAATTAAATTTGCATGCACTGTCTTTTTTGAACAGAAATACTTTTGCCTGTCAGGTGCTACGTTATTAAAGAACATTAGTTAAATTAAAATTGCACCTAGGCTGAGAGTGTTCACAACACTTAATGGACTTTTTGCAGTTTGCTTCCAAGTACTTGTCTACTAACAAGATTACAGGCATATTAAGATGAGTGTATTAGGGGGCAGGAAATTGTGTACTTAAAAAATAAAGCCACTTTCAGCTGCGTGTCTTTTGAGCCATAAATTTATCGCAGAGATGGGGAAGTAAGGTAAGCATCTCTCCTGCCATTGCTGCTGTAGTCCAGCAAGGCACTGAGCTGTAGCAAAGGGGAAGTAAGATGGGTGATTCTCTCTTTTTATTTCTCTGAAATAAAAGGCTTAAATAGCATTGAGGTCTGAGCCTGTCCTGCAAGAAGGGTGGTGTGTCCTCGGTGGCAGGCTGGTGACAGGCAGTAGCTGTAAACATCTGGAGTTAGAAATGTGGAGAATCACTCTCAGGGGAGATCAGCTCCCCTCCCTTCCTACCCCATCTTTATGCCATGATATTTTCTTACAGTTCTTCTGCAATAACCTACATTTAGTGAGAGCTTTGTTAAACATTTATGGTCTTGTGCAATTTGATAACTCCTCCAGACAGCAGAGTAACTTTCCACAAGACAAGCATATTATTGCTGAAAATTGTCGGGGTCTCAGGAGACTTCATCAGTATTTATAAAATGTCTTTAGATGTTTCTATGAGAGCTGTTTTATACTGTAATAAGTGTTTTATCTGTGATAGGTGTTGTGGAACAGACCCTCCTCCCTCTATCCTGTACCCAAAACAAACATCTCTACTGTGTTTATGAGAAATTTCTATAGCACCTAGACAATTTTTTCATCAAAGGGTGCCATGTGCTTTATGGGATTCTCTATTCAAGTCTTGATGTGGTATCATGGCAGAGCTAATCACATCCATACAACACTCTGAACCAGGCCCAAATGAAAAATACCTGATTGACTCTAAGTCATACAGTCCTTTTGTCCTGCTCTAGTCTCATCCTAACTGAACTTCTTTCTGTGCCTCCAGTACATGGTACCAGCAGAGAGAAGACACAAAAGAAGCAGTTTGAATTGCTGCCTTGCTCATGAGACTGCCTCAGTGTTCCTCACCTTCATGTTGTTCAGCTGAACATCTGGCTGGTTTTGGGTGCTTTCTCTTTTAATTGCTGTGCCAGCCTTTGCCATACCACACATTCCTTGCTTCCTAGGAGCACCAACCAGATCCATTATCTTCTGTTTGTTTCAGTTGTCTTGTTCTGGATGGGTCACTGAATTGTTTTCTAGACTACATCTTCTGTTACCTGCATTGACTGGAAACAATGTGTGGGGCTATGAAGTGTAGAGAGCTGGCAGCTAGAGCTGTTTCAATTTGCATCTTTCAAAGAGAAAGAATTGACATTGTACTTTTCAGCTTCCATGTGGAAATAAATAAACCCTTTCTAAAAGTGTCATATTAGGTTAAAATCAATGGGAACAACACAGAGGGAGGTTACGAGAGTATAAATGATCCAAATCCAAATTAGAAATCTTACTCTGAACTTTCAGAAATCAAAAGATGGAAGAAAATATTTTTAGTTCTGTGTATTTGATCATGAACTAGTGTAACAATAATATTGCACAATACAGGTGACACTCTTCCACTAATTGTCAAAACATCCTTTTATGGTGGGATTTCTCCAGTTTGTACTTATTCCTACAGAATATGTCTCTTTTTACAGCTTTCTTTCCTTCTTTCAAATATGCAGATTTTAATATGCTACTAGCCATGTTAGTACTTGCTAGAGATGTCAGAATTTTTGAATAATAACATCAGAAAGAAGTCTTGCTTTTATTAAGGAACAGAGGGGCATAGAAATTATGTTTCCATCTTTTATAACTGGAAGACTATACCTTATCTTGATAAAGTCTTCAGAGATGAACCCCATGTACAGAAGCTAATTCATAGATTTTAAAAATGACCAAACTTGATTTGATTTTTTTTTTTGAAAGGTGTATGTTCATTATGTCTAACCTGAAAGTGTATGACACTATTTGCATAATTTTCAGCATTCAGTGAACTGCAGGCATCTACAAATTAATAGCAAAGGGAAACAGATATTTCCTAACTGTAAGAAATCTGAAAACCCTTCTGTTTGGCGTAGATTAACCTTTACATTGGTTGAAATAGGACAACCAGTGGGAGAGATTAATTGCTAGAAATCCATGATTCAAATCTGCGTATGCAGCATCATCACCAAAGGAACCTTAGGCAGCCAGGTCACCTCTGGTTGCAGGAAATAGAAGCAATACTGTTATTAACAGGTACTGTAAATCAGTGTCAAAATGAAAAATCTTGAACAATTAGAAAGTAATAATATTGTACTGTTGAGAAAAAATACTAAGACTCAGCAATAAATTTACTTGAGTGGAAGATCCATATGTCCTCCAATAAAATTAAAAGACTCCTAAGTCTTCATTTCAGTTAAAGATTTATAACTCATTACCATGAGAGTAAGACTGAACCATAAATTCTGGAGGAAATTTAGAGACTAGCCAGAAGGAATTTCTTTTTTTGTGTATACAGATTGAATTATAAATATGGCCTGACAGCATTATTTTAAAACTTGGTGGTCATGTTTATATTTTCTAATTTCAGCTTGTTTTGAGGATTTACTAATTTTTTGCCCTAAATTACACTTTAGAATATTTCTTCTGATTTAAAGAAAAGTGACTTCTTGTCCTTAGTAATGAATCATACCTATGGCTTGCAACATTTATTAGGAGGGAAGTTCAGATCCATATTTTCACTTTGGAGTTTTTGGGATTTCTTGAGAGTAGAGGGCATACTTGGAGAGATTTAGTAACAAGACAAATCTCTACAATGTGTCATCTTCCACAGTATGATGTCTCTAATGATCAGCTGTAGCAGTTGCTGGAGACAGGACAAGCATTCTGTGAACTTTCTTTTCACTAATTGTCCCAAATTTCAATAGTCAACATTTAGGAGGCTTTCCTTTCATGCTTTCAAGGTGACAAAACAATTGCTAAGGGTCAGAAAGGAATACATCCTGAAAACTTGAAAGAAAATGGATTTTCCCCAAGTCAACAGCAACTACTTCTTAACGTTCCTAACTTTTCAAAATCTGGGAATAAACAGTCCTGGAGACTAATGTTATACTAGCATTAATGTGCTGTTGCAATATCTAACACCTTAAAAATAGTTTTTTGTTTCTTTAATTCTTTTCCAAAAAGATGGATAGACAATGTTTGGTACATCTCAGAAAAATTGGGATGAGATATGTTTTTCAATTTTACTGCTGTATTCTCAGGGCAGTAAGTTTGTCTGCATATGTTATTTTCAGTTGATAAATTATGTTTTCTCTGTCTTATTATATACAGACCTATATATAGTGATTTTCAGTGATTTTTTTTTTATAGTGACTATAGTGACTTTTCCCTCTCATATGTAAATAATTACTTCCATACAAATGTAAATTTTAATGTATTTTTTAAAATCAGGCAGAGTGAACATGCATTAACAAGGAAGTCTAATGCACAAAGGCAGCAGGCTTTTTCTTTCTTTTTCTTTCTTTTTCTTTCTTTTTCTTTCTTTTTCTTTCTTTTTCTTTCTTTTTCTTTCTTTTTCTTTCTTTTTCTTTCTTTTTCTTTCTTTTTCTTTCTTTTTCTTTCTTTCTTTTTCTTTTTCTTTCTTTCTTTTTCTTTCTTTTTCTTTCTTTTTCTTTCTTTTATTTCCAGACAGCTCTGTATGTATTCAAAACTCAAGGCAAGAAGGTAAAAACAGCCATTGAGGTCAACAGGTAACTACTGGTAGTAGGCAAGGTAAACATACCTATTTTGAAGGGAGTATTTTCATATAAAGACATCAAGATGGCCTCTAGCTTGCTTTCAGAGCAGGTTTTTACTAGACAGCAGATAAGTACTTTTGAATCTGCATTTCACAGAAGCTGTTTCATCTTTCTTCAACAGTGCTGCCATGATATTTCAGGTGGATTTGAAAGAAGGCTGAGGGGTTGTTCACCTCTGCTTGCCCTCTTTATACCCTGGCCTCTGGTGCTTGGGAGGGAGAGCTGTGCTAAATTATCCTTCTTCCGTGAAGCAATTGTTGTGCTTTTCCTATTCCTAACTTGCTTTTTGGGCCACATTCAGGTATGACCCCAGTAAAGATAGGGCTCATTCCCAGGAGGGAACATCCTCCTGCTCTGCTCATGTTAAAGCCATTTTGCTCCTTATTTTTGAGAATGCCACTGAAGTTTTTTACCTATCCCTGCTGGTGTCTGCAATAACTTGTGCCTGTATCAGCAATAGTGTGGCCAGCAGGATTGGGTCAGTGATCAGGACCTTAAATTCTGAGTTCAGTTTTGGGTCCCTCATTACAAGAAGGACATTGACACAGTGGAGCGTGTCCAGAGAAGGGCTGATGAAGCTGGTGAAGGCTCTGGAGCACAAATCCTGTGAGGAGCAGCTGAGAGAGCTTGGGGTGTTTAGCCTGGACAAGAGGACACTCAGGAGACCTTATCACTTCCTACAACTGTGGGGCAGGAAGTGGGGGACATGGTCTCTTCTCCCAGCTAACAAGTAATAGGACAAAAGGAAATGGCCTCAGGTTGCACCAGGTGAGGTTTAGGCTGAATGTTAGGAAAAGTTTTTCGCAGAAAGGGTTGTCAAGCATTGGAACAGGCTGCCCAGGGAATGGTGGGGCCAGCATGTCTGGAGGTATTAAAAGATGTGTAGATGCAGCACTTGGGGACATGGTTTGGTTGTGAACTTGGCAATGCTGTGTCAACATTTGGATGTGATGACTGTAAAGGTCTTTTACAACCGAAAAACCCCAGTGGCTCTCTCATTCTATGATACTGTATAATTTTGATTTGTATTTTCATTATGCCCCACTGACCCATATAGTCATATAATTACTATTTACATTTTGTTAATGGAGTTACAAGATGCAGGTTTTTCATCCTGACAGAAGTTCTTGAAGTGCAGGTTCATAGCCTTTACCTGAAGATCACCCTTCTCCTTCAGATTTATTGTTTTGAGAAGTCTTATCTGAAGTCTAAGTTTTCAATGCATATACAAAGGATTTTGTATATGAGTAATTTTCATATTAGTGTTTGACAAGTAAGGATACAAATCCTGATTTATAACATAAATAATATCCTTTATAAATTTAAATTTAATTTAAAAATGTCATTTAATTTCTGAAAATCAGATATAGTCATGGTCACTGTAGAAAGATAAAGACAAATGTGATAAATAGCATTGTGTAAGAGGATGAAAAGAATATTTCCATAATATGAATGGGGAAAACCCAGATTTACCATATACAAATTAAAAAAAAAAAAGATTTCTGTGAGCGGAGTATTTGGCAGCTTGTTCTTTTCAATGGCATGCTTACCTAAATCTTCCCTGTAAATACTTAGAGAGAATAATTGGTATGAAAGCTGTCATAATTTTCCTACAAATGCATGCTGCATATTATTCCAGTATATTTTAATTTATTGCAGTGCTAAAATCAGTGTAGCTGGAATGTGCATTCTTCCTACACTGCTGAAGTAAAAGTTGAAGTAAATATGAGAAAAATAAAATATAATAGTTTTTAGATATCTATCACTTTTATAACCCAATTACACTTTTTAATAGTTTTTAGTGTGCTGGAGTAGGAAAAATGGTAATGAAAATGCTTGAGTTAACTTTAAATTGAGAGGACCCTACTAGAAGAAAACTTAGAGGGTGACAGTCAGACTTTGCATCTGGGAAGAAAGTTTGGTGGGAAATGACAGGATCAGCTGGCATTTCACTAATTAATGAGAATCCAGATGGAACAGCTATCTGCTGTTGTGTTTAGAAATGCTGTGGTGTAGGGAGGGGAAAAAAAAAGGAGCCCCTTACCCAAAGTTAGTAAATTAATTTTCCTACAAGAAGTTGAAGCAGTTTCTGGATATCTACCATTGTGTTCACAAAATGCAACTCATCAGCTTAACCTGAGTGTAAGAGTTTTTGCAGAGTACAAAACAATTAAATTTCTAGAAAATGGTTCATTTTCAATAATGAAACTTCTCTGCTCTGAATGGAGTTATGGCTGAAGTTGGTCTCTTATCTCTAGTAGGGTGTTCTGTTTTAGTGGATGAATGAAAGAATTGTGTGGGTAATCATACACAGCCAGACAATATTGAGGTTGTAAAGAAACACCAGGATCAAGTGCAGATCTGTAGCATTTTAACAAAGCCTTTTTTCCACCTACCACACCCTTCAAAGCAGTAAGCTGTATAGCAGCAGTAATGAATAGAGGTTTTGGGTTCCTCCTACTGCTGGGGAAGTTTCCCAGGTTTTAGTCCACATCTATATGCCCAGAACTCCAGAGGCCAGTGTAGGCAATACCTCTTGTACAGGCCACATGTTAATGTTACCTGAGTTCTAAAATTGGTGTGGGGCAGAACCAAGTGGTTTGTGTCTGTGCTGCAATGAAGCATGGGAAGGTCTGTCATTTGGCTACCTATTGCAAATACCCTGGAGCTGCAATATTAGTGATAGAATAAGGTAGAACCATAGAATCATCACAGAACAGTTTGGGTTGGAAGGGACCTTACCAATCATCTAGTGGCAACCTCTGTGCTATGGGCAGGAAACCTTTGCCATGAAAACCAGTTTGCTCAAAACCTTGTCCACCCTGGCCTTGAACACTTCCAGGGATGGGGTGTTCACAGCTTCTCTGGGAACCTGTTCCAGTGCCTCACTACACACAGGATTTCTTCCTTATATCTAATCTTAACTTGCACTTCAGTCCAAAGCTATTTCCCCTTTTCCTGTCACTACAAGCTCTTGTAAAAAGTGCCCCTCCAGCTCCTTGAAGGCCCCCTTTCGGTACTGGAATACTGCTGAAATGTCCCCCAGAGCCTTCTCAAGGCTGAATAACCTCAGTCATCTCAGACTGTCTTCATAGCAGAGGTATTCCAGCCTTCTGATCGTCTTCATGGCCTTCTTCTGGACTTGCTCTGACAGGCTCATGCCCTTTTTATGTTGTGCTCCCCAGAGCTGAATGCAGGACTCCACTTGGGGTCTCACAAGGCAGAATCACCTCCCTGGACTGTTTGCTGCTCCTTGGATACACTTGGCTTCCTGGCTGCAAGTGCACATTGCTGGCTCATGTTGAGTTCTTGTCAACCAACACCCTCAGGTCTTTCTTATCAAGGCTGCATGAAGTAGTGTTAGCTGGAGTTGTGGGAGACCCTGCTTTCCACTAACATGTTTTTTCCAGCTGAATTTAGGTTTAGGGCTGAAGGGAGTGTGTGACAGCTCCACCACAGATTAGTTTGAGTTGTCATGAAATCACACCTGGAGTTAATTCATTTAGTCCCTCCATTTTTGTCTGGACCTGACTTTGCTACTCCTCTGCTTCTCTTGCTAGAGTATCTGCATAGAGACAAACTTATTGTCAGTTTTTTGGCAAATTGCACCAGGCCTGTAACACAAAGACATTACTATGAAGTATGCTAAAATAGCATAATGTGTAATTCCTCATGCAGCCTAAGTGGATCTAAATCACACTGGTGCCAAAGGTAGTGTGTTGACATGGCCACCCCACCTGCCAGCATCTCCTGACATGGGCCCAACACTTGTGTCTTCAAGATATGGGCATTTGAGTTGCCTTGAAACAGCTATAAATTCAACCTTATCAGCTCACTTTTGTAGACAAGCCTTCCAGCTTGATACAGCACCTCTTTTTATTTTATTTTTTGTGAGTGGAGAGAACAATGTATGCTTTAGTTTTGTAAGTTTACATCTCAAAAGGCTTTTGGATCCTGGATGAAAATTAAATATTAAATCCACAAAAATCTTACTGATTTTGAAACTGAGGATTCAAGGAAGGTGGGAATTGATGTGAGAATTGACTGTTATTCCAATAAGAGTTATTACAACCTACAGATTTTTTTGGGTAGGAAGTCAAATCCTTTTTAATATTGACGTTATTTGTAAAGAGTAATGCCCTGATTTCCTTGGGTTTCCAAATTCATTAAGTGTTCATGATCTTTAAACTGGCAGGCAGGTGGGGTGAATGCAAGCTCTAGTGATTATCACTTCCTTGGTGGACTCACCTTATTGCTCTTTATTTCAAATCTGAGGCTCTGTTTCTTTCATGATGTTTAATATTTTAAAAAGTGTCAGTTGCAACAATATGTAAAGGGAGCTGACAGGAATAAACAGGAAATGCTATCTTTTTTGTGACCCACCCCTTGGGTGTTTACTGGTATGGAGATTCAAGCTCTTTCTTAGGATGAGGCATAAAGCTTTGTAGAATAACACTACACCTGGGAGTATCTGCTTTGTTTAGGATTGCTGCAGGCTGAAAACACAACCTACTTTATTTTCACTGAATAATTGCATTAAACAAAATTATATTCCTTTCCTTCCCCTATAACTATTGTTTTCCTCTTTTCCAAGCCTGCATTTTAAATGTTTTGCCTGTTAATTTGATATTTGCATCAAAAGTCTCAGGATTTCTGGTCATAGATGAACACAATGCAAAGTAATAGATTTTTCCTGATTGCTTTCATCTGACATATTATATGTACTTACATTTTGTTCACGTGGGTAGGATGACAAGTTAGTAAGGTTTTAGTGGCGTAATTCTTTTTTTTTTTTTGACAAGATGAAAATCTGAAAAAGGAAATTTCCCTGATTTGTAAGTACAGTACTGATGAACACATGTAAAGCCATAACAAATTTGAGAAATATCACATGAAAAAAAGAACAAATGAAAAAAAGATGAAACTCTTAATGAAAATCATTCCTTAAGATATTTTTTCCCATTCCAGTGTTTTTCATAGCATCAAACAGGGTAAACTTCTTCATTTAGTACTCTGTGAGGTTGCCAAAATAGGAAATCAATTAAAAATAAGATGTTGAACAAACTTTTTGGGGGGGCAGAGATTAAAAGTTTTCAAAGGAGAAAATTACTAATTTTAATTCTACTTTATTTTCATTTTAGATTGAGATTTCAAGAAAGGGGGTCAAACCATGCTCCTCCTCCAGAGTATCTCTGTAATTAATGGGGATTGCACAGTGCAGATATTACACCTCCATAGGAAGGTCCAGTTGCAAGGAAACCTTGAGCTCTCAGGTGTTACCTCTCAGTTCCTTTAGTAGAATGAATGTCCTAAGATGGGAACAAATTTTAGTTGCCAAATAATATGTTCATATTTGACCAAGCTGAGAAAGTTTTTGGGTTTTGTATTCATTTATTGAATAATAATGCTTAAAGTCTTTATTTTGATTGAAACATGAAGTAAAAAATTATTAAAACAGCAAATCCCCTAGAGAAAAAAAAAGAACTTTATCCTACTATAAACATTTTGACAGGTTGGGAGGATATTAATGTTTTAGTGAATTAAGGTGTAGTATGATGCTCTATTTATCAAATCTGTCCCAAATAACTCAGAAGGTATAGCCTTGTAAAATATGCACCTCTTACTTTTTCTAGAACTGATTTTATTAGTGTGGCACTTTAATTATTTCTGCAATGAACACAAAGTGGATGAAGAAATGTTCCTTGCTTTTTCACCCATTCTTCAATACCTGTAATTTGGATAAGAGAATCCTCACGATTTACTACATTCCAATAATACTGAACATTTATTTTAAATGTTCTGGAATGGAAAAAGCAAGCTTATTTTTGTTTTACTAAAAAGCATTAGTTCAGTAAGAATGAGTGAATAGCTGTTGTTTCTCTTGAAACCATAAACTTTATCAAACTTTTATTCACTAGCTGTCTCTTGTCTTCTTGGTCTCAATTTATGAGAAAAAATGCCCCACAGTAGTTATATCATTTTAATTCTGGTGAAAAAATGATTGCCTTAGCTTAAGACAGAAAAGAAATTATTGCAGTGACTAACAGCTTCTAAAGAGCAGAATTTCAGGTAGCAGGTCAAATAAGTGATTCTGTTTTGAATTACTGGGCACTTGAATAGGTATGAAAAAATGTATTTTTAACTTGTGGCCTAAGGAGATTCTTCAGTCATAGCACTGTATGAGAAGTTAAATTCACTGATGTATTTTCAGATTTTTCAGGAAGGGGATTTTGAGGCTTAATGTCTCATTGCTGAACTTCTGTACTTCTGGCTAACATTGGTGAAGCTGTACATGTGAATAAGTAAGTGAAGCAAATGAGTATTTTGAAGTGGCTCACTTCTCTGCATAAATTATCTTGTTCAGACATATATGTCATGCTGCTATGATGCTTGGGGTCCTTTCACTTGTGTGTTTAGCCAGGAAAAGATGAGCAAACCTGTAATGGGAAAATCGCATACAAGAATGGAATTTTGTGAGGTGCAAATAAAATGAATTTTTGCAAAATAGGTGGTTAGAGAAAGGATCCTGAGGAAGAAATTAAGCAAACATCACTGTGAGACTAAAAGAAAGCAAATAATCATCAGGAGCAGAAGGGTCTCTTGGATTTGCAGCACTGTGAAAAGCTGTGCCCAAGCAAGAGGAAGGTTAAGACCTTTCAAGACTCTGTGTTGATATGAACTTTGATATGAACCCCTTCAGAAGGGGCTTTTTTTTTCATTAGGTTTTACAAAATTCCCTGATCATCCAAACCACACAGGTACAATCAATTTCTGTGATGGACAATGAAGCAAGCTACTTAGGGTGCTGGCATTTATCACATCTACGTTGAATCCTTGTCTCAGTGCTCAAGGATTACTGAGAGGCAGCAATGCATGTTTTTCCACCAAAACAACACCACATTTCCTTAAGCCCCAGGCCAAAGTGAATTGAAATCTGTGCTGGAACAGCTGTTTTGCACTTTGTGTGAAACAGTTCTACCAATAATAATTATATGAAAAGCACTGTCCTTCAGGAGCAGGAGTCAGACCTGGTCCATGACCTTTCTGTGCCTACCAAGTGTGACCAAAGAGGTTGCTGAAAGTTCAGTCTGAGTGACATCTTTAGAAGTGTATTTTGTATCGTCTTACTTAGGAACTAAGATTTGGGTTAGGTGCTTCCTTCTTGCTGTTAGTCAATAAAAAATTACATTTTTTAGCTCAAGATTTCAATTTATCTAAACCTGCAATTATTCTTATAGCGCTTTATTTAAGAACTGAATTTTTGACACAAACTAGTAGTAGTAATAATAATAATAATAACAACAACAATAATAACCTAACAGCTAAGAATTGCTTTGTGTAGTGGTGTCCAGGAATGCCAGTAATTCTGCCAGTAATTGTGTCTGTGTGTGCTCATGTAGCCTTTGGATTTCTTTCCATACCCATTTAATAAGAGAAGCCAGCAGATCTTCAGGACATTACCTGGTAGCAGGATGTGGAACAGGGCTATTCTGCTCATGGAGGTCTCTCTGAGTGCTTCTCCCACTGCCCTTCTAAGGTCTGCGTACCTCAGCAAGGCTGACCCAAGGCTTGCCCATGCATTTATGTGGTTGTATGTTGTCCAAGTGTTTTCATAGTGACCACTTAGGACTCAGAGACCAGGCACACATTTGCAAGGTGGAGTTCTTTGGCTACTTCTTGCCAAACAAAATGTTGTCTTGAACAGAATAAGTTTCACATCATAAAAATTCAGCTACAGCCATGTACATGAGTCACCTCTAAGAAGGTTTCTCATTGTCTAGAAGAGGGAAAATAACTGTGTTTGAAGAAGAAGGAACTCAGATGGGATTGATTCATCTGACCTGACATGCAGGCAGGTGTTTACAAAGCACATGGTTGATCAGAGTATTACTCAGCTGTGAAAAAATATGTACTCCATATTTGTCCCATTTCTTTGTAAATTCTCAGCTAAAAATTGATTTATGTTTGAGTTAATGTGTACCATGCTTTGTTTGTTTGAAACACTTTTTTTGTTTTACAGATCACACTCTTCTACAAACTGTTTTGCTCAAATCAATATTTGCTACATTTATTCTCCAGGGTGTGAAGTGATCCTATGACATCCTCATATCTTGAAAGAGCTGCTGACATTCATGTCTGTTTACAATACTGAATATTTTTCAGCATTGAACTCTGATTACCCTTTTACTGTCTTTGATCTCTGCATCTGTCTGCTTGAGGAATCTCTAATTTCTTAATATTATTCTTTTCAGCTTGTGTACTGTTGTTTAGTGAAAGTTTAAAATGTGCATGTAAAGGATTAGTCTGTTGATTGCATTGAGTCCCTTTCACAGCAGTCAGTAGATCTGCCTACACTGTACCTTTGCATTAACTCCCTTTTTCCACAGGACAACTGAGGAATAAATTGTCTCCTATTCCCTTTTTGCCATACTGGTGTTTATTGATTGCAGTGAAGAGGGACACATGCAAAGTAACATGCAACATTTGTTCTAACAGAGCACTCAGATTAAATTTATGCTACTTGAAATGATCTTTGAATTCAGACACAGTCTGAGCATATAAGGAAAGAAAGGATTTAGTTGCAAAATAATTATTTGTCTTGAGTTACAGACTTCCCAAGTCCTGTGCTTAGTGTTTATGGCTACAACTATACATATATATATCTGTATGTATATTAGAGAATTAATAAATTGATACATTAAGTCTCATTTTTGTTTTAAAATAAAACCTCAAGGCCCTTCGATTTTGAAAACTCCCCACCTGCCTTTCCCAAAGTGAGCCTTGTTGTGTGTGAAGTCTTGTAGTACATCATTTTCAGGTAGGAAAAAGACTATTTAAGGGATTTACTGAAGGGCTAGAGAAGGAAAATGTGACACACTGGTGAATAGGATGTGTGATTAAATAACAGGGGCCATGGGTAGGGCTGATAGACTCAGTGCCTTCTTTGCCTTAGTCTTCATCAGAAAAGTCTTTCAGGCCTTGAGCTCAGGGAAAGCTTTGGAGGATGAGGAGAATGCCCAGCACAGGATGAGGACAGGACCAGACTGGCTGCCTTTAAGGCTGCTTAGAGACCTGACTGATGTACTTGCAAGGCCACTTTCTATCATCTCTCAAAGTCCCTGAGAGCAGGGTAGGTTCCCAGTGAGTGGAAGAAGCAAATGTTGCACTCGTCGCTGTAAAGGCAGAAAGGACTATCTTGGGAAGCTACAAAGTTTCAGCCTCACTGTGACCCCTGTGGATGTCCTAGAAAAGGTCTTCTTAGAGCACATTTCTGGGCACATATAGATGGTAACTGGGAGCCATTAGCATTAATTTGCCAAGAGCAAAACATGTCCGACAAACCCAACTGGCTTTTTTTCATTTATTGGATTGCTGGACTAGGGAAGAACAGTGAAGGGCATTTACGACTCAAGCGAAGCTTTCCGCACCATCTGCACCTGTATTCTTCAGTCAGGAGTTAGTTAGGACATTCCAGACTAGATAATGGACTATCAGATGGGTGAAAAGAATGGATGGTCAGGCTAAATAAAGTTCAGTGGTTGTGCTCTTCCTGGAGTTCAGTTACAAGTGCACTGCAGGGGTCTGTACCTACTCAATAACTTCGTCAATGTCCAACCAACTGGGAGGAGGACATGAAAGGCAATGTCAACAAACTGAGGTCCTCAATATGTTTGAGGTAGGGCTGCCATCCAGAAGGGTGTAAAGAAGAGGATTAGTGAAATCCAACAAGGCCTTATGTGAAGGCCTGCAGTGGGGGATTGGTCAAAATTGGTCAGTGCTGGGCAGGCTGAGGAAGAGAGGCTTATTCAGCCTGAGGCGGAGATGGCTTCAGAGGACCTAACCACAGGAGCATGGTGCCCACAGGGAGGGAACTAAGGAGTCTGAGCCCATCTCTGAGGCAGTGGCCACAGACAGGAAAATGGTGTCATGGTTTGACACTGGCACAATGCCAGTGCCTCTATGAAGATACTTTCTCTCTGGTTTCTGCTGTGAGATGTGACTAGGAATAAGCAAAGCAGGCTCTTACTTAGGGAAAAAAGAAACAGAACTTTATTAACTACTCTACAACTACAGATAAAAAGGAACACACACACAGGGAAAATGAAAACTTAACAAGTGCATTTCTTCTTCTTCCCACTAAATTTCTAACACAATACATTTGGTTCTTCAAATCACTAACTTTCGGTCCAGCACCACTTTTTAGACAATCAATCTTCAGTTCATCAAGAGGAGAGGAGTCTTTCTTGTACCATGGGCTTCTCCTGGAAACACAGCTGAAGCCTCGTGTGTTTCTGTGTCACTCGTGGCACCGCCCGGAGTACATCTGCTGTCGTGACCTCTTCCTTTCATGTCCAGTGCTCTTATCACTGAACACGGACTAGAACTGCTTCTAGGGTTGTCTTTTAAGGATGCTCTGTCCCGATCTAAAAAAGGCACAGTCTCTCCTTTGGGACACCTGTCTCCACAATCTCTCCTTTGGGACACCTGTCCCCCCCATATTTTTTCACTTCCTGGGGCTGAGGGGCATCAACACTGAACTCTCTTGGTTCTGAGGTCATTGCCTCTTCTTAGAATGCAGTCTCTGTGTCACAAGGAACATGGTTCTGTCTATGGCTATACAAAAAGAGTCTAGCAAAAGCTACTCCATCATCTCTTCTCACTAGGATTCTTCTCTATTCTTCTACTATCTCTCACTCGCCTAGACTTCTCTCACACTGGCCCATTTCTTTCTTCATCTTCCACTCTATCTTCTAGGAGAGGTCAATGATCTGTAAAGTTCTCATTCTCTAAAAAGGGGTTAAAAGCTCTTACAAGCGGCTGGCTGAACCCCCCCCTCTTCTCCGTCCCAGCCGTGCTGCCGGCGCAGGCCCATGTTTATCAAGTCTCAAGGTTACAGTCCCAGGCAGCGGCTCTCTTTCTCTCTCTCTCTGTGTCTCTCGGGGGGGCTGCTCGATGGCTCCCGGTGTCTCTCTCTCTCTCTCTTCCACCCTTCCACCCCCGGGCTCAGGCCTACTTCTCTCGGCCACATGGCTTTCCCCTCCCCCTGCCCAGCCAGCAGCTGGGCCGGGGGAGAGACCCGAACTCTTTCCCACCGGAAACCCAAGAGGACCCTCCCAGGGGAGAGCTCTGCTTTTAACCCCATGTTCTCAGAGGCGTGTCTATGTCTCAATGGCCAGGTTAAATGCCAATATTAAAGTCTGAATATCTATTGGCCAAAAACACAGCATCCCAAAAAACACATTTCCTGTCAAACTACCACAAATGGGAAAAGTGGCATTGTTTTTTGGGAGTGTATCCTATGTCCTTCTCAGGAGGACACTTGGGCCGTGGGACAGGACATGCCCATAGAGATTGTGCAGCAGCGTTCTTGCAGGGTTTCAAGATGTAATATGGTAAAGCCCTGAGTGACCTGGTTGTCCCTCAGAGTAGACTCTCATATGAGAAAAAGGTTGGACTATAAGCCTTCTGATGTCTCTTCCAACCTGAGTGATTCCATGAATTAACAAAATAAAATTATATTTAGCTTTCACAGAATGTAAGGTAATATATCAATTTTTGTGTGTTCAGACAAGATTTTTTAAATTGGGAAGTGAGGGATTGAGAGGTTTTAATCTGTAAAGTGTGCTCTTTCCTGAGTTTGAGCATCAATATTAGTAAGTACTGGATATGCAGAGGCAGAATAGATGAAAAGAGAGAGATTTATCTTCTGAATTGGTGGTGTCTTCATTTAAATCATAAGAAAGTATTTTACTTAAGAGCTGGAGCCCATGCACTTCAATTTCTTTGAGATAAACTGTTTCCAGTGTGATTATTTACTGGATGTATTCCATCGAGTATAGTGTTTAATGTTTCTCTGACTGATTGTTCTGACAGAAATTCCTTATGTACTCGTATAAAAATAAAAAAGGGAGGCAGGGAGCTTGAGTTAGCAGCCTTCCAAACAACAAAATCATAAATCCTACTACTGGGTTGCTTTTCTTCCCTTAAGCCTGACATCACTTCATTCTGAGTGAATTTATATCTTTTGAAGGGCGAATAAAAAAATTTGCAACTGTGTTTTGCAAATACAAGAATCTGTGAACTAGAATAAATTGCCAGCTATTGGCTTGATTCTGAAACTTGAATTCAAGCGCATGGTTGGTTAGTCATACAAGTATTCCTCAAGTAAGTCAGCACCCTATTCTCAGGTGTTAGGTTTGGCTATGATGTAATGAACAGTTTAAGATATTTTGAGTTGATTTGAGTATTCCAGCTGCAATTATACCTAGGCTAGCTTTTTGAGTGTTTTGAAAGCACTGCCTGGTTTTTTGTATAGGAGAGGTATATCTACTAAAATATGTGGCAATTATAAAGAGCATATAAGGTATCATGATAAATATTCCCCTTCTCCCTACTCTCCACTAAAATAGACAAAATTTTTAAAGACCAAGGGCCTAATCTGGTGCATTTGTTACTGCCTTAGATCTGCCCACAGCTGTCCCTTGAGGCATGCAGAAAGATTTGATAAGCAAACGTTGCCAGATGGCTAATGCTTGAAGGGAACGTTTTCCTACAAACATGGCAAAGTACAGAAATGCTGAGGCGTAGCAGCATTCCACAGGCATAGCACCGCTCTGAGCTTTGAAGGAATGCTCATGGATCTCATCTCCTGGAGTGGGGTCCGAGGCTCAATCAGCTTTTCAAGTACCCTTGGCACAGCTGACATTAGCATGCTTCTTGGTGGTCTTGACTGAATTAAAAAATGGATGCACTGTAGAGAATTAAGGTGCCTATAATGTGCAGGTTCCTCAACATCCTACAGCTAAGCAGGGGTATGGACAGGGAGAAAGAAAGCATGAAAAGGAAAGGAAATTCTGGAAAAGCTGTTAGCCTTGAGTGGACACTGTGCTGGACACACCATGAGTGAGGAGAAGAGCTTGTAAGTGCCAGCTGGTGGGTGTTGAGAGAGCAGCATGTTCTACCTCCTCTGTCCCCATCCCTGCCCTTGTATACAGCTGATGCAGCCTAGCAAGAGTCTATTGAGTACAAGAAATGGTCTTTTGTGCCTCAGTTGTTGTAAAGGTATCATCAAAATAAGCTTTATACGGTACTGAGGCAGCCTCTAGAGAGGAATATCACATCTTGTGACATAGCTGTTCTCGGAAAAGCACTTCAATCTCCTCCTATACAGATGAGTGGGGAGAAAATAAATCCAGGTCATTATTGTGTACTTGTACTTTCTTCTTTTAGAAATTGTGTTTGGGAATGAATAAACTAAAAAGAATGGGATTAGGTATACATAATAGCTATATATTGCTAGTTTTCCCTGTCCTATAATGTAATTTCTATTAGATTTTGGGCATTTGTGAATAAATGATTTTAAAACATAAGGATCAAGTCTTTAGTTGTAACTTCAGAGTATAAGCCATCAAGTCTAGAAGTGAAAGCAACTAGTGTATCCATCTATGCTTTACATCCCCAAGGTCTTGCATCATGTTCAGCATGGATTTTGACCAAGTGGAGGGAATGTAAGGACTCCTACAATTATTCAGGTCTGTGGTTCTTGGGGGAATTCTGTAATTCCCCCAAGAACCACATAACTACCCAAGGATAGGATAGGATAGTGGTCTGAGGTGATGGTAGCATCCCTTCCAAATTTGCAAACTTCTACCTTAATTTGCTCTTTTCACCTCAAAGTAGCTTAAAATTTAATTCTCAACTACAGAATTACTATAGACAACATCATACAAATCTTAGCTGAATGCACTCAGTGATCTTGGAGATCTCTTCTGACCTTAATGATTCTATGATTCTAAGTTTTACATCCTTTTCTGAGCATGAGAGGTAACAGTGAAAACTGAGCTGTTGTATACCACTTATTGGCAAAGACTTCTTTGTGTAATAGATTTTCTAACCTTGAGATGTTGGAAATGAAGTAAAACACCAAAGCAAAGAAGTAACTTTGGAGTGTTGTGTCACTGGTAAGCATACCATAATTGCTTTCTAAAACCCTTAATAATGAAATTCTTTGCTTCCCAGACTTTATGTAAGCAACAGATCATAGGTCTGCTGCAAAAAAAGAAACCTCAGTAAATTGCAGAGGAGTTTTATTGTTGTAACCTATGGAGCATCTCTTCCCTTACTGTTCATGAGGATGGCCTTCTTAAAAAGTCTAAAATTTGCTTTCTTCAAGGAATGATTAACTTGGACATTTATAGGACTCAAGTGTTTTCATCACCTTCGAACAGCAGCACATTTGTACCTGTAAATAGATGTTGTCTGAAGATATCGTGTTGCAAGGAAATTTTTCTTGTTGGTTGTGAATCACACCTGAAATGAATGAGTAATCATTGATAATTTGACAGGCAACCACCATTAAGTTACAGAAAAATGTGCGTAAATTTACTGCAATATTAAAATGCTTGTAAAACCAAATTCAAAGCATATTCTCCTAAATGCTAAAACAATTTTTTTGCTATGCTTGCAAAAGCAATGAACCTCTTTATTCACATGAAAACCCTTTTTCTTATAATATGAAGTAAAATCCAAAATTAGTAGTCTATTAGGACCACGAGCCATGTTTCAAATTTTAGCAGTTATTCCTGTAGTCTTTCCTTAAAGGAATAAAAATTGGGATAAAAATATCAGCCTAGAACATTATTTTTCACTGTTTGACTTTTGAAGGCAAAGGAAAATATACTCTAAGAGTACCTACAGAGCTACCAATTAGTGCCTGGTAAAGCACTGCATAGTGGAAATTACTTGCAGGATGAGGGAGCCAAATACTGGTGCAGATCATATTGATAAATAATGTACCTCAGCAGCTTCCTGTGGTGTTTAATCTTAGCTGTTTCAAAATGTTTTCCATAACTGTATGAATAAACCACTTATTACAGGCAGTAAAGAGTATTTCATTATTTTCTTCCCTGCATTTTCTATGGTGGATCATGTAGCACACCTCACCTCTAGAAGAGAAGAAGGCCAGCAATGCATGCCAGTCACTCTTCCCTAAGTGGTGGAAGGATACAATAAGGTGGTACAAGTTTAAACAACTTTCTAAGTCTCTTAAGAAACAGGAGTGGACCGGACCAGTGAGATTTCTGTACCTCCATACAGAAGATACTTCTGTATTTCCTAGGGAGCCTCAGCTGAGGCCACAGAGCCCCACAGACCTCTGCTAAGATCTTTAAGAGTATTCACAGGCATCAGAAGTGTTTCAGGTAGAATCTTTCTAAACAAGGCAGTCAGACACTTGCAAAAGATTGTTTAAATGAAAATTACAGAGTCATAGAAACATGAAATGGCCTGGGTTGGAAGGGACCTTAAAGATCATCTACTTCAACCTTCCCTGCCAAAACAGGGACACCTTTCACTAGACCAGGTTAGTCAGAGCGCCATCCAGCCTGGCCTTGAACACTGCCAGGGATGGGGCATCCACAACTTCTCTTGGAAACCTCTTCCAGTGCCTCACCACCCTTACAGTAAAGAATTTCCTCCTAATGTCTTAATCTAAACCTATTCTCTTTCAGTTTGAATCCATTCCCCTCTGTCATCTCACTACATATTATTGAGAATAGCCTCTCCCCAACTTGTAGGCGGTGCAGTGCAAGCCACACTGCAATTTATAATTTTATGATTTTTATATTTTTATGAGATACCAAGTAAGAATTTATCTTCTTTTCTTTGTTTTTGCATTGGAAGGTGCTATTTTTAGTTGCTTGCAAGTTTAAACATAGAAATGAAACTATCAATGCTGAATGCTTGCCCCAGAATATCTGGTTTGCTTAGTGATTTTTTATTTTTTTTTTTTTTTCAAACTTGAAGGATGTATGTTGAAGGGAAGCAGATGACATGCAATTCTGAAGAATTTCAAATTATTTGTACTTTTGTAGATCTTTGATGATCCATAGCTGAATGTGAGTCATATTAGAGCTGAAATGGTGTCATGTTTTAACCCATCAGGTGGCTAAACACCACACAGCTGCTCGCTCTTTCACTCACCACCCCAGTGGGATGAGTGAGAATTTTGTGAGAAACAAAAAGTAAAACTCTTGAGCTCAGATAGTGACAATTTAATAGGACAGAAATGCTTGTGCACCCCCAGCCTGTTCACTTTGGTGGTGTGGGTTGAGAGGCAGAAAAGGCCTTGACTTTATGTAAACACTTCTTAGCAACAACTAAAGCATCAGTGTGTTATCAACATTATTCTCATCCTAAATTCAAAACACAGCACTGTACCAGCTACTAGGAAAAAAAAAAACTCTCTTCCAGCTGAAACCATGGCAATACCTATCCCATATTCTATACCATTTCTATCATGGTGAGTTCCCAATATTCCAACACATTCTTTCCAGTCTATTGATATATACATGCACATATAATTCTCTTAGTCTATGGGCCATTCCTCTAGAGTATCCACTGAGATAGTTTAGTCTGTGACTTTGAGCTGTATCCATCATAGCAGTCCGTCAGGGCAGGAAGCTGTTTGTGGTGTTGGATTGCTCCATGCTGAAGCCAGTTCAGGTTCCATCATTTCTGTGTTTGTCCAGGTCTATCATTGTTGCACTTTGCCCAGATTCATCAACACTCATTCTTCAGTAATCTGGGCAATTATCCCTGTCATGTCATTGACATGAACATATAGCAACTGTTGTAGTGAGGACATACGGTATTATATAGCAGCTAACATAATGTAATTCAAATCACTGGCTATTACCTGAAATCAAATCTCACTGAAGCACAGATCAGACTTCCCCATCCTGTCTCATTACCTACCAAGCGCATCCAGGTCATTGAGAAAAGCTGTCTCACAAATGTGTTTGCCATTGCCTGAAGCAGAGGTAATCTAAACTGTCTTCTGCAGCCTATTTTTATGTGCACTACAGTGACTTTATCCTCTTCTACAGTATGTTAAAGGTTTGACTCGGCAAGGCCCTTCAATTGGCAGATTTCTTAGAGTTAACTAACCAGGTGGCTTTTTCTTGATGTATACCACAATATTTGAAGATCCCTCCACCCATTTCTCTCAAAGTGTAGTCTTTGAAGTCCATTGTATGATTTGATTTTCCTGGAGACTGGTGCATGATGGGGGATGTGATTTACCCACTAAATGCCATGCTCTTTGGTCCAGGTGTCCATGAGGTTGTTTTGGAATTGTACCAATTTGGAGTACCCTTGTCTGGGCTAATTGTTTTTGGGATGTCATGTCACCATAAAACTTGCTTTTTAAGGCCCAAGGTCATGTTCTTGGTGATGGAGTGGGGCAAGGGATATGTTTCCAGCCATCTGGTGGTTTCTTCCATCATTGTAAGCACGTGCTGCTTGTCTGAGAGGGTTTGAAGAAGTGTGATATAGTCAGTCTGCCAGACCTCCCCATATTTATATTTCAGCCATCCTCATCCATACCAGAGAGGTTTTAAGTGCTTGGCCTGCTTGATTGCAGCACATTTCATATTGATGAATAGCCTATGCAACAGTGTCAATGGCTCAGTCCAATCCATCTATGGGCCCATCTATATGTTGCAACTCTTCCTTGATGGCTGAGGTGTCATGAGCCCATTGGGCTCTAAATAATCCATTGCCAGTGCAGATTCAAACGAGCCACTTCCATCACAGCAGCCTGACCCACCTGCTGATTTGTTTTTGTGTTTTTCAGTGGCCCAGCTCTTGGGTACAGAAGCATATACATTATGTACTTTTACTACCAGAAGCAGCCATAATTCAGCAACACAGATGAGTTTAACTCTATGCTGTCAGTTGCTCTGCTTCCATTGCTGTAGCCACTCTCACAGGACATTTGCCACTGTCCATGACTCATTATAAAGTATTGGCCATTTTTTATCATTCAGCAATGTTGAAAGCCAGCTTGATGGCTTTCAATTCTACAAACAGACTCAATTCACCTTGTCCTTCAGCAGTTTCTGTGACTTGTCATGTGTACTCCATACAACAGCTTTCTACCTTTGGTGTTCTCCTACAATATGACATGACTCATCAGTGAATTTATTCATATGCTTTTTATTTCATGGTAGTTCATGATACAGTGGGGGCCCTTCAGCATAGTGCCCAAAACCCCACAATGCCTAAGAAAGCCTGTGTTGACTTTTTTGCTTGTTGGTGGAGACATTGCTGTTATCTTGTTACTTTCATCCACTGGGGTCTGGCAACCTCCATCTTACCATTTCATTCCTAAAAAGTGAATGTCTTGGCAAGTCCGTTGACTTTACTTTGTTTTATGGTGAAACTAGCTTTGAGAAAGATCTGGACTATTGTCTTCCCCTTCTCAAAAACTTGTTTTGATGTGTTGCCCCACACAATAACAACATCCATGTATTGCATGAATTTCAGAGCTTCACCCTATTCCATTAAAGTCTGGATCAGCCCATGGCAGATGATAGGGCTGTATTTCCACCCCTGTAACAGTCAATTACAGGTGCACTGGGCACCCATCCAGATGAAAGCAAATTGTGTCCTGTGTTCTGCTACTGAGGGGATCTAGAAAAATGTGTTAGCCTGCTTGACTTCCTTAACCTCTAAATCCAGGTTACTGGCACCATGATCCCAACATCAGAGCAGCCAGGTGACAATGTGCCCACCTGGACAGCACTGCAATTCTTTCGCATAACTGAAAGCTCAAACAGGAATAGGGGTTGGGTAGTTACTGGCCTATGAGTTCTACATCTTCCTTCATCTGCCTGTCTTCCTCCTCCTGTTCTCACGGTGCCCCTGCATGGGAGTAACACAGGGAGAGGTTTTTTCCTGCTTTTTTAGAAAATAATTTTGCTAATAGTAAGTACCTGCTCTCATGTGTGGAAGTTAAATTGCAATTAATGACTGATATATTTTGCCTGTCAAGAAAACACTGAATTGTGATTTTATAGATGTTTCCTTTTTGAATACTCTCAAATATTTGTTATTTGAAATTTTAGCATAGCTATAGATATTTTTAACATTTGGGCTAATCTTTGTATTATACTGTAGATTGGTTACAAATATAACCAATTATATAGAGCAGATTGAGAGAGCATAAAACCAGATCTCCCTCTAGAGACAGTTTTGGTTTATATTTTCTTGAAATTTAAGCAAAAGCAACAAGAAAGATTGGAGAAAACCTAACTTATTTTGGTAAGAAAAATTCCACAACAGTGATGGCAAGCATGGAGATGGATGATTTCCAAGTGGGTTTCACTTCCATGTAAGGATTGGTCATGAAAATTTTGTTTACCCAACTGCTCCTTTCTTCCTTCTGCTGTATATTTTTTGAAAATTAATTTTTTTTCACTTTTTCCATTTTCTCCTGAATGTTAAAGTTGACTTAGAAGTCTGAATCTTCAATACCACGTAAATATGGAGGCCCAAAACAAGCGAGGTATGGCATGTTTGCAAAGGAATGCTGGTTGCAACAGCTGGCTTTGCCAGTTACAAAATGCCCATCAACACAAATACCTTAATTTAAATTTCTCTTTAATTGTTTGCTGTATATATTAAAGAATGTGATTTTTTTTTGAATGCACTTATGGAGAAATATGGAAAAGTATATATCCAGCAAACACAGAAGTGAAACACTGATCCAGGAACAAAGTGTAGGAAAAGATATCTCAAACAAGAAGCTGCAGTCAGATTCCACCCCCCACTCCAACAAAACAGCTGATGTGTGAGCTTTTGCTAAGCTGAAGTAGTTGAGCATCAGAGTATCTTCTCTGAATATAATAATGAGAAGGCTTATATAGTATTATAAATATTGCTTCATTACCTTAGCAATTTCACTGCTAAAATGGGTAACTCTGAAATCCATATAATGTTTGTTTGGTGTTACTAATAATAGTGTAGCACTTTCTCACATAGGGGAAGAAACAGAGTTACATTGTGTTTCTATAAATAAACCTAGAGAATTAAAGGCGTTTAAGTGTCTCTCTCTTTGTCATAATGAATTCAGAGATCATTTCCAGTTTTGAATAACTGGGAGTGCAGCTATATCAGCTTTTTAGTGGATGTCAAGTCCCTAAAGCTGGCTTCTCTGTTTTACAGATCTGTTCTTGTTACAGGGGGATACATGCTACTGCAGATATCAATAGGTACAGTGGGCTTCTTTAATATTAGCACATCTTTCCTTGTGCAGGATAGATGAGAAAGAGGGGAAGAGGTAAGGACAAGCAATGGAAATGTTAAACAGGAACTGACTTCCATTTTTGTGATTTTGTGTTCCTTTTAAATTTCCTTTTATTTATTTCTAGAAAATGTGTGGTTTTATTTTGTTTTGTTCTAGTTTTGGTTTTTGTCTGACTTTTTGTTGTTGTTGTTGTTTTTGATGGGTAAAAGTCCTGCTTGAGTGCCTTTTACTATATTTAGAATTAATGACCATTTGACAATTCCCTTAGGTACTGGGGAAGGGATGGAGGAGAAAAAGTTAGTTGAGATGGACTTCTGGTTTAAAGTTTTTTTTTGTTTTTTTTTTTTTTTTTTTCTTAAGACAAAATGTACTAGAAGAAAGCAGCAAAAATAGAAAAAGCCATTCTTGTCTCAGGTGCTGGAAAGATGTAGGCAGAACACATGGTCTCATCAGCTGCTCTGTGATGTGGTGAACCTGCAGCAGGATTGGGCTGTTGAGACTATTATTGAGTTACCTCATTTGTCACAAGTTCACAGAAATATTGTCTTGTAGAAGAGATGGCCTTGCATGTCAAAATGAGACTCCCAGATGGGAGAGAAATAGGTGGCAGTACAAACCAAGTATCTCCCAGGACTTGCTCAAGATTTGGCCAAAGGTCATGGGTGTGATAGTAAATCTACATCCCACCTCTCTGCCAAGTCTTACTGGGACAGCACTCAAAAAGTAGGAGATTCCTCACTGTCCTAATGGGTCTGTGGCTCTGGAAAAGGATGAAAGGAGTAGTAGTGAAGAGTGTTCATCCTTTTAGTTTACTTGCTTCCCTAGTTTTCCTTCCCATGTAGTCTTCTTCCACCTCTCCTCTGAACCCCAAACCAGCAATAAATTAGTCAAAAATAGGATAAAAATTATTTTATTCTTTTGAATACTTTATTGTTGTTCCTTTACTCACCCGTCACAATTTTTATTCTTTCTGTCAAAGGAATTAATTTTTTTTTTCAGATTAGATCTGCTGTCCTGCTCCACTTCTGTGCCTTCATCCAGTAACTTCAGCATGTTGGGATGCATTATGAGTCTTCACACAGTTTTCAAGAGTGCAATCTGAATAATACATACTCTTATATAATATGGTGATGCTTATATTAATTAGGTGTCTTGTAATGTTTTAGTGGTCAGTCCTTTGAAATAGTATTTTTAACTTTAGGGATGTGACTATCTCAGCTGGGATAGCCAGGTCACGTAGTTATAGATATTTAAAAGGGGATACGCTATGGCTTTTTGGGCAAGAAAGATGAACCCTGAATGTCCAGAAACCCAAGGATTTCTGAATTATCCTTGAATTCATAAAAAGCCAAAAAAATGATATTCCAAAATGACATATTCATAGTGAGGCACTTAGAATCTCAAAGCTAGTTGGTATAATCATTTCTTTCCAAGCTCTGCTCTGTCAACTGCTCTCACTCTTGCCTCTCTCCTGAGGGAAAGCTCAGCCATCAGTATTGACATGATTTGAATGACACTGTGTTCCTGAGCTCTGAGGAGCTCATTTTTTTTTTCCCTATTTGCTCTTTCCCACTCCTCTTCTGCTCTCCTGTCCCACTGTGTTCTTTCTGTTACTTTATTTGATATGATATAATGAAGAATGGTCTCTGGAAAGAAAGCTCTGGGCAGTAAAGCCTCTTTTTAAAAAACCATGTGCATAAAGTAAAAATAACAAAAACTGTCAAAAGAAGCTGTTAGTGTGAATGTATTTATTTTATCTTTGGTGGAAAAGCTTAACACAGCTCCAGGACTTCAGGAGTACAATAGACAGTAATTTCTATATGAGTAGAACATCTATTTCTCTTTTGAAATATGGGACAATCTGAACCCCAGGTTGTCAGCTGCTTTTACAAGTTTCAGGGAAAAAAAAAAAGAAGAAAAAGATAGACTAGCTATTTTTGAACCATATATCAGTCAATAATCTAAGTCCCTTTCAGGAATGGGGTTAAAGCATTACCTGCAGTATAAGTGAAAAATGCAATAGCTTCTGGGTGGTGCCAATAAAGTGCGGGTTAGAAACTTTGACTTAGAACCGTGTTAAGGGGAGTAGTGGGGTCATTTCACAAGTAAAGAGAGACAGCATGGGAAGGAAAGAGACTTTTCAGCAAGTACTGTGGTGGCTCTTATAAGTTTATGACTTCCCACTGCTTGGGACAGGGCTCCCCTGGCATCCCTGGTGCTGTGCAGCCCCAGTGCCCAGCTGTACCCACCCAGCCAGTGCCAAGCTGTGCACACCCAACCACAGGTGGTCGCCCACATCCGCTGGGGTGGGAGAATCGCTCACATGACTGAGATCAGGAGCTGATCTGTGGGCTGGTTCTTCTGTTTGGAGACTGGCTGGGAGGAGTGGAGATGCTACGGAGATGTGATTCATTCCTGATAACGAGTGGGTGAAACTCAGGCAGGCAGAAAAGCTGTGATTCAATGAACCTCCTGTACAAAGAGAGGACAGGAAGAGAGCAACCAGCAAGGATGCTTTGAGAATGAGCTAGCACATACCATTTAAAAAAACTGTACCATTGTGTCCCCTTGAAGTAAGTTTTTTGGAGGCAATCACAGCTCTTTATAATACCCAAACGTTACAATAAAAATGTGTTCCTTGGTGCATTAAGACATTTCTCCCTATAATTTCCTTGATTTGCTAGATAATGGATTTATTGAAACATTGTAAGAAAAATTACAGACTAAAAATAAATAAATCACCTCATTCAAAAGTATACAGAAACATTTTTCAAAATTTGGTCAGAATGATATTTTCTCTGCTGCAGTAAATTCACTATCGTAAACCTGCAGGGGGAAGAAATAAGCAGAGAGAAATTGTATAGCATGCTGTCAACTTCATAGATCCTGGGTGGGATGAATCAGATGGAGAAACAAAACCCAGAGCTGAAGGCCTATTCAGCATGTTAGGAAAAAAAAACGCTGATGAAGAAGGAAAAGAAAAAATAGGCATAATAAATAAATAGTAAAAAATTTAAACACCTGAACTTGTTTACTTGCATTTCTCCCACCCTGACACTTTTTATCTGTAGCTTTTCTTTTAAAGTACCAACTCTTTCTCAGCTTCATAAGCAGAAGCAATAGACTGTGCAGAGTTTTATGGATATTTCAGGGTGTTGGCACTGACCAAAGAGCCGTGCTTGTGAATTTCAGTGCAGTATCAAACTGCCAGAGGGTGTACTCTCTAGGGCAGAGATTATTAGCCCTTCATTTGTGCTTTGCTGAGCCTGTTTTAGATATTATTCCTGGGCAGACAAGGGCTCTGTTTTGTGGTTGCAAGGCCCCGGTTGACAGGGCACTGACACTGCGACACTGCTGTATGATTACCCTCTTGTGCTGCCAGATTCCAAGGAGTGCTGATAAGAGTCAAGCATGGACTTCATTTCCTGGACTTGGCAGTGAGATGTGGGTCAAAAGAGCTTTGTCTTGGCATTTTCAGTCACTGTGTTTCTAGCCCTCACCTTATAACACTATATATAGATATCATTTTTCAGTGATGTGAATTAGTTTGTTGCTAACTGTGTTGTCATGTCAAGATAACAAATACATTTTAGGACAGTAATTTAAGAGGTAGCTGTATAGAACTCATATCTGGAATTCAAGATAAATATTAACATGTCCATGCATAATATTAGTTTATATTTGGACAAAATCAGTTGGCATTTCTTAAAGAACTAAATACCTATCAAGTAATTATTAATTTGCTCACTTCTAGACAAAAGTGTTCTGACCTTTCCTCCAAGTTCTCAGAAAGCAGTAGTGGTAGAAAGTACACATCATGAAGGAAAATTGAGAGGTCAGACGAAACTGTAAAATACTACCTTGTGACAGTATCCCACTATTCCAAGGCACAGCTATTAACATGAGGAAGAAATTTCCCACATATACTTCAATAAAGGCAAGCAGATGCAGCAGGTTATTATATTATCATGGGGAAAGTTATATGATGTCCAAATATTTTGGCAGCTTGGAAGACTTCTGCTTTCTCATATTTATGACTATATCCTTCTCTCAAGGCATAACAGAAATATGGGGAGACCATTTCTCTCACTTAGCAATACTGATCAGTGAAGCTACTGTTTTCAAGAATTTATTTAAAACTTTCTTCTATTTCTGAAAGTTTCCTTTTTTTGGAAAAAAAAAACATATAAATATATGTAAAACTGATTCAATACCTTATACCTTAATTTAAAAGCCTGGAATGTTTATGCAAAACTATAGAAATTACAGTGCACTATAGAAATTTACACAGTGGACAGAGTGAAAGTTTACAGGTGCTCTAAGTAAGTTGAGAAAATCTTGACATAAGAGTCCAAGGTTTGTATTGATGAAATGAAAGTTTTTGTTCAGGAAACAGTAGGTATTAAAATGCTGCATTTTCATTTGAAAATAAATTTTAAACTCTAATTATATCTACACAATTAAATTCCACTAGATCTGTGCTGCTTAGTATTACTTTGTATGTGTGGGAAGTCTTTCAATGAGGTTTCTGAGCATATTAGCTCATGCTGAGAATTCACCTTCCTCTGAGCATTTTAGAAAAAAAACCGTTTCTTTAAAAAGCATTGAGAAGCACACTGATATTGCACTTAGAGCATTGGTTTTAGTGTCAGTACTGTAAATGTAAATGATTGTACTGTAAGTCACAACCCATTTGCAGAATCCTTCTGACCTTAGCAATCTGTACTTCATGGCCTTTTTTGTCTACATTCAGTAATGCTTTCTATTTTAATCAGAACAGTTATTGTGGCAGACGGCACACTTGGGCTTGGGATGTGGAGCTGTTTTGTCAGGGCATCCTGTTCTCACATTCGAAGTAGAAACTCAGTGCAAGCACTGCTAAAAACACATGAGGAAGCTGATTTGGGTGTTCTCTATTCAGGGCATGAAAGTGTCAGAAAAAAGTTTCTGCAGGGCATGGAGAAATAAAGTCTGTGACAAAGGTTCAAGGGGAAATTGTGAGGAGTAAAGGTTGCATGGTGGCTGTTTTCATGGCAAAGTCCTGAGTACTTTGGCGAGGGTGCAGTGAGTCACTGCTGCCCCAGCAATAGCCTGGATGGGAGGCACGCTGTTCATGTGGGAAGAAACCCATGGAACACTGACAAAATCTCTGATTAGACAGGGAGTTGTGTTGTGGGCAGCCATTGTTCCTGGCACACAGGATGTCTCCAGACTGCTGTGCCAGTAAGGGCTCAGGTGTCTTCACACTAGAGTTAGCAGCTGTAGGCAGGGTTCAACATTAACATAGCTGGGCATTGGTGCAGGTACAGTAATTCCCCAGCAGTGTCTTGTTCCATACACTCTAGTTGGTCTTTCTGTTCACTTTATTGGTTTGCACACAGGTCTCCTAAACCTGGACTCTGTTTCATTCGCTTCAGCAAAGGTTGGTACTATTTGAAGAGCAAGAACCCAAATTCAGGTTTCCTGGTTCTTGCAATCCCTTTTGGGCCCCACTGTGTTACCTTGACTGTGGAAGGATAAGTGTATGAGGTGCCTACTCCCTCTGGGCTGCCTTAGGGAGCCCAGTATCTGCAGCTTGCCCAGGTGCAAGTGTGGTGGCTTGAGCAAATCTCTAGCTTCAGGAATTAGCTTAGCTGCCCACAGTTATCTCAAAACCAGCAAAACTAGTTCTGCTTTTAATTTCTTGGCTTTGTTATCTTATTTTAGAACTTTCTAGAAATATGCTATTCTTTTGCTGTTTATAGAAATAAGTCTGCTTATGCTTTTGTATTTTCTCCATGGAACTTGATTTCTGTTTTCAGGGAGAGTAGGGGTCTCAGAGGATAATCCAGTCCGGAAGCAAAAACTAGCTACTGTTGCCAACAAGAATCCAACGCTACAGAAGGCAAGTAGAGCAGTGCTTGAGGGAAGTGCAGTGAAGGCATTTTGTCATTTGGAAAGCCCAGAAACCAATGACTCACTTCTTTCAAATAGAAGTTTTCCCCAAAGAAAACTACTAGGACAACTAGCTGGTGTTTGTAGTTTTGTACACCTCATTTAAAGTAATCTTCATCTTAGTTTTGAAAAGGTCAGATGGAAGAAGAGAAAATGGTACTGATTAAAGCAAAGTTTTGGGCTGGACAGTTTTGTTTGTTACTTTCTTTCTCTCTTTCTTCTACCTTGCCCATAGTGATGCCGTTCAAATTTCACAGGCAGTCCTTGTCCTTCTGGGCAGAGGTATTGCAAAGCATGTATCTTCAAATGTACCAGCAGTGTAAATGGAGAGATCCAGTAAAAGACAACCCTGAGAACAAGGGTGAATTTTTGATCTTGCTGAGGGAGGGAATCATAACTGCTTGCCAATTTAGAATTTGAAAAAGAGGCAAATTTGAGAAAATCCAAGCTTCCTAAGGAAAAAAAAAATATAATGTTGAACATCCTCCTTTAGTAGTCAGTCCCTAGAAAATTAAGTATTAAAAGATAAGGCACTTTAATAGTCACCTTGTCATAATATTTTGAAAAAGTTTTAAAATAAAATTATGTAGAAACCAGACAATTTAGAGAAGGTGGGAATTAGCATGAAAAAATTCCAATGAGAAATAGGTGATGGATGCAGAGACCACATGGGACTGATAGGAATGTTGCTAATAGTTGCTGGACTGCATTCATAAATATGCAGGTGAATAAGAACTTAAATTAAAAGACAGAAATATATTCATTGCCATAGTTGTTTCCAGTTGGAGGGAATATAAAATATTTAATTCATAGACACTGAGATTTGTTACCTCAGTTTTAGGCTAACTTCATGCTTCTCAGAAAAATCTTGTCCCTTATCATATTAATTATATTTGTCATTTCCTTGTTTTTTTCACTCCTATATTGCAGAATAACAGGCCTTATTTTCTTTTTCTTGTTTCCACCAGAAATTAATCTTTACTCTCCACTTGATTTATTTGTGACTGAGCATTGCATGGAATGTAAAATATTTGTGTAATTTACCCCTTTCTAAAACAAAATCAGAAATAAAGAAGCAAATGGATTAGCAATTCTCTCCTTAAATGGAGATCTTTTAACAATAAGGAATATTGTTTAAAAGTCATTATAATATCCATTTGAGCCTTCTAGAGTTATTAAAAACTTTCATTTTACATTCGGTATTAGAATATACATGCTGCAGAGTCCACGTGTGCACTAACAATTGGATGGGTACTATCTGCATGAGTGTAATTTTCTCTATTTAATTAGATGCCTCTGAATGTAAACCTAAAATTCCTTTTTTTCCTTAGTGGGGATCTCCACAGCTTGGAGGAACTTGTATCCTGGTTTTTTATTCAGTACAGGGGTCAAGAGGGACAGTAAAACTCATAAAAATCATTTCGGTTCATCTGAATATTAAGGTGAACATTGTGCCTGATAGTAATTTGCTCAAGTTTCTGTCAGGTGTCTTTTATATAGCTGATGCTTGCTTCCAAGTAATTTTTAAAATATTTTTCCTATCTTGGCAGGGTTGAAAGTTTCTTATTTTACAAGCTGAAATAAATTTAAGCCATGACTTTTCTTTTGAAAAGAAAAATTTCAAAAATCTTAGGAGGTATTTGCTAAGATTTTCAATAGTCATTTAATCCAAAAGTTCAAAAGAAAGAGTGAAATAACAGTGATAAAGGAGATGGAAGCAAATGTCTTTGTAAAGGGTATAAGAGAGCAAACCAGATTAACTCAGTGGGTTCAGTTGAACATAGTTCTGCTTGCTTTTACTTTGTCCTTCTTCCTCCTGAACCAAGTATCTCAGTCTTATCTGATACAATTAACTCTTCCATCTATGAAATTACTCAGTGTTTAGGGATTACAGACAACCCAAAATCTAGCTGAATCAATGAACTGAAGAACAGCCTCTTCGATGTCTCTCACTAGAAATATCTGTGGGGATTTTTAAACTATAGATTTAGTTAAAGTAGGCATTGAATCAGTGTGGAGTAACTCTCTGTTGTGAATATTTCTGAACTTTGCAGGGCTCTGAAAGACACATCTTTTCTAAGTACATCTTGTCTAAGACTGAATTATAGCCAGCTCCAGGCAAGGAACAGGTAATACTTACAGTGCCTCAGGAGCAGCTCAAAAGTGAAATGAATTCTCATGTCCAAAGACTCATGCCAAGTTTTTGGCTCTTATATTGTAATGGTGGAGGTGTGCTTTCTCCAGTCATCCATCTATTCCAGCCCTTGAACAGTTCTTCACAAATTATTGAAAGATACTTCTGAAAGATAATCCCATAACCTGTATCATTCACAATGAAAGGCTTCCTGCCTAGGCTGTATGCCGTCATGGTTTTGGATAGCTCTTCTCCCTGCCAAAAGCTCCTGAACATGCAATTTTTGTGGATTTTTTCTATTGTTTTGCACTTCTGACTGCATCATTCACCTGTGTTATTTAAGGAAAGAGATAAGCACGTAAATCTTTCCATTAGGTAGTTTTCAAATCAGATGGATAAATCATGTGTTATTGCAGAATGTTAACTTTTGCCTTCTTAATAGTTTACAGTTTCCACAGCTCCTCTAAGAAATTAGAATTCAGAAGCACGAAGGGATAGTTTGTGACTGATTAATTTTTTGATTCTCTTGGAGTGTGATGCATGGATCACTCATCAATTTTATGGGGTAATGTATCATGCCACTTATAAATATCTCATTATCTTCTCTAGGCAAACACGTGTATCAGAAATACAGCAGTTGAATGCATGCAGGATTTATATTTCCCTAGGGAAAATTAAAACTTCAGACTCATTATAGCATCTCTAGACCCAGCTGCTTGGCATACCAAGCATCACCTGGTTTGCTGAGTGCTTCTCATGGGTTCAGGGTGGCAGTAAATGTATCCTAATCTGGATGGTAGGCAAGTATTTGGCTTGGTCACAGGCAAATAAATGTTTTTCTTATTTTTTATGAGTATTTCTTGCCTTTCTCCCTTTTACTGTGTGATAAAAGTTGAATTAATACGTGAGGAAAAAGTAATGCTAGTAGGGCTTGTTTACACAAGCAGGAGCCATGCAAATGGCTTCAACATTCTTGTTATTTTCAGCTTTTTACTATTACTAATTTTCATCCCAAATATTCAGTAAATATATGTTTAATCAAAACCAGAGGTATAGTAAGATAGAAAATGGGAGATTTTAGCTAAGAAGGCTGGAAAAATCTCTCTGTTTTGGAAAACCATTAATTTCACAGAGGCATTATTGATTATGACAGTTATTTTTATGGACCTACCATCTCAGTAACAATCAGAAAGAGTCAAGTGCTAGGAATTGATAGGAAAATAACAGAAAACTATAAAAGAACATGTGTGTGTGTAGAAAACTATAAAAGAAAAGTGTATGTTTGCAAGTCTGTGGTTCATCCATATCTTGAACACTGTATTGTTCATATTCTCTCTTCTCAAAAAGGTCATGTTGCAGAAAAGGAAATAAATATTCAGGAAAAACCAGTAAACAGTCAAAGGCAGGGAACAGCTTCCATACAAGCTGTGACTTGGTGGGCTGTCCATGTGTATTGGGGTCCCACTGCAAAGTTTTGGTAGCAGGGTGAACTGCAGAGGTGGCTTCTCTGAGAAGAGGCCAGAAGGTTCCCCTGTGTCTGATAGAGCCAATGTTACCTGGCTCCAAGACAGACCTGCCACTGGAGATGAAACCCCCTTGTGATGATGGTAGTGATTCTGGGATAATGTATTTCAGAAAGGGCAAAAATTGCTGGGTAACAGCGTCTGGGAGAGCACTGTGAGAATATGTGGGAGAGGCAGCTGTGAATACGTGAAGAATGTGAGGGAGGGGATGCTCCAGGCACCAGAGCAAAGACTCCCCTGCAGCCCATGGGGAGCCCCTGCACTCCATGGAGGTCCATGTTGAAGCAGATATCTGGAGGACCCCGTGCCAGAGCAGGTGGGGTACCCAAAGAAGGCTATGACTCCATGGGATGATCATGCTGGAGCAGGGTCCTGGCAGAACCTCTGAGCCCACGGAGAGAAGAGCCCATGGTTAAGCAGTTTTTCTGGGAGGACTTGTGACCCTAAGGGGGGCCCTACTGAGGCAGCCTGTTCCTGAAGACTGTACCCAGTGGAAAGGGTTTGCGAAGAACTGCAGCCTGTGGGGAGCACTTCGAGAAGGACTGTATCCCATGAGAGTGACCCCATGCTTGAAGAGTGTGAGGAACAAGGAGCAGCAGATACAATGCACAAGGAGTTGACTGAAAGCCCCATTCCCCATCTTCTATTCTGCTCACAGAGAAAAAGGTAGAGATGTCTGTAGGGAAGCTAAGCCTGAGAAGAAAAGGGAAAGCGGGAGAAGAAGTTTTTAGATTTTATCTTATTTCTTGCTATCTTACTGTGTTTGTCAATAAATTAAATTAATTTCCCTAAGTCAAGTTTCTCCCACAACAAAAAAGGAAGTGTGATCTCTCCCTGTCCTTATTTCTACCCATACGCTTTTATTTTTTTCCAATTTTGTCCCCTGTTCTTTTTACAGAGAGGAAAATGATAGAGCAGCTTGGCAAGCACCCAACAGCCAGCCAAGGTTAACCCACAACAGATGACACAAATAGATGACATAGAGATGGTGGACATGGAGGAGACAGGCATATAATAATTCTAAAATCATGAATGCCATGGCAAAAGGAGATGCTGCTGCTGCCTCTTCAAGTACAAGAACTAGGGACATGAAATTAACCTGAGAAGCCCATTACAAAACAGAAAAAACAAAATTTTTTCATGGGATTGGAATCAGAACCAAGGAGCTTGCTGATAAGCAATGTTGTGAGTAATTGAAGGTTACATGGTCTCTAGGAGGAAATGGACAAGTGCTTGGAAGAAGCTTCTGTTGGGGTTAGTAACCCAGAAATCACATCAGGCTCTGTAAATTATCACAGTGAAAAACATCTGGAAGCTAGGAAAGTATTCAGGGGAGTCCTGTTCAGGTAAGGTTATGGATGGGGCTCTGAGCAACCTGATCTAGTGACCTAGTGAAAGGTGTGCCTGCCCAAGGCAGAGTTTTATTAGATGGTCTTTCAAGGTTCCTTCCAACCCACACCATTCTTATGGTTCTATGTGGTTGTCCCTGTTTTCACTCTCATCCAGTGGGTGGCTATAGCCATTGATAGAAACAGAACACAAAATCAGATATATCCTTGGACTTACACAATGATGATAGTATTAAGAGAAAATATAAGAATGAAACTTGTGGATAGCTATAGTTAGGCAAGATAGATCTCACTTAAATTTCTGAGAGGAAAAGTCCCATGTGCATAGTTCAGGGGAAAGGGGATGAAGATTGGTCCTGGAAAAGGCATTGGCTCTGACATCCCCTTTGTCCATACAAGCAGACATATGGGTAAAAATGGGGAGCAGTATCACTTTGAAAGGACTGCTCTGAAAAGGCTGCATAAAAATTGAGAAATACAATCTTTCAGCATATTGAGAATAGGACCAAAGTGCAACACATTAAAAAAATATCTCTTTGCTAGGTCATTTCTAGCAAATTTTTTTCCAAGTTCAGGTCATTTAGGTAAGCCTGCCCCAATGAAAGGAACAAACAGTTTAGAGGCAGACACTCTAACACACGAAAGGAAAGACATTAAAAATATCTCAAAGACTTTGAGCAGCCTATTTTCAGGCAGGCATTTTGGCACTATTTATTACAGTACTTTTATTTTACTTTGAATGATAATGTATTTTTTTCTTGTAACCTGTTGCATTCAATCTTCCACTGAATTAATAATCCAAAATTAGTGTCTCAAGGAGTGTGCTGTGAGGGACATGGCGGCTGAAATTCTTTACCATATAAACAATTATTCAAGTATTGAAAATAAATTAGTCATATTCTTACTGATGAAGATAAAATCACATTCTGTATTATTAAAACATAAGGTCTCTTATGAATTTTCCTTATATCGAATCAGAGAAACATTTAGGGCGGAAAAGACCTGTAAGATCATTGAGTCCAACATAAAGTTAACTCTGCCAATTCCACCACTAAACCATGTCCCTAAGTGCCACATCTGCACATCTTTTAAATACCTCCAGGGATGGTGACTCCACCACTTCCTTGGGCAACGTGTCCCAGTGCTTGATAATTGTTGAAGAAATTTTTCCTAACTAATCTAAACCTCTTCTAGCCCCACTTGAGGCCATTTCCTTTTGTCCTGTCACTTGTTACCTGCGAGAAGGGAATGACCCCTCACCTTGCCACAATCTCCTGTCAGGCAGTTGTAGAGAATGTTAAGGTGCCAATCCTCATCTCTTCTTCTCCATGCTAAACAACACTGGTTCCCTCAGCTGCTCCTCATAAGATTTGTGCTCTAGACCCTTCACCATCTCTGTTGTTGTTCTTTGGGTATCCAAATCTAATTATCACCTAACCACCTTTGAAAAACTCAACTTGCACTTACCCTTTCCAGGTATTTTGACATCTTTGTATGGAAAGGTTGCTCACTACTGCTGGTAAATGCTGATTTCATCCCTGATTTCTCTTTGAACTGCGTACTGTATGCTAGAGGGGTTTTGCAATTTACTACTCATTGCTTTAAAGTAACTGTAAAATATGACAGAATTCAGAGGTATCCTTTACAGAGGCCACCCAGAAAAAAAATTTCAGCATTCTGCCCATCTTTTTTTTTTTTACAGTGAACACTAATACAAAAACTTACTTTATTCTTTGCAATTCTGTCCTTTGTCATGTTGCTCTTGAGTACTTTGATCAACTATTTGCCTTACAGACTTTGCCAAACTTCTTGTTACTGATGTGCTTGAAGAAAGATTTTATATTTAGTTTAATTTCTTTTGACAGTTGCTCTTCAAACCCTATTTTGGGCCCTCTTGGTTATGATTTTATAGTTAATATGCCAGGGTTCATGATAAATTCATTTTTTCTTAGGTTTGACACAGCTTTGTCAAATTAGAAACTTCTTGTTTCTAATTACCTCCCTAACCTGCTGTTCAGTCATCATGAGTTTTCTACCCTTTCTAAAAATACCTTCAAAAAAAATCTGTGGTATGCATTCATCAGTGTTGCTCCTTCAACAATCTCCACACTGACTGTCAGGTTTTAATTCTCTTAGCTGCTCATTTTAAACAAGTTTCTTTATCTTTGTGTGGCTCTATCTCCTGAAATAGAGCAAAATTATGGTGTTTCCCTTTGTCTTTTGTTGTTCCTGCAAGGGCAGAGTTTATCTTGATTCACATGTGCAGTTTTGAGCCAAGTCACTCATGTGATAGTGAGGACAAGGTTAAGAGAAGTGTCCTGGTTTGTGGGCTGCCTTCACAGCTGCTTCAGGGTGTACTCATCAATGGCCTTGTAAAAATGTGATCTCTGTTTGACACACCAATGTGAATCTTCACAAGGATAATTACTGTCCTCCCCTCTTCTGGCCTTTCTGCCTCTAAGCTCCCATGGGATAGCAGTTAGTGCTGCCATCCTATCTAGGTGGTCCCTGAAGTCTTATGTTCTTCCTATTTAGGACTTGAATTTTGGTCTCTAAGGACATCGAAGCACTTGATCAGGTAGATAGTTTGTCAGTTTTGATTTTTATCAAATTGTGCTTTTCCAATCCAGTGACTGTGGGGAGGATGAATGTAGACATGAGAACATGAGACAGGAAGGCAGCAGCAACAGAGTTCAGGGAAAGGGGTTCTTGCTCCAGGACCACGCACAGGTTTTCTCTACTGTCAGAGAAGCAAGAGGAGCTCTTCTAAAGAACTTTTAGTCCTACATTCTTTAAAATAAGATTAGCCAATTTATTCTTAAACTTAGATTGGCTTCTTCTTACTTATTTTTCCAATAGCAAAATGTACATTTGAGGTCTTGCTAATGAGGGATTTAAGTGCCTAAAGTATGTCTTCAGGGAATAGAGGTCTGTGATGTAGAGTGAGTGGTTTGCTCTCCTTTCTCCTGCTGAAAGTGGTCCAATTAAATCTTGTAATTGTTGAGGACAGAGGTCATTAGCTGGTAGGGCTTACAAGGGGAGGGCAGCAAATGGGATACATTGGTTCTTGTGCTTGGTCTAAGGACCTGTTTTTATATGAAGAAGTTAATGAGTAATTGAGATCCTTGGAATAGAGATTGTCTGTCAATAAATTAACTTTACTTCTTACTCTCTCAGTCTTGCACTAGTACTGCTTAAGCTTGGAAGCACAGTTCCAGGTGCTTGAAGGATTTTGAAATCTAGATTTTGAGGGCAAAAAGTTTTACTGTTTTCAGGGATAATGGAACACTTCTTTATATAAAGAGAGATAGATACATGAGGATGGGACAAATAAAATGAAAGTTGTATTTTTATGCCTTATATTTATAAAAGGACTTAATTTCCCTTAAGTAGCTTAGACAAGTTAGTAGTTTAAGAAGTACATACCAGTTATATGGATTCAGCAACAGAAATAACTGGGTTTATGTAACATATAAAGCTTAAAAAGTGATTAATTCAAGACTCTTTCTGTGAGACAGTGAGCTTTATGTGCCACTCCATTTGGAAAGGTGCAGGCACTAAGCCGTCTCTGGTTTGAAGGTAAGGAAAACCATGGCAGCCCGTGACAGCTGATGAACAGCCTATAAGTACATAAGAGATGCTGTGACTTAGCAAATTTAATATCAACTTTCTTATGCACTAAAAGTTGAAAATACAAATTTCTTTTTAATGTTCCAAATAATACATGTCTTTGCAAGTTTTGGTCAATTTCAAATTTAGTAGACATTCCTCAGAGTACTAGCATTACTGCCTGCATTGTTTTATGCTAGGCCAGAAGTAGCTCCTTGCGGGCTTCCTGAGAACAGAGTGTGCTGTTTTGTTCTGGATCTTTTTTATGACCGTACTCAGAGGAAGTACTTAATGGGTGGCAATTCACAAATTTGAAGTCAGTTTTCAGTGTACATGACTCTGTGGACATTTCAAAATCAACATCATAGGGATTTAAATTAGTACCTTTAAAGATAGGAAAAGTAGGAAGTTTTATACTACTTTTACTTAGCAAAAATATTAAGCTTCCACTGGTAGCTGTGTTCCTGTTTAACAATCCAGTGAAGCTGCTTAAACTGACAATTTCCACTACAGCCAGAATTATTCTCATCTGCAATCTCATGTATCAAAGCATTTATATTCTTTTCTTCCATTTCATATCATGTAAATTTTCATTCTGAGGTGTCTGGGCAGCTTTCTGGAGTTCAGAAAGTATTGTGACTAGCATCCATCATGTCTATTCTTGCATCCATTCCTTATGGGAAAAATGAAAATAGTGGAGATGCTTTGAGTTTATAAATTAAGTCAAAGCTGAAAATAGCTTTTGCACATAGAGATGCCCTTTTGTTATTCAGGAAGTGCATTCCAAACAGTTAGCCCTGGAGAAAATGATGCCTCTAGTGCAGATGAGCTTTATCCTCACTGTAGAAAATTTCAGCATGTCAGAGTAGCACTGCTGTTGGCAATGTTGCTAATGTTGGCCTTTCACTTATCCTTGCTTGAAACAATGATGTACTTGAAGACAATAACTGAGTCCTTGGGAAAGAATAAATACTGTACAGAGAGCTGGTTCAGGAAGCAGAGGGCAGTTTTGCCTCCCAAACAGTAGAAAATGATGTTTGAAGGAGGTGCTACAGCATTTTGGGCTTCCTAGTGTTTTCTAAGTGCTGAAGGCTATGAAACCACATCTGCAGTGTTACCTCACTCAGCTCTGAATTCTTCATGAGATAATATGGTCACTGCCCACTGGCGTGAAATGGAGGACTTCGTGTCACTGAAGGAGAGCAATGTAGCTGACAGACTGATGTCACTACTGGCTGCCTCCAGCAAAAAGGATTATTTCAGGCTGACTTCTAGGTCTATCCTGATAGAACACCAGCTCTAATGCCATGCTTTGGCTAAACAGAATTACTAACTAGCTGAGAAACAAGATCTAGATGTTTCCTGGCTGGAGGAATTGCTTTTCTGGTATGAGTAACTCACAGCAGCCTGGCCATTAAAAGTAGCTTAAGGATTAGTCTGTCACATTCTGATATCCCGCACTTGATCTAAATAAACAAATAATTAGCATCCCTCCAAATATCCAAGAATTAGTCTCCAGTACAAATTTTTCTCCCAAGCTCTGTACATGTTAGTCTTAACCCTGTGGGAGTTGCTTTTCTGTAACCATGTCTGGAATTTGGCCCTTAATAGTGACTGAGTCTTCACTCTGTAATGTAGGTCAAGAGAAGAAATTAAATGATGACATTGTGCTTGCTTGCTGTGGCATCCCCCAGGAGTTGGTATGGTCCCTACTGATTGCCTTGAATCATTAATCAAAGGGAAACTGCATTGCACAGCCTACAATATATTCTCAGCAGGCACATGCATTGATGATGCTGCACCATGAAAAAGACTTAATTGCATTGACAGTACATTTTTTTCACAGTTTAGCGTGTTTATCAAAATTGTGCTTGTAGCATCTAAAAATAGTGTAATTAATGCAGCTTTTGGCCTCTTCACACACTGTTTTCTTTTTAGTTTCTTCTGTTAAAGAAGACAGCTGTTTGCTAGGAAAACAAATTCATCTCTTTTCCTTCCCTCTCTCGCCTCCTGTTTTGTATCTGAGTGCATCAGTAGGAGGCTCACAGTTTGTTGTAAATGTTCATTCACAGTTTCTGCAGATTCCTACATTCATATTCACAAAGGCAGAATATTTCAAGATGTCCTTCATATCAAGTTACTGCTACTTCACATCAGACATGAGGAATAGAAAATACGGGCATTGCTTCCAGAGGCAAAACAATGCAAACAAAAAAAAAAAAAAAACCCAACAAAACCAAAACCAAAAACCAAAAAAAACCCCAAAAAACAAACAAACAACAACAACAACAAAAAAAACCAAACCAAAAAAAACCCCAAAACCAAAACACAACCCCCCCAAAAAACCCAAACAAACACAAATAAACAAATAATAAGGTACAAAACCCACTGTCCTGGAGGAGAATATGACAATATGGATCAGCCATTTCTTCATTGTTAAATTGCTTCCTTTCATTGCTGATCTAAGGGTGGCTTGTGGGTATTAACTTGTAGAGTATATTACAGAACAAGGAAAGCAGACCTTTGATAAGATAAAGTATCTGCAAGAGAAGGGGAGGGAGATGCTGGTGAGGTGTCTTGTGACACCACTAGGCAGCTGTTTCTTGGCTCCTAGGTGGACCAGGACAGTGTTTTCCTTTCTCTTCTTAAATATTCAGGCTGTGAGAGCAAGAAAGGAGACAAAAGCATGACACATGGTTTGGGTCAATACCATAAGCTGTTGCTCCTGTGCTGGGCAACTTGTGTGCCTGTGGGCACCTGCAACCCCATGAGAAACCCAACCTGCTTAATGGCAAACAGACTGGGAGTAAGGGAGCAGCATCTGCCCTCCTGTGCAGAGAACAGCAGGAGCAAAGGGAATTGTACTGGAAAGAGATCTGGGTTAAAGAAGACACTGGGAAAAAAGATCTGTTGGAGCATTAAGAAAAAAAGAGACATAACATCTGTTTTGCCCACACCTCTACAGAAAACTCATATTATCATGACTCATTTTTGTCATCCATCTGCTACCACTAACTATTGTAAAGTGCTCTGTTGCCTCAAACATCCTCATCAGGTTTTAAAATTTTTCAGTTCTATATATTGCCTTGTAAATCTTGTATTACAGTGAAGAAGACTGTGTTTGTGGCAGAGCTTTGCAATTTCACTGAAATGACTATTATTACATTATAGACTGCAATGATAAAGCTCAAGTGGTGCAGTACATGAAATCCTAAGGTTAAATAATGGATTTTGCCATAACATTACGCTGGACTTTATACTTCTGCTGCTGATGTAGGACTTGAACTTCTGTTAAAACAGGAGCCTATTGAACATCTTTATCATTCTCTGGCATAAAAGCCTGCACTGTCTACACACACAATGTGGAGGTTCCAGATCAGGGACTAAGTGGAAGTATCTTGAGTTTATCAAATGCTTTCTACTCTGTGAATGGAGATATCTGGAGTCAAGCTGCCCTTACACTGCTAGTTGGTGATGCATGTGAGAATGGGATTCACAGCTGATAGCAGCACCAGAAAAGGTCCTGTGGTGAAGCCTGCACTTAAGCCTATAAGCACCACAAAGTGAATTAATCGGGAGAACGTATGAAGCAATAGAAAAAAATAAATTAAAGAAAAAACATTCATAATAGTTAACAGAGAAAATTAATGAAAATTAAATGTATTTTAACTAATTAAGATTTTAATGAAAGTTCATTTAAACCACTTTTTCTCCTTCAGTACATTAAAGCAGTATTTTGTTTGGGATGGAAGAGCTTGAAAATTTCTGGATGGTAGTCTTCAAGGATATTTCTTGAGCAGACAGATTGTTTAGGCTCCTGGTTGCTATAATCTTCCACAGTGATTTGAGTTTAATGTATTAGGAAAAGATCAGGCTACTTTCTTTTCCAGTATAAACTTTGCTCTTGGAAGTACTGTTTTACAAATTAGATTAAACTTAATGCATTTAAAAATTGAGTTTTAAAAGCACTGAAGAAACAAGGTGTCACTAGAATAGAAGGTGCAGATTTTCCTGGCAATTCTTTTAATTTCATTCATCACCAAGACAGCACGGTGCAGTGGCTATATCATTGCTATTCAAACTACATGAGGGGTGAAGAAATACAGACCCAACATTCTGTACCTGATCATAGATCAACTGAAATTACCATTGTATGTGGCCATCTTACCATTGTAAGATCATTTTTTTTCTTCTATAATGTGGAGAATAATTGTTGTATCTTATTAATTTTCCTTTGTCTATGATTTGGAAAACCACAGAAAAAATTATTTTGTAACTGAAAAGTATTTTCAGCTTTCACAAAGCATGGTGCTGTAAAGTGTCGGATAGAATAGGAAAGAATCCTCCCTTTGCATCGAGCTGCTGTCAAAGAGCCTTTCAAAGAGGCTGCTGTCATTAAGGATGAGAATACTGACATTTGAAAGCCCTCTCACCTGCTGATGCAGGGAAATGCAGAGTGACTTCTCTTTTCCCCAGCCATGCCCAGCTGCCTTCACTTCTTAGCATAGACACCCTTGTCTTTCAGCTTAGCAGAGAAAGAAAAATGGTGCAAAGGGAAAAACCTTGGTCACTAAAGTTTACCCTAAATATGTACATGGATTTTTGAATGAGTAGCAGCTTTTAAGCTAGTTGTCTGTCATGCTGCTGTTTCACTGTGTTCCCCAGACAGGGCAGTAAGGCAAGCCCAGGGCACCACGGGGGCCTTCAGGAAGCTGCCCACAGCCCATGAGGATGTGTTGTGCTGAGGCAAAGGCTCTGCTTGCAGCCCAGTGTTCAGCCACCTGCAAATGCCCTGAGCCCCAGCATGAACACTGGTGTCGTGTCTCTCCTCTTTTCCCCAACCCACACGGGGTAACTGTCTTCCATGTTCCAGCCACAGGGATGTTCTGGTGCCATCTCACTGCAGCTGTGTATTCCTGGCTCTATTATCACTCTCTTAAAGAAGTGAGTGTCCAAGTCACCAGTAAAAGAGCAGTAAAAAAGGGTGGGGTCAGCCCTAAAGAGAAGCTGCAGTTGGCAGCTGGTTGGTTACTGTTTGTTCAGAACAAGATCATCTTCACACAGGCAGGCTCAACTTTTCACTGCTGTCCATCTACCTTCTGTGGTCCAGCAATTTACAGAGCCTTTGAGAAAGATTATCAATTTTAATGAAAATACAGGGGTAAACCAGCAATTTAAGTTCAACTGTCACTCTAATATTACTACTAGCTTGCTTCATTTAAGCTGGCTTTTGTTCTGTGCTATTTAAAAACTCTTAGTAACTTTAAATGTTAAATTACAGGTGCTATTGCTGATTTTTAAGCTGTTCAGTTACACTAACATTGCAATTCTTAAAATATTCCAGTCTAATTTTACCATTGAGATGAAGTTTGGGTTGTAACTCCACAAGAATCAGTTCTAGAAAAGCAGAAACCAGGGTAGGTTGCAAACAGTTCCTATCAAGCAGCCATTCAGATAACTGCAGTGTCAATTGCTTTACAAAAAGCCAAATTGTTATTTTCAATAACTAGCTCCTGTACACTATGTTTGCTGGTTGCAAAAGTGAGTAATAAAAAGTCATCCAAGGCTGATGATTTTTATACTGGAAAAAGATATGGAAAGACTGACTTCTTTTTCATGGTGTATATCCTTTGAGGAAATTAGTTTTAAGGAATTTACTGTACAAAATTTTCTTCCTGCTCTTAAACACAGTAATTTTGAGAGATATTCCAGATATTGAAATAGGTAGATTTCTAATGATGTTAAGGGTTTTTATTCCTCGTATAAATCATATACTTTACTCCTTTAGCAGTCACAGGAATTATGGGCAGTGCAGAATGCTCTGTCTCTTTTTCCCTACTACCCTAACACTAATTTTGTGTGTATGGATGATATATGAACATTCTTAGTTATAAGAAATGTAAAATTTTTCAACAAAACCAATGGACATTTACTACAGCATCTATGATATTTTGCTTTTCCTTCACTCATGTATTAATTTTTCACTCATTCAGGTAGTGTGAATGTCTTGGCATACTGGAATATCATTGTGAAACTCAAGGAATTTACATGAAGTCATATTGCTTCCCTTGAAATATAGAAACAAACTTATACCAGCCCTACTTTCTATGGAAAAGAAAAAAAAAAACCCACCCCCAATAACAGACTGATTAAGAAAATACAGATTTATACATCCATGACTGAAAGCTGCTTTTGTCCTTGTAATTCTGTGGACATGGGTTTTGGCAGTCTAACACAAGGTGCTGTTTGTGGAGTGGCAGTGTTTACTGGCCTGAAAACCAGACTCCAGATCCTTTCATCACTCTTTGATAATTACATAAGCTGGGTCATTGAACTAGTACTCCATAACCACTGGGCTAATAATAGTGGGTCACAACCCTTTCTTAGCCTCACTTGGACGTTCATGTGATTTCTGAGGTTTTGGATCTGAACATAAATGTATTAATCCTTCTACAGCAACTTATCTTGAGCATATGTGTGCCAACTTCTCTTGCCACTCATGCCTGGAGTGTTTCAGCTGGTGCTTTCACTGCCACTCACCACTGTGTAACCAAGATTGCTGCAGGGCTTTCTGTTGCTGCATTACCCCTGCACAAACAATTTCTGAGACCCAGACTAAAATAATTTTCTCAGCCAGAGATCATTACTTAAACTGTCATTTTTCTCCTGTCTTGCTGCATACAATACCATCACCCCTACCCAAAGACTTGTCAAGCTGTGTTGTGTCAGGCACCCAGTGTGTTTCAAGACATCAGTAACAGCAGCAAACTCTCTCAACAAGCTAGAACCAATCCTTACATCTACAGCAGGATTGGCGCTATAAGTATCTCCTGGCTAATTACACCTGAATCTGTTGTCTCCCAAAGGGTTGAGCAAGTGGTTCTGCCCAATCTTAAAGTCTAAATATTCCTCAGGTAGTGGAGCTGCAAGTGTTGCTTTCATATTGCTGGAGATCACCCGCTCTTGGTTTCAACCCTTGGCTCTTGAGATCTTCTCTTTGATTTCTAGCATACACTTGTGCCAACTTATGCATGAAGGTGGTTCTTGGTTTCTTATTCCATTTGGTTGTATCTTCTCCCGGGCATTCAATTTTGAATTTGAAACACAATTATTCTAATTCCAATGCCATCTTCACGACTCACGCAGAATTCTTGGGAAAATAAAAATACAAAAAACCCTCTCTGCTATCCTGCAGTCAAGCCCCATATACAGAACTGCAGGGGTCCATCTTGTCTTTACTTTCCACTTGCTTGTGTATCTTTAGGGCCTGTATTAACAAGCATTAAAACTGCTTGTATCTTTTACTTTTGTACATATTTGCTTTCTCCTTTTCATTAGGTTCCTTGGGGTCTGTTCCCTCCTGGAGAGTATTGCCAGCCATGCAACCTGCCCTTCTGCATCCAGACTGTTTGTGTTAGCAGGGTTCAACGGACCCATAATCACGTGCAAGAGATTCCAGCGCTGAGATTTTGAATGTTAGCTCACCCTAACTGGACTGCATCTCCCTCTGGCACCCCTCTAATAACCACAGACAATAGTTGCATTTAACATGTGACTGTGGACCCATATGGCTTTTGTTCTTTCAAAAAAAGCCCTGCAGACACTATTTCCAGCTGCTTTAACACATCTCATCTCTGACTGAATGCACAGTTAATTCACTGTGGCTAGTGTTTCATGTGGGTTGCACATGAACCATTTTGCGGCTGCACAGGCTGTTTCAGGCAGGTGATTGTGATCTGCATTGGTCAGCTGGGGGTGATTTGTTTTCACAAGAAGCAGGTCAGGTATAGACAGGGATCATTCCAAACCCCCTGTGCCACGCATCAAGACCCTGCTAGCTGTCCTCTGACTTGTACTTCTCTACCCATTTTACCTGTCATTTCTGTGTAAGCTTCTCAGTTATCTTCCTTTGAGAGTTGTGATCCTCACCTTCTCCTCTCCTATCCACTCTGTTTTATCCAGCACACTTGTAACAGTTACCTTCGCCAACTCAGTTTTCTCTTTTCCTCTCACATTATGTGATGTCTGAAATGTCTTTCTTTGGTCTTTCCTCCTGCCCTCACCATCTTCTCCTAGCAGTAACAGGTTTTAGCCCTTCTGCAGCAAAGGTACACCTCCCCAGCCTTGTATTCCCCAATGTGATCCCCACAGCATTTTTATCCTGCCCTAATGCCCTGCTCTTATCTTCATTGCTCTCACTAGCTGCCCAGCATTCCTCCAGCCCAGGCCACCCTCCCTGTTAACTCCTCCCTTCCCACAGACAATCCACTCCTCCCAAGACTCTCAGAAACTTACATAGCTTTACTTAAAAGACTCTTAAAAGCTTCCCATGTCTAGGCATGAGGATACAAATGTACTATACCTGTTCATCTACCACAGAAGCCATGGTAGTCCCTCTCTTTCAAAGGCCATGGCTATACCCGCTGCTGGATTTGAAAAGTCCTTCTTTGGCATACATGGCATGAGTTATGACCTTTTTACCAACTTGGTATTTGAGTGTTCTTGTTCGCTGTGTGTGACAGTGATACAATTTCTATTTCTGCTCCGCTCAGGCTCCCACATTCTTGCTCTTATAGCCTTGGTTGTTGAGTTCTCCGCATTCTCTACCAACCTGTTACATGAGAAAAGAGGCCTGTTGGTGTTTGCAGGACTCATCTGGTGCAGAGTAGGTGAAAAACAACAGGACTGATCTTTTACTTTTTTTACTAAACAAAATTGAAAGAAACAGATAATTGCTAGCATTTGCGTTGTGCTAGGCATTTTTGGGGGTTACGTTCATGTGTTTCAATATGCACAAAGCCTCAGGGAGGAGACGATTAAAGAAGAAACAACTTGCAACTGGAATCGCACATGGTAGGTGGACTCTTCTGTACAAGTGCTCATTGTGATGTCTATGTACTATTTTAACTTCATATTGCTCTTTATATAATCCTGTTTCACAGGAAAACACTCTTTATGTTGTATAATCAATTTGGTCTTTCAGCACAATTCACTTTTCATGTAGTTATGTGTACAAAACTATATTATGTATTGGCAAAATGTTCTGTAAGGTGACCTTAATTTTGCAGCAACTTTCCAACCTATTCATATCTCAAAGCATAACTAATCCTTTAAGAACCCAAGAGTCCATAGCAGCTGCATTCTGCAGCAGAAATAGTCGTGGTCAACAGCAGTAACCAGGATTTCCTGTACTGGACATTGTCCACTTGCAGTAAAAATTAAGTGGAACTGAAGTGGTTTGTAGGCTTTTTCAGCTGCATCATGAGAACTGTAATTGCATTCCTCATTTAAAGCTTTTGAATACTAACAAACCTGTCAAGACATTAAAACTCTTAGGGAGTTTCATTAATTCTTTCTTTACCAGGGAGGAGCTTAGGACGGAAACTACAAGTAATATGGCTCTGAAGTAAGAAGAAAAAAGTTGGGTTTACTTTAAGTTCTATTGTGATGCTTTAATGAATCTGCAGGGGGGCTGCCTGTTGATTGTGAGTGCTATATCCAGCTCTGCAGGGGTCCTGCTTATGAGCATTGCTACACAAAAGTAAATTTCATCATGTGTTTTATCTTGTCTGTGTGCAGTTTCCCATTATGTTTTATGAAGATTGAGCAAACCTATGGAATTAGTGAATTGAACATAATTTCCCATGTATGGAAGCAGTTTCAGTTTTTTATTGCTTGCCATCACAATAATCTTTGGCTTACTCTTAGCAAATATCCTCTGTAATGTGCTGGTTTTCAGCTGTTCCTAATAGACCTAAAATAGTTAAGACAATGTTTTGTGTTCTCTTGCTGCCAGTTTTGACAAGGCATATACACTGAATTTGCTTTGTATTTTACACATGCTTTGGTCAGACAAACTGAGTTTATCTCTCTCCTTTTTTCCTATTTTCTATTTTTTTAACTGATGAATGTGCAATTCTGGAAGCCTAAGGCTATTTCGCACCCTTTTCCCACTTGCAACTGAAATGTTGGGCGTAACTCACCAGAGATGATCCTTTGCTGGTTTGCTTTGTAGGACTCCCAGGAATCTTACTGGTGTTTGTGGGTGGAAGAAACTGCAATGCATGTCTTAGTTTACCAGGGCCTTCTGATTTATGGTGGTTAAGGTTCACCAGTTAACACAATTTGATTTGGGAGTTCCAAAGTAATAGGGAAATTGCTACAAATCAGATAACTTGGTGATCTTAACCAGCCACAGATTTAAAAAAAAAATTAGAAAAGGGAAGATATTGTTGATGAAAATGATAATTAAAAAATCATGCATGTTAGTATGGAAATTAGTATGGTTGACTCCTTAACTGTTTAATACTGGCTAATCTGTGAGGGTGGACATTTAAAGTTCTTAGGATCAGGAATGATGTCGTACTGCCAATGGAGAAGCTGTTAACCTAGAATCTCCTCCTTTCTTTTGAGAGAAAAGAGAAAGACTAGAGACGGAGTAGGTTAATATAGCTCATTCCTCATGAATTCCCTGTGCTCCTTGCCTCTATATCCCTTCTGCTGAAGACAGAATGCCTTTTCCTTCTGAGGTTTCCTTTGGGAATTAATATTATAAATTTAAAAGGAGCCTTGTGAATGGGCACAGAAAAGTCACAATAACTAGGAGAGCTTTTATTACTTTTTTCATTTATTTCTGTCTTTTTTGTGGGAGGAGATTCATGTGTGTTGCATAGTTTGCATGAATGTCTTTCATTTGAAAGTGGCTTTAAATTTTAGGCAGATTTATCATATGCATAATCTCACATGTGTCTAGCAACATATCTGAAATCTGTTTCATTCTCTCTTCAACCCATGCATTTTAAACATGATACACAAATGAGTATTGACACTGAGAAGTCAAGCCTGGATTGGTTTGCACCTTGTAGTCCTGTTTAATTTTGCATAACATTCTGAAAACAAAAGGTATCCATTCATTATTCGTCTGCCTAAAAAACTAATGATTCAAAGGGTGCCAGCAGGGACTTTGTCCTGAAAACTGAAGCTTGATATTAAAATTTGCCAGATTATTCCTTATAAAAACAAACAAAGAAACACCAACAAAAAAACATGCAAAAAAGGCAGAATACCTGCAGTCATTATCAGAAGTGTGTGAATTTCAGATAGCATTTGCAGAATCTTTCCTTATGGATAAAAAGAGTATATGTTTCCTGCTTGTGGTAGCCAATGATTCTCAAAAATTTTGTTTTGTTTTACTGTTAGAATATTCTCTTACAGCAAGAATATATGCTAGCACTTTATAAAATATTCTGCTGTACATGCTTTAAATGTACTTCTCTTCATTGAGTATGCTGCCATCATTGGCTTAATAGAAGCACTAAAATTTGAACTCTTCAAACAGCTCATTTGATTTTATTTCTTTTTAATAACCTTAAATTTCACACTTTCTTCTTTTGATTTTGCTTGGTTTCATTTTCTAGTTAGTTTGCTTCTTCTGTTGCATTGGCAAACAGTCTCATTGTTTCCTCACATCGACTGCAAAGGTTATTGGTCCATCAAGGCTTTTACGTGATACCCACACATTCCTAGGGGTTCACCTTAAAAAACAAAAGAGAACTTCAAACAACTACTTGAGTGTACTTAATTGGAGATGTAAGAACAAATTTTGGTAACAGATAGAACTCTGACAGTGTTCATTTTCTGTCCAAGACCTTGGTATTTTCTCATACCATGCACACTCCTCCCATACTGCAATAAATACTTAATTCTATTTCATTCCATTTCAAGGCATCTAGCTATTGCCCTCATTCTGCAGTTTCTCTGGATAATGATGTATATTATCTGGGCAAACAGAAGCCCAGGACAAGAAACTGAAAGAAACCCCAGCAACTTAGTATTTTCAGGAAGGAATATTTGATTCCACACTGGTTAAGGCTTAACATCAGAAAACCCCAGAACACCTAAAACCTCACAGGCTGTGTTCAGAATGTGTACAGCCGTTAACCAAGAGTTTAGCTGTGATTTTTTTTTCAGGCTGGGCAGGTGGATGGTGCCCCAGCCAGATCCCTGGAAATGTGACCTGCTTCAAGTAGCACACTTAATTCATCCAAATTCCAGAATTAATTTCTCTGAATCCCCACCCACAGTATTTCCCTTTTAATAAAGTTTGCCTTATCTAATTAACCTGGCTCTCTCCTCCCATTTTTCTTCTCCATTCTAGGATCTCTCTTTTCATATTCACATGTACACCAATTTGTTAACCCTAATAAATTTTGCGGTATGGTATTTGCTAGTATTAAAATTTGCTAGTATTAAACCCCCTTTTTTGAGTCTCACTCCTGTTCTCCATTATCAGAAGTCCTCTTCCTTTGAATGTGAGGTCATCATAGCTCTGCATCTTTCAGCATATTTTTCCTTTGGCTTTGATTTCAAATCAGCAATTCCCTTACAAACCTTCCTATACATGATATTTTTTCTTTGTGCTCTGATATCTGCCTTTACTTGTTTTCACCAGAATGCTTTAAAAATAGGATTTTTTTACGCTTAGTGGCTAGTAATGAACTGTTATATATTCCTCTTTCATATCTAGATACATACTATTTGTAGTAAACTAAATTAAGAAAAAAAAGAAAAAAACCAAAAAACCACCAGCCCAACAAGAACAACAAAAAAACCCAAAAAACAAACAACAGCAAAAAAAAGCAAAAAAAAACTAAACAAAAAAAAAAAAACCAAAAAAAAAAACCCCAAAAAAACCAACCAACCAACCAACAACAACAACAACAACAACAACAAAAAACCACCAAAAAAACAACAAAACAAACAAACCAAAAAAAAAAACCCCTTGGGAACAAGAATACAAATCTTAATCTTTCCTAGGTGCCTTCTAAAATGCTGTTGACAATGAGGACAGCAGCCTCCTGGGTGCTGATCCTGTCTTTGTGGCTTTAGCCTTCCCAGCAAGCCTGAGCCTGTAGCACCATACAACCTGCATGGCATATTGGATTGTGTTGTGTTGGGTTATAATTTTAATATATAGTGCAGCTCTGCCTCATGGAGGCTGCAACAGAGTCTTCCTCTGCATCTGAGCAGTCAGGTTCTCAGAATATATGCATGTTGTTACTTTGCAAGGAAATGTTCTATCTCCTCAAATCTCTACTACATGTCACAACTTTGGTAATGAAAGTAACTTTTTTCCACGTTTTTTTTGCCTCAGTAAGCATTTTGCTCCTCTTTCTTAATGTATGATCACTGTGAAGATATCTATTTGCAGTTACTTTTGAAGATATCTCGTATTTCCTCCTGGTTTCTGACAGGAGAAATCTATAATGGGAGTTTGTAGAAAATTTGATTCATTGCTGTGTTACTCTGCCTAAAACCACTCTAACTCTGTCCAGCAAAATGGAATTGGACCAATTCCTGGGAAAACTGCTGGTGTAAGAGCCATGTGAAACTCGGGTAGTGCAGCAATACATCCAATACATCAGACCTATTCTCTTTTCAGTTGTTTTCCTGCATTGCTGTTGATGCTGCTCCTAGTGGTGCACTTAGTAAGTAACTCCTGCCATTCTGAATGCTATCTGTGTAGATTTCCTGGGTACCTACAATGAACTTTTGAGCAGCCATCTAGTAAAATGCACTGTGGTTTGTTATTTGCATGGCATTTAACTATGCCTTCATAAGCTTCAGTAATATAATGGAGACCAACACTTTCTGGTGAGTAGCACACTGAAACCAAGTTGTATAGCATGCTGTATCCAACTGCTAAAAAAAAGGAGTCAATATCTAACTGTAGGGGACTTCCACTACAAAATAAGAAAGTTAATTCTTACTTTTGCATTGTGTGATTTCTTGCTTTCTGGGTTGTTTTTTTTTTTTTTAATTTTTTTTTTATTTTCAAGAAGCACAGTCAATCTCAGCAGTTGCTATGGGCAGTACCATCAACTTTGAACTTTTAACCTTAATTCTCTTGCCATTTCTGGTTTAGATAGTTTGTCTTTGTGGACATTCTATTCTATTCTGAGGGCTTTATTACTTCAAATTACAGGAATAGAAGTGCTGGGAATGGAGTCATATTGACAAGTTCCCCAACATAACATACAAAGGACTAAGGCAAAGCTGTTAATTTTCTCTGCTTCCATTGATGCAATTTGGAATCATCATGATGCTGGCAAAGGAGACTATTTAACAGACATTGTTCTGTTGCTATTTATAAATGAGATCTCATTTAAATTTAGAACACAAAACCTTCCTGGGTGGAAAACTGCCATCTTGTGCATCCACACACAGTGCAGTGCAAGGGATCTGATCTGATTGCTGTCAATATTGCTGCTGCAATACAGACAGCAGTAATGGCAACAGCACTGAGCTGTCCCTAGGGCTCAGTTCTGTCCCTTGTCACTTCTGAACCTGTGTCCTCAGCACCACGTGGAGTTTTACAGAGACTATGTGTTTAAATATTTTAGTGTTCATCAGGAGTTATGGGGCATCTGTTGTTTGTACTGAGGTGCATCAGAGCTCCAAGGGGTGATTCCCAGCTACACCCAGGCAGCACCTTGGGATGCATGGAGGATGCCTACCTTTTTCTTTCCTCTTCTTTTCTCCTGCCAGCCCTCTTGTTCTGCCCCGGGAAAGCCAGCTGTGCCAAGGAGAGGTGTGCATGTGAGGAGCACTAGGTCTTTTCTGAGCCAGCACTGTAGTTTTGGTGTAACTTAAGGAATCCTAGTGTTTGCCTGGCTGCCAGTGATGGAAACATAGCCTAAAAAGTAAGAGCTGCTGCTTTGGTGCAAAGTCACAGAGAGGAAATACTGTTATTAAGTAGGACTATTTGTAGCCCAAATAGTCAGTTCCTCTCAATCTGTGGAAAGTCTCACTAGAGTATGTAAGACTTGAAGTCCTGAATTCAGCTCTGCTTTTGCTATTCCAAATTCTTGTTATTTGCTAAAAGTAGTGATCATCATCCATGCAGAGGCAATCTGTGCACTTACCATGATTTTTCAAGGATATAGTAAAAAGCATCCAACAAATTCCTGTTTGTCCTAGTAGTTGCCACTTTTATCTAAGCTGAGATAGGGAAAAGTACATTTATGAAGACTTATGACAGATCTTTTCTAATCTGTAATTTCAGAATGCTAGAGGCACTTATCACTGTCAGTTTCAAAGCACCTCACATTTGCAAACATTGCTTCATAAAAATTGCTTGAAATGGTGATTTGCCCCAAATAAGAGATACAAGAATCAGAAAAATCAAGTTATCCAGGCATTTTGAGCCACATTTGTTCCATGTGGGAGAAATGGCTTGTCCCAATTCTAAACTTAAGTATCAGGTATGAAGTAATTGATATTCAACAGGGGTTATATGAAAAGAGTACAGTTACATAAATCACAATAATTTGACCACCTTGGATTAACAAATTACTGCCTGCCAACGAAGCAGCACTAATGTGCCATGTAAAAGTCACTAAGATGATTTTTTTACAGTCAGTGTAAGTTTATTATAATTATTTTGGAAAATGCAATAAACAAGCTACATTAATATTCAACTTCTGTTGACTTGAGCTCTTAAGACCTCACAAATTGCCTATGTGTAAATCCATAATATCAGTCTGTCCTTTTACTTTAAATAAATTCTACTTGTATATGACAGTTCAAATGGCACAATCTGCTGTTTGCCTTATTGTAGAATGGCTTTTCTACTTTTTGACTGTGGCAGTTGCAGGGATATTGTATTTGTAAAATGATAAGAATGATAAGAACAACAAAAAAAATCATTTCCATGCTTGGAAGCAGTTTTCAGGAGACAGGGATTTGCTCTAACTCTACCACTAGTATGCATTTTTTGTTTGTTCAGTATTGGAAAGTGATATAACTACTGGTATTTCTGAAAATGATATACTTGCACTGCTGTAATTGACTTTGCTGTGGAAGCTTGCAGTGGACATAGTGGATATTCCTACTTTTCAGGGTTTCATGTGCATTTGAAACACTCTAAAGCTAGTATGGCAAAACATAAGTTCAAAGTCAAGAATTCAATACCTGTCTGAACAAACAGAACAGCTGGTGAAATCTTGCACTACAGGGATCAGTTAAAAATTTCTATTAATTCAGTGGACCCAGGACTTTAACTTAAACTTCAGAAACTGTGTACAGAGGATAAGCGTAACTTCTACTTTACTAAATCTATTCCAAGTTAGATACTTCACTGGCTGGTCATTTATATAACTGCTAGTTTATTAATCAATAAGTGATAATAAACTGTGAAGATTTTGAAAGACCTGAAAACTTCTTTCTAACTCTGGAGCACCAAAAATATTTCCTTAGTTTCAGCCTCTCTCTTTAGAATGTCACACCACAAATTCATATCTTTTCCAGAAGTGCAGGCTTTTGCACTGTTGAAATATGCCTCTGGCACTGATGGCTGCAGAAGTTGTTCAGATACTGCTTGCTTTGAACAATTTTTCCTTCAGAAGAGGGTTTTCTCTGGTTTAAGTGACATACCATAAAGGTCTAAGGGCTTAGCTTCAGGATCTGTCCACACCTATCCAGTTTTAGATGCACACCCTTTTTTTTGTTCATAGTTCATTATGAAGTCCCTCTTCTCAAGAGCAGATGTGGAGATGAAGGCAGATGGTGAGATGTCATGTTCAACACAGCTCGAGTCACAGTGAAGCAGTGTCTCCTTGCACTTTTGTCTGCTCAGATTTCAATAATTGGAAACAGGACTTTATTATTCCAAAATGTGGTGAACTCTCTTCCTGAAAATCTGCTGGCAAGTTATGAAAAGGTCTTCCCACCCTTTGTCACCAGTAGGAGTGGAAGCTTCAGACAAAGTTAGTTAGAGGAGCCCCGTTGTTGAACCATGAGATGCAGAAAGGAGCCCTTTGCATTCTTAACTCATTCTGAGAGAGGAGCCTGGGTCCAATCAGCCACAAACTGTCAATGGCTTAAGGAACCTTGTCCTGCAGGATTAAAGATGGTAAATCAGATATATTTATATCAAATGAATTATTTATCATGACAAATGATTAGACAAAAGATCTCAGTCAGAATTATTTACCTCTCAGTATGAAAGCTGAAACTACCAGTAGTGTATAGTATATTGTAGTATAGGGCACTATATCAAAGCAATTTTATCAATGCAGTTATACTAAAGCTAGCAAGAAGAAACCATTGTTAAGTAGAGATTGATGTAACTCACCCAGTCAGGTAAAGTCTAAGATGACTGGAAAAAGTGAAACTTTATACCTATCGTTAAAAAGGGTAGAAAGGAGGACCCAGGGAACTATCAATCAAAACTGTCAGCCTCAGCCTCTGTGGCTGGAAAGATCATGGAACAGATGCCTCCTAGATGCTGTGCTAAGGGACATGGAGAACAGGGAGGTGATTGGACACAGCCAGCACAGCTTCACAAGGGCAAGTCCTGCCTGACCAAACCAGTGGCCTTCTGTGATGGAGTGACTACATCAGTGCACAAGGGAAGAGCTAAAGATGCCATTTATCTGAAGTTCTGTAAAGCCTTTGATACTGTCCCCCACAATATCCTTCTCTAAATTGGAGAGAGACAGATTTGATGGGTGAACTGTTGGGTGGATAAGGAATTGGTCAGACAGTTGTATCCAGAGGGCAGTGGTCTATGGCTCAGAGTCCCAGTTAACATCAGAGGTCTGACTTTGGACCAGTGTTACTTAATATCTTCATAAATGACATAGGCAAAGGGATTGAGTGCACCCTCAGCAAATTTCACCCTCAGCAGATGTCACCAAGCAGCGTGGTGCTGTTGACACACCTCAAGGACAGGATGTCGTCCAGAGGGACGTGGACAAGCTCAAGAAGGAGGCCCATGGGAATCTCTTGGGGTTTAACAAGACCAAGTTCAGGGTGCTTCACCTGGATTGGATGAGTCTTTGAGCAACCTGGTCTAGTGAAAGGTGCCCCTGCTCATGGCAGGGGGGCTGGAAATAGATGATCTTTAAGGCCCCTTCCAACCCAAGCCATTCTACAATTCTATGATTTAATGACCATGTTAGTTGTAGACAGAGAAGACAGATCACCCCCTTTTGACTGCAGCATGCCTCCATGCCTAAGCAGTGAAACCATTGGCTTCCATCAGTTTTTTTTTATATCTGTTCTGAAAGAACTTGATCCTCAGGGTCTATTAGCTTTGTGGCTTGGAGATTGCATCCAGTATTCATTCCTAGTTTTTAAGTACATAATCTGAAGCACTACTTTGGGGTTTGAGACATTAAAAAAATCCCAGCCATATCTGTGCAGCAGTAAAACCAGTGAAAGGATAGGGCACAGGGAAGGAGATTTTACATAAGGTGGAAAAATGGCCCCATAGTGACATCAGTTATATGGATGGTACACCTCGGGAGGTGGGGAAAAGAAAATAGGGCAGCTGTAATCAGTGAGAGGGAAAGGAGCTTACTGACTATTGCCAAAGCCCATAAAAGAAGGTGGAATGGTGAGCAGACAGATTTGTTGAAACAGATGTTAGTTACAGACCCAGAGCAGGATGGGGAACCCAGCAGTACAATGAAACTGAGGGGAGAAAGCATGTGCAAAATTAAATAGTAATAAACAGAATTGAGAGCTGTTTTGCTGAAGTCAAATAGTAGCAGGGGTTAATAGCAATGAGGGTGAAACAAAAGTTTCAGAAAATGGAAACAAAGCTCATCCATTTTATAGTAAAGTTACTAAATTGTCATGTTCGGAGATGGGGCATGGGCAAAAATGGTGGGTTTGCCTAAGAAGAAATGGGCTCCTGATGGCCACCAGTATAAGCCAAGCTTGCATGACCACTGCTCATCTTGCCATTCAGTCAAGCTCCTGTAGGCTTTGCTGAATGCTGGTTTAAGTGAAATAGATTTCAGATGAGCAAACTTATACTGAGGACCAACCTTTCCAGGGAGTCCCAGTAGTGGGATTTTTTCACTGATCTGAAGTTAAGTGACAGCACCATCTATTTTTAAAGTGTGATGAGTCTCCTTCAGTATGTCTGGTCCAAAGTAAGCCACTAAACTTTGCCTGGTGGTGCTGGGAGCAGGGCAGGCACTCCTGGAAGAGAGTATGTCCAAACTGTTCTACACCTACTTTGGAGGGGATGAACTTTCTCTGAAAGGGGTTTACTTTTTCTCTCTGGGTTTAGAAAAATCCCTGTAATACTGACACTAATGAGGGGTGTGGTTCAGGTCCAAACGGAGACGTTCAAGAATTTGCCAACAGGAGCAAATGCCTGGGCACCTGTTGGAGCCAATAGAGAAGCAGTAAATATGCCCAGTGGAGCAGAGGCTGCTGCTCAGATGGGCAGAACCAATGGCTGCTCGTGGTGAAATGACTCTTCTTCTGTGCCCATTGGAGACACTGACCAGACACTGACACTGACTAGGTCTTGAATGGTTATAAAGGGACTACAGGAACCCAGAGTCAGGAGTCTGAATCAAGAACTGTAATCCAGCCTAATTTCTAAGTTACAGAGCAAATTAAAGTGAATTTAGGCATAGAAGAACAATAAAAGCCTTTTTCTTTATTCCTAGCTCAGGATTTTACTTCTGCAAGATTTAGGTCTTCTCATTTCCCTGCTTTTACCGTAACATTTGCCTTTAACATTTCATTGCATTTCCATTGAATTAAAAATGTGCCTATAACTACAAAAGGGAAAAAAAATAGTAACAGAATAAAGTCTGTATTTTCAGATGTTGAGGTGAAAGTATGAATTACATTGAAATCAGCAGACATTCTTTTGCATATTCATTTTTAAAATTTCCACAGACTTGAAACTTGTCAATTGTTACTCAGAATACATATTCCCTTGAATGGCTTGCCTACATGCTCTGCTAGCAAGGAGGGGTTTTTTCTTCTTTTGTCCTTAGCATACGTTCTGGTAATTGAATGAATGATATAGGCACTTGGCAGCCTTTTCCTCTGCTTAAATATTGACTTATTACTTGAATCTGGAGCTTGGTCTGAGAATTGGGTCCCACTCTTGCAAAAGATGTATGTGTATTTTCTACATTTAATGACATGAATAGTTCCACTGAGATCTGGGACTACATTGCAGCATAAAAATTAAAGAGCTATAAATCTTTGCAAGATGAGGCTGTGGCAAGAAAAAATTAACTAAATGCTTATAGTTGATCAAAAGTAGACATATGTTCGCTTGGTAAGTTTGTAAGATCTGTCTGATATATTGAAACTCTTACATTAAGGAATTTAATTTGTTTGAATTAATGAACCGTCATGTTCTATCATTTGTCTAATATAAATAATTTGGAATTTTTTTCTCCTTTCTTTTAAGATGCATTTGTCAGTAATGAAACCTTTAAGGTGAACAAACAGTGCTAATTTAAAAAAAGTTATAATTTATTATGCATTCAGTTACTTTGCTCAAGTTCTCACACAGATGAAATGCATTTGTGTACAAAATAATTTTCTAAAAAGTTTGAGAACTGTCCTTGCTTGCCCATGCATCAGTGCTTCTGCTTCCAATATGGTTTTATTGCTGTTTGGGTCTTGGTAGGAAACTCTGAAATAACCAACTTTTCTATAAGATCACTGTCAGCTTAAATTTTACATTTGAAAAGTTGCTGGATCTTATTGGCTTTTAAAAAATTATTTCTATTCTTTTTAGAAGTACTAGCTCTACTGGTTGTCAAAAGTATTATTTGTCAGAGCTGTTAAAATGCCCAGCCATGTGCAATATCTGAAGTGACTCATGTGTCCCACAGTTTCACTTGTGATAATGTACTATAACACAAACTGAAAAGCTAAATTTTTCATGGTGATATACTGCCTTTGGAGCTTTTTTTCAGCCTGTATAGACTTAATTACAAGATTCCCCTGCCACCCCTGTAAACATTCATGGACAGGTAACAATCAAGAAAGAGACTCTGTAACTTTGAAATGCTTTGTGTACACATATCTGTTAGCATTTTGTGCCAGCCAGAGAGCTGATAGATGCAAGAAGCAGAATGGAGGATCTATTCCATAGAAAATCACCTGAAAGAGCTTTACCACCTGTGTGTTCCTGTCAGGGGATGCTACTGCAGGAATAGCTGCTGGCTGCTTTTGGAGGAGCTGCTGTTCCTGTCAACTCCTGGCATTTATCATCCTTCTGACTTGTCTCTAAGCAAGCAGCATGGATTCTGGCTTCATTGTATCATTAAACATACAATGTTTATAGCATCACTTTGCTAGCAAATTTTTTGGCCTTCAGTTCATCTTTTATTTCCTTTGACTTGGTTTACAATACGCTTATATTTTCTTGAGCTGATATAGTGAAAAAATCAAATTTCAAGCTCTTCAGAGGCAGGACACTTGCAGAGACCTGCTTCTTCTCTTGAATTATCACTAATACACAAAAAATATGGTTATTTGTTGAATCTTTATCATTGAGGGGTTTTTTTCCTTGGAAATTCTTCTTTCCAGAAATCAGATGAGAAATAAGAAGTTGTACTAGCAGTATAATGTCCCTTTTTAAAATTTGTCTCCTTGCTTTAATGCTGTGGGTTCATCTGTTCATCCTAACACACAGGTGAATTAAATACATACCAAAGACTGCATTTTTTATAGCAAACTTTGAGTTAAGTTTTAGATTTAATTTTAATTTAGAAAGTCTGTCATTGGTCAACAAGTTGTTGCCTTAGATAAGTAAAAGAACAAGCTGTGGAAGTAGCACGTGCTAAGAAGTTGTAATGATGTTTTCCTTGTGGGGATTTTAGAACTTGTTTGATAACCTTTTACTGCAGTGCATGGACTCAGAGCCTTTCCTCAGCTTCTAATGGCAAGATCCCACAGCCAGGTCTACCTACCTCCCATTCAAACTTCTAGCATCGCATTTCAGCTTTTACTTCTGCACTGAAGTTAGTCATCAGTCTCCGGCATAATACAATGGAATTTGACATAAAATGGTCATAAAATTGTCCTACAGTAGCTTTCTTCAGTTTTAGTTTCTCTTTTTTGATGCGTGGAGCCATGGAGGAACATGCAAGCCCATGAGGATGGCAGTCTACTGCAACTGTAATTACCAATAAGGATGCCTGTATTGCCCTTTCCAGTTAGTCATTCTTGGAGACATGTCTTTTTTAGTGAAAAGGAGGGGATTTGCATGTAGAGGGAGCCTATAAATATTCTTGAATAGATGTGATTCTGAAGAATTGGAGTTTTTCAGTAATTTGTCAAAACACACCAAATGAAGTGAGGTGTGAGATCATATTTTTATTTTTTGCTGTAGCAATGACTTATTTGCTCTGGAAAGGAAGCTGGGCAGCTTTAGACAGAATTGTGTCTCCCTCTCTGCTGCATTATTTGATATATGTTAAATTAAGAAAAACTGGTTTTAACCAGGTGTATCTTGGCTGTCACAACTATGCTAGCTGTGCTGGTGAAATACAGCTTCCATGAGCCATTTGGTTTACCAGTACCTGTAATTTAAAAGATACTTTCCTCTCTTCCCTGTTATTTCTCCTGTGTGTAATGTTTTCAGCACTTTTCCTTTCAGTGCTACTTAATACATTAACAACTTTTAGAAAGACATGTTATCTTCTGATACTCTCTTGAACAGACTGTCACATCTCTGCCTTTTTTTCCCCAGCTGTGATAATATTGAATCTCTTTATATAGAGGAGATGCTGCCCCACTAAGCACAGATGATTCTCCCTTCTCTGGTGTCCTGTGGAATAGTTAATTTCTCTCTTCAGCCAGATCTGAGAGGGAGAAATGCTTGTTCCTTTTCCCTGTCCGTACTGATTCTCAACACAATGCTCATCAAAACTCTCTTTGTCCAACCACTTTTCTAAACCCAACATCCTTTATAAAAGAGTGGAGGAGGTCTCACTTCCAGTAGGGCGAGGTATGCCCCCAGTTCCCAGATCCAGTTGACTGAGGGGTGATCTGGTATCCCAGGATTGCAGCTTTATTTCCTTTAATGGTCTGTGCTAGTACAGCATTATTGGTAAGATACTGGACAGCTACCACTGTTGAAGTAGTATTTGGCTACAGGAATGCATTCCCTCAGTGAGTTGTTTTTGGAAACATAAGGCATACGGGAGCACCACTGTTCTCATGTAAAATCTAATAACTGTCATTGCACAAAATGTGTGCAGCAAACTGTGGCCTTTTTGTAATTCTTCTCCCAAACACTTGGAAAGTAATCCTAAAAGAAAAAAACACAAAACTGTGTAAATACAAAGCATATCTTTATAGAGTAAATTTGAGTGTTTTTTGACCGTGGCACTAATGAGACAATACAAGCAGTAAAAGACATAATATTAATATTAAATAATGTTTATGAAACTGCAGAATTTGAAAAATAGCATTCTTTTTTCACAACAGAAATTTCACTAGATTTGGTACTTAATATTTTTCCCCTGAGGCTATTTTGTGGAATTTGTATTTGCAATTTTTGGGATGGAGAAGTAAAGTAGGATCTGAGTTGAATGGGTATTTTGAAAGGACTTGCTGCTTTGAATTCAGTCCTCATGCAGTGTGTGGTGATTCTAGACTGTTTTTATTACCTCGATACTGTTTGAAACCCATTTTTTTAAAAAAGATCATGGAAAAAAACAATTTTTAGATTTGATGGATTGTGTGGTTCCTGTCGTTCCACAATGGTTCAGCAAGAATGAAGAATGAACATAACTCCTTCATGCAGTCTTAAAATGGATGATGTAGAATTGGTTTGGATCTCTGTTTTCATTGAATGTCTGTACCCTGTGGGTTTTTTATTTTTTTTAACAGACTTATTGAGTCATGTATTATCTTTTTTCTTTGTGGGAAATGAACATATTTGTATTATTGTCACAGATAACTTGCTATCAAAATAATCTCACACTTCTGCAGAATTGGCAGGGGGAGTTTTGGAAGGGTGTGAGTTTGGAATTGAAACTGTTATTTGCTGACATGTTCAGCTTTATACCAGAATTACACTTTTCAGGGCTTTTTTTGTGTGTGCATGTGTACATAGTTTCAAGTAACATGACGTGTTAAATCTGTGGTGTGTGTCTCCTGGCAGCTACTGTAAAAATTTAGCCCAGAGGCACTGCCCTCATCTCAGCCAGTCTGTCAGTGGAGTTCAGCAATCTCACAGGATGAGCACTAGCAACCTGTTTCCAGGGTGTCTTGTAATTTGTTACAGCTCAATAAATCTCTGCGTGAGCAGTAAAATCTGTGCTGTAAATCCATCCATGGAATCAGCTAAGCCTTGCATTTAGAGCAAAGGATAGTACTGGGCTTTGCAGTGTGTCTTTGTGTGCAGGGTTGGTTGGGCCTTCCCACTTTCTTTCTCAGTGGTTAGGTTTGGATCTCTGCCCCAAAGCCTCTTGGGTCCTGTCCTTTATCCAGGTCATATACCTCAGTGAGATCACTAAGCAATAAAGAAGAGGTCCTGTAAGTGAGGGAATTAATTCAGTCTACATTTTTTCGGTATATATTATTAATAAAGTTGTCAAGAATTCTAACTGTGAAAAAACTAAAATGTATAAAAGTGAAACTCTGTTAGGTGAAGATATAAGTGAAATTGTTATTAGTGCCTTCCACATTGATACACCATTTTCTTTAGAATTCTTTAGTCTGCTGCCTTCTGTAATTATTGGTCAAATGCTTGGAGAAAGAATTAGAAAAATAATTATTGTAAAGTATAACAGATCTTGACTTTAACTACTTTTAAAGAAAATATGTTTCTTCCTGTGAGATCTGTGCTAGAAGGAGCATATACAAAAGACTGAACTCTGAGGATTAACATTGTTCATATGACAGAATTTGCCATTTCAGTAGTGAAGAAGGAACATGTCTGAAGGTAACTTAGAAGAATTGGTAAAATTGTGTTATTTTCAGACACAGACGCCTTATGCTTACAATACCCAATGGAAATGTAATCTTCCTCTTAAAATCTCACTGTCATTGTGCCTAAAAGTGTTCCTTTCTGTAGAGAGTAAGTGTTAAGCTTTCACACTGACAGGGGATGGTGTCTCTCCCCAAAAACTGAGCTTTCTGTTTCAAAGGGATGCCGTTAATGTTTTGGACACCTGCATTTGCATCTCCTGTGAAAATGGATTTGAAAGACAATGAGAACCTACTCTAGGATTAGAGAAAGCATTTCCCTTTTTCTTGCTCTGTTGGATCCAGGAGTACAAGAAATTAGTTAGCTCCCAGGTAGAGTGGAAAGCAAGTGAAGCTAATGGTTCAAAACAAATTTATGTTTTAGAAATCAGGAAAGGAGAGGAAGGTCAATAAGGAGCTAAAGAAAATAAGTAATATCAGAGTATCACAAAATGCAATGCAAGGTAAAATGATAAGTTTTAAGATTGTTTTAGATTGTGCTCTCTATTTTTTTATTTTTTTTTTAAATCTAGGAGGGAGGAACGAATCAATTTGTGCCCACAATAACAAGACCAGAGTATGGACTCATTTCGAAATTATTCTGACAAAAATGAAATCCTTCTGAGTTCCATGTAAAGGAAATTGAGGCCTGTAATCTCCTGTTGGAGATACATGGTGTTCTTGGGAACATAGACATGTATTTATATTTAGCATGGAGGATCTTTAGGGAAATTAGAGAGGACCCGTATTCAAACTCAAGGTGGATACCCAACCAAGTGCCACAGTATGTATTTTTTCCACTGCCAATTTGAAATTTAAATGAGTAACAGTTTCACACATGTAAGTTATAGACAGAGCCTTTTTTCAGAAGGCTGTTGCAATACAAACAGCATATGGCTTGTGCCCTTTGTCACCCTTGTTCTGGAAGTGACTGCTTGACACCAACAGTCACAGTGACTGAGGGACATAAGATCTCTTGAAGTCTGTCACCTTGTGCTAAACTGAGGTTCCAGTGACTCTGGAGGGCTCTGTAAACTCTCTTATTTGGGCAAGTGTAAGTGAAAATAAGCTTTATTATGAATCAGCATTTCTGGAGTCTTAAGTTCTTTCAGTCAATAATTAAGTGATGGTTGTAGGAAGAAATTTCTGTGTTGGCATTATTTACTGAGGCAGAAGACATTCAAGCATTTTTGTTTCTAGGCTTATTCTTATAGCACAGGGGGCTGTTGCATAATCTGAGCAAAGTTTTAGATTGCACAGGATTTTATCTAGTTTCGAGGCATATCTTCAAGCAACGTCAAATGAATTCATATGAGTTTTACCATTAATAGGGCTTAGAGCCAAAAGTCCTCCCCAGTTATTTATTGTCCTGAGCTTGGTGTCCTGACCTAGCTCCTTTACAAATGCTCCTGTGTTTACAAGTCAATGATGTGGTTTCCCCAGCTTTTCTCCTTGAAGATTGAGCATCTTCAGTGTGACCTTGACTTCTGGCATGCATTCCCAGATTTGCCTTTTATTGTGATTCCAGTTGCGTGTATCAAAACCAAAACAATGCCCTACTCTTAAACTGGGTAGGGTTTTTGTGAAAGTTTTTTTTAAACAAATGGGAGATCTAAAATTTTTATGTTTATTACTTTATGCTTTCTGAAGTACTTCAAAGGGGCTATCTCAGCCTAGTCAATCTAAATTCAAACCAGTAGTTCTGTGGTGAGACACAACACATGGAAAGAGCACAGTTTCTTTTTTTGGTTGATTTTTTTTATTTTTCTTTTAGAAGTACACAAGTTTGTTGGTTTTCTTTTTCCTCTGTCCCTCAGATGTTCATGTTTTCTATTTGGTTGATTTTTCCTTACTAAGGAAGGAAAAGAAAAAAACCTGCTTAGCATATGTTGTAAAACCTCTGCCAGATGCATGAAATAGTCAAGAGTAAGAATAGGGTAAAAGAAGAAATCCTTTTAACTGTTGAAACTGCTAAATCTATCCTTAAAGAGACTTCTCACAGTGTGGCTACAGGCTTCTGCTTGAGCACCTTAATCCCAAGGCTGTCCTTGCTGTAAATCAGCTTGGAAAAGGATTAGGAAAGGTAGAAAAGTTTTGCACTTGTTTTATGGTCTAAAACATGCATTGAGCTTGATGGTATGACAACACCCACTCTTAAGGTTTTGATTTTCAGTTTCCTAAATATTTTTCTTGCAATTACACTTGATTGTTTTATGCTTGTAGAACTACTGTCAGCACTGATAAAAGATAAAATTTACCCAATTTATATGAGTATTTCCTGGAAGCTGTAGCAATGGTCTCAGGCAACAAGACCTAAAAGTCAGTCTTTGGTGTATGGCCAGCTGTTGTGCAGCTACATCAGTGTCTCTCTCCTCTGGCTGCATGGTGCAGCCCATTCCCAACCTGTGACTCTGGTCCTTCGTCCATGGAATGCCTTGAGGCCAACACCAGTCCTGAAGGAAAAACACTTGAATTCTGGAGTTCAAGGAAACAACACTCCCTTCCCTGCCTCTTGTTCCTTAGAAAGATGAGTTGTGGCACTGCTTGGCACACCAAAGTCAGGACTGCAGGTTCCAAGCTGACTTAAGAATCGGAAGCTCCAAGGAATATGAGCTCATGTCTCTTGTTAATGGTATTTCCCCCTGCTTAGTTTTTGATGACTTGCACAAGCAGTATGAATCTCTTGATTTATGTCTAATTCTCCTTGGGCATTTTATGCTTGCTCTCAGTCTAGCTCTGAATTTTCTATTCTGCTTTTTGAACAAGATTTTTAAAATTTCACATTATTTAGACATTGCCATTTAGATATGCCTAATTTAAGACAGCTGTTTCCCTCAGTGGACTATTTTTAAGTCCTTTTATGGATTCAGTGCAGACATTTTTAAGTTTTGATCTTCTGATGTCTGGTGTTAGAATATTCTCAGCCACTCTGTACATTTAGTAGCAATAAATTGAGAGGTTTATGGGAGAGTGAAAAATTGAGTCTACATCCAAGGCTAGGACTTTAATCATGGACTCTTTCTTGTGGCATATGGTTTTCTGTGTTGCTCTGCTTGTTCAACTGATGAGTATCAGTGCACTACTTTGCAATTAAGCAGGATTCTTCATGTTGTATTTCTGAAACTAGGATTGGATATCTATTTAGCCAAGTGGTTGCATTAGTAGTCTGATTATGAGGATAAACTAAAAATCAATAGTTACATGACAGTATTTATGTACAAGATTTTCCAAATTATTTTCATTATTTTCATGACCAACCAGTGCCCTGCTGAAATGGTTTTCAGCTTTTTTGGGGTGCAGTTTCTTTTTTACAGCTGATTAAAACTAACTGTGGGTCTAACCCCTCACCTCCACGCTCAGGGACTTGCAGCTTCAGTCCCCTTTGCACTTGTGCAGCATGCAGATGAGTCATATTGATTTCTCTAGTGGGTAATTAACTAATGAAAGCATGGGATACAGGGTTTCATTAGATCACCAACCTTATCCTATTTGCCCTCCATCCCATTTGCTCAGGGGTTTATCAGGCCTGGTATCTCAGCTGCACATCTGCAAATCAGAACAACTTGTAGAATTAACATGGTTTTTTTGTTGTTTTTTTTTAATTTCAGGATCCTGCCTTATGTCAGTCACAAAATGTACAATATTTTTGAGACCATAAGCCAAAATTACAGTGTGTTTCTACTACATATGCATAGTTTTATCTCAGCTTTCTAAGAAGCTTTGATCTGTGAATATTAATAAGTGTCCTATCAGAATTGCATCTTTAATGTTAACACTTTGAATCTGGTAAAACACCCTATATTTGTAGAGAGTAGTGGGAATTTGTGATTAACAGGCTTTTTCCTTCAGACTTTGCCTCTCCTGGACAGTATCCTTAAAATATTGGGAAGCCTGTATACTAAATGGCTTACAGTTTCCACCTGAGAAAATGCAACTGAATTCAATAAAGGTTATCTAAGGCCATCTGAACAAACAAAAGAAAAGGTCTCAATGAGCAATTAGGCATATTTTGCTGCATCACAAGGTAAAAGGTCCTTCACTGCAGTGTGAAGAAAGCTGCTTTTTGTTAGAAGGATTGAAGATAAACTTTTTTTGGGATGCAAGCTTAAAAGAAGTCAGACATCTTAACCATGCGAGTACTGAAACTGTTCTCCCTAAAGTGTGAAGACCAGATGCTTTTCTAAGAATGTCAAAAAGAAACATGCCTATTAGCATCTTTCATAAAATACTTCTTTTTTTTTTTCTTTTTTTTTTTAATTATTGTTAAGCTTCTCTTCAACTTCTGTTCAATTCCAAAAGGGAATGGGTCCTGATTATGCTTTCACTTGTGCTAGTGCAAATATTTAAATCAAAGTATCTTATCTACAAGAAAAAAAATATTTCTTATATGTAGTGAGCATCTGCATGTGATGCTGAAGGTATGTAGTAAAATACCTATTGTATCTATAATAAAATGATAAAATTTAGTTAGTTACATGGTAGATGTACTGGCACTCTGAAAACAAAAACTGAAAATGTTTTGCCACTGTAATTGCTTTTTATTCTTTGTTACAGAGAAGGGACTATTGGTTAACTTTTTAATTCTCTCCTGCTTAATAATGGATTTGCTTTTAGCTTTTTTTTCTGAAACTTCATATTCCAGGGATAATGACTAGAAAGTAGCACATCGTGAGATCAGGGTAATTAGTAGTATGGTTAAAAGTTCAATGTCTTCTGCAACCTCTGGACGATTTCTTTCCTGAGTCAGACTCAGCTGGCAGTGAATAATGTTTTTCTAAATGATTTATTGCATTACTGATGGAATGAAATGAGCTTTGACTACGTGACTGTTGGGAAGTGGTATGATCATGGCTGAGTACAAACTAAGAAAAAACCAGGGGGCAGTGGAGAGGTAAGGGAAGGACTGTCTCTCAAATTCCAGTACTGCATGGTTCTTTGAAGAAAAACATTTTAGGCTGATACTTAACATCCCCCATTAACCGGTATGCTTTGGTAATTTTAAATTGTATGAGACATTGAACATATGTGTGATATTTGGGAGAAATAGCTTTATATCTTGGTCCAGGCTATACTAGAAGGGATGGAAAATAATTGTAAACCTTTCCCACACCCCAAACATTTTGTCATAATTTCCTGAATGTTTATTATCAGCTCTACTTCTAAAAGAAAACCCAGTGTACAGTCCTTTGTTCCTACATCTTCTAGTGAGAGCCTTGGACTGGCACAAACCCTTGAGCAGAAAACAGAGCTGGAGAATTTCTTCAGGTTACAAACAATCCGGTGGGACTGACAAGTCCAGGTTAAACCATGTAGAGTGTTGTTCTCTGCTACAAGTACTTCATTACATTTCATTAAGCTATTAACATTCAAGAAAAAAAAAAAAGGCAAAAAACTCCCTTGATACACAGGTCCTATGATAAGTCCTGGTTTGTAAAAGTCTCTTCACAAAGATCTTGACAGGAATCTTTCTTTACTGAATTGCTGCATCATCAATGTGAAAATGAAGCCTTTTCCCAGCTGCTTTAAAATGTCAGGAAATTGTTGGCAGGTACAGCAAAGAGCTAAAGCACTCTTCTTTCTCTCAGCAGGTTGCCAGCATTGAGGACTGTTGGGGAGGAAGTTTCTCTAGGTAGTAATAAATATAATAATAAAGTTCCTGATGGCTGATCTCTCTGACACAGAAATCTTTCTTTTTGCTCTGTTTTGGTGACAGAAATAAAAAGGAAGAAAGCAAAGGGTTCTAGTAATCCATTTACTCAAAAAGTCTAAGATGACTGGAAAAAGTGAAACTTTATACCTATTGTTAAAAAGGGTAGAAAGGAGGATAAATACCCACATCATGGATATTAACTTTCCCCTCATACTTTTGCACAAAAGTGAAGCCTGTGATGCCTCTTGCTTCTCTTACTTAACTGTAGGAGAGCAGATCTGTGGTGTGCTGGCAGCTTTTCTCAATAGTGTAAGTTCTACATCAATTCCTTGTATGAATACAGCTATCTTTTTATTTCTTGAGGATTGTAGCTGCATATTTAACTTCTGCCTGTATAGTAGGGAAGCAGGATTTTCCATAGTGTCCACCAGGTTTTTTCCTTGTTTGAACAGGCTTTGGAAAAATAGTCAAACCTATTTTTAAAATTTTTTTGTTTGCTTGTTTTTGATTCTGAGTGTGCTAGTCTTCTCCTTGGTTATGGATTCATTTGGGTGTATGTAATTATGTTTAACCTTCTTCCAGGTGTCAGCAGTAAAGGTGACTATGTTCAGGCTTGCTAGAGCTCTTCTAAACTTAAATCCAGGTGGCAAAGAGCTTTTCCCAAAGCTGCCTGCACTCATTTTTGGTACTGGGAGTTAAAACAGAACCTCTTCGAGTGTCTCACTGTCGTTTGAACCTAATTCATGTATTCATTGATGTGCAGAAATAGGAAAAGAAAAACTTTTTACTTGAAGGGTAAAATAGGAGAAAATGGAATGTTAGGAAACGTCAACAAAATATATAATCAAATTAATAAATAACGTCAACAAAATAAAAAAGACAAATGTCACTTAAATTCAGGAATCTAGCTTGCTTCATAGATACAACAACTAAATTTTTGGTCTCATTGAATCAAAAAACAAATAAAACTCTTCAGCAGGTTCTTGGCAGTTAAATGCAGCATCCCACACTTTCCTTCCCACTCTTTGTGCTCTTGCACCTCCAATCACCACTGAAGGTGCAACAGGCATTTGTGAATTTTTGCAACATTTATGAATTTTTGCAGCATTCCTAGTCTGGGTCCCATAGGCTTATTCCAAAAAAGGTACTAAAATAAATAGATAGAAACAATAAGGATATTTATTTATCCTCTGGACAAAGTGTCTAGTCAGCGTCCTTTGATGGAAGGGCAGATCCTTTATAGCTTGAACTGGAGGCTGGTTTGACAGTCTGGCTTGTCCTGCAGAGTCCATCCCACCAGCTGATTGTGTTGTGCAGTGAATGCTCTTTTATGATGATATTACATGAATTTACCGCTTGTAGTTGGTCAGCAATGGAATAGACTCATCATCCTCTTTTTCCTTTGATTACTTTAAAAAAGGGAATGAATTGTCTCAGACCAAGGTGACCCACTTGTCTATTCCTGTCCTGTTGCAGGAGTCTGCAGTATTGCACATACAGTCAGAGCTAGAATTCCCAGTAGTACTACAAAATGTCCTGTGAAGCTCTGGGTTACCCTCAGTCACATCCAAACTAGTGCCAGTGAGATGGTTACTTCCTCCTAGAGAGGGAAGCTCTCTCAGTCCCCCTATAATTTGTAGCACCAGACCTCACACAGATCAGAAGTGATCCCTATTTTGATCTACAAACAGGATTGCATATCCAGGCTTCTCTCTGAGGCTGTTTAGGATTTTTGAAGTTTCCTGAGAAATGCCCTTGAGACTAAGGGACAAAGTTTTCCTTTAACATTTCCCTTCCTGCTTTAAGGAGCAGTGGCAAGTGTGCTGTGAAAGCAAATAATTTCTCCTGAGCACACTGTAAAGGAAAATGATGCAGAAAAATAGTCTGTAAAATACAGTGTGTTTTCAGTCTATAAATAAGGCTTTTCATGGGGGAAATAGAAAAACATGTCTCATGATTCTGTGAGACAAAGAAGAAAATAAGCTCATGCCCTTGTTTGCTAAATTAAAAAAAAAGGTTGGTAGAAACTGGACTGGGGGTCAAATCTTTCTGTGGATTTGGGGGATTGTTTCCTGACCTGCTGCTGCTACAGTAATTTCACATAATTTATTTCAACATAAATAGCTTCTCCTCCTGGATGAAGTCTCATTTCTTGCACAGTTCCTTTTTCTTAACAGTTTAATCATACTAATTGTGACAAGCAGTGTATTTGTATAAATATTTAAATGTGAAGCATGAGGATTGAATTATTTATTCTGCAAATGTAAGCTTAATGTAACTATCATTGGAAACCATCTCATTCTCATATGGTTGTGCAGTTTGGTCATGCAAGCTCTCCTCTCAATTCCATGTTTAATGTTGCAAATGGCTCAAATAAATGATATTATTTGCATAAAAGCTAAACAAGTTGCCAGAAGAAAAAAAACACTGCAGGTACCTCAGTTTGCAAATGCAAAAACTAGTTGTCTTTCTAAATTCAACTATCAAGGGACCCTAGATTCCTGAAAATGGGTTAACAAAGATACAGATGATGTCATTCATTGTTCAGTCTTGTCTCATGCGTGAAGAGGCATATGTTCTGACCAGATTTTTTTCTTGTCTGATTTTGTGACTCGCAGTACTTCTCTGCCACCCCTTTTTGGGGGGGAGCAGAGCTGTATGTAATAGTGCATCCCACTGTCTACAGAAGTTATTGGTCTTTAGGGAAAAAAAGCAATGCTCAACATGAAAAAGATACCACGGCACAAACCATACCACAACTCAGTCAGTGAGTGACTGGTAGAGTCTCTTGCTTGACTGCATGAATTAAAGCCTGCAGAAATATTAACAGTTCAGAGATATTAAGAGTGCAGAAATATTTCTTCCTTGCACTTTCCACCCCAAGACTGGGATCAGCTGGCCAAGCTGCTGCCATCCCAGCAGTAGAGGTTACACTCCAGCTGCTGCTGCTCCCCTGGGCTGCAGCCACCGAGCCGAGAGCTGCTTCAGCAGCCGCGCTTCAGAAGAGAGGCAAAGAGGAGGAGGAGACCAGAGAGCAGGTTTGGGAGGGGGAGTGGAGTTGGTGGCATAGATACAAATCAGTATTTGGCATGGTTATTTTCATGTTCATTAGGCACTGCAGCAATAGGGTCAGTATCTCTAGGCTGTACCTTGTGCCTCCTTATCTTACACTTCTCATTTACTGGGGTCAGGGCAAAAAACCTCAAGGGTGTTAGTGAGTGAGCTGGAGCTAGTAAACAAGAGTATACTCCAAGCTCAGAAATAGCAGTAGAGAAAGGGTTTCCCAGGACTGTCCCTCCAAGTCCCCCCTGTATTCTTTTAAAAGGTATGGAAGCATTATCTTAGGGGAGAATGTTCACCTGCTGATGGCTCCTGATGCTGATATCATCTGCAGCATATTTGGGGAAGGCTTTTACTTTCTCACTTCTTAGCTTTAGAACAGAGCAGCAGCAAAAATAATTCTCTTCTGATTTTGAAAGCACCTTTTTGTGAAGAATTTCTTGTTTAAATAATTCAGGATGTCAGCACTAATTCAGACAGGTTTACTGGTTGATGTTAACATTGGGAGTTCTCAGTGGGAGGTGAAGTATAATCCCAAGGAATTATGCTACAGAAACAGAGGGTAGACAACAATCTTTTCTGAGCTGCTTTTTCTTAGCTTCTATTTTTATTTTCTCTGAATAAGATTTGCACTCCTTCTCAGTCATCTTGATCAGAGACCTAGAGAAGCCAATGTGCTTGAGCACAGCTTGTTGTGGGATTGCAGTTTTATTCACAAGCAGCCAGGTTTTGCTACAATCTTACAGTTTGAACCCCAGAAACCTGCCCTAATGCTTGTACTCAAATCAAGTACTGAAGGCAGGAATTATTTCTAATTAGCTCTTGCTCCAATATCTCACTTGCCTATGTCAAAACCCATCAAATTTTATCAAAATCAGGCATGTTGCCAAATTTTTGACAGGCTTTTCCAGGACCTAATTTATTTTTTTAAATGAGACAAATCTCTCTTGGAATAAGTGGCATTTCAGAGTTCAGGCTATTTCTTCAATATGTGAGGAACCTAGGCACATGTGTTTGTGTTAGGTGTACACTGGTGCAGTGCCTTTCTGGCTAATGTGCTTTTGGTGGAGAGGAGGCTTTTTCACAAGATGTCAAAACTCTAAAAAGTTGCAAGAAAAAAACTTGCAAAACATTTTTGTGATTTTTTTTTTTATTTTTCATCCAGCTCTGTCTGTGTCCTTCAGAGGATTTTATTATCTGAAAAGAAATTGTGTCACTATTTCTAGAATTGCTTCTGGGCTTGATGACATAATTTACTCAGTTTAGCAGAACTGCAAAAGTCTAAATTAACAAACCACTGTGCTCTGGTGATAGAGTTAAATCAACAAATAGTGTTTTCAGTGAAGCATTGCTACTTTTTTTTCTCCAATGTTTCTTTCACTGGCAGGGTGTCAGCAGGGGAACGAGAGATAGTCAATGCACAGATCAGAGCACAGCTAAAATTTTACTACATTACAGTTTTGGAAGGCCTCTTTTTCCCTCTGCTATGGGTGCTGATCATTTCCATTAGAACTGAATTTCCTACAAAAATGCCATTTTTAATTGTGCTTTTATCACGTGTAAAAAAATCCAACTCGGTCTCAGCGATTACCTTCTCTCAAAGGAAATACCTGTTTCAGTCATGTGTGGTCAGAGGATGCTTTACAACACCCACAGCAGCATTTTGGGGATGTTGAGAAAGTATGAGCATTTACTGAGGACCCCATAACAGAAAGCTGCAGCAAGAAGGGCATTGGCACCACCTGGCCAAAGCTTTCTGAAGTCCTGTTGGTTTTTCTTTTCTCATTAGGGACAAAGACAGGCACTTCCTCACCTGGACAGAACAAAATCTCTGGATTGCCCCCCTTATTTGTTCCTGCTACTTTGCAGGTATAAAACAGCCAAGCAGCCTCCTTGTGTTTTTTTTCCTTAAACAATTAAATTTTTCTGCCATTCAATTATTTTCTAGCTGAAAATATTTTCATTAAGAATGTGTTGAAATTAGATATTTGTCTTGTATGATGGAAACCACTACGAAACTCTTCAGGCCAAAGCTACATGGTGAAAAGGAAAGTATTCTGCTGGATCCTGTCCCATTTCAAATGACAGCAGAATTTTGGCCATAATGCTGAAGTTGTAGAATTTACTTGAAGATCACAGTTACTTAAAAAGAAAACCCAACACACCAACTGATATTTCTGCTTAATTTATACCAAAATTTTAGATAGATACCCTACAAAGGAATTGTTCCAATGTAAACCAGGCGTAATTTTCTTTTAAAGAACTATAAAATGAAATAATAGATGTGAAAGTACAAAGGTAATTTTGATAGTTTTCAGAGGAAAACTTTGCCTGACCAATTAGTGTGTTTATGCAACATCTTTCTCCTCTGGCTGCAACTTGTCTCAAACCACTTAGAGATTATGGGTGCCCAGAGCAGCAGTCTGTGGGTTTTCTCACTTCTTTTATCTCACTTCCTGAAACTGGGGAACTGCTAACTTCAGCTGGGTCTGAAGATGCATGAATGATGATTGGCACACATTTTTCAATGGGAAGGAGGAGGTTAGGAAAATATGACACAAGCTTTGGAGGGCGTAGTTCTTGTGGGCTGTGTGCTGCTATCCTCCTGTCTGTTTTTAGCTCAGTTCAGTGACAGTCCCTTGAGGGAATGAATCTTCTTACTTTTATAAAAATGAGAACAGTTTTGTATCCCATCATTAAAAAAAAATTGTTTAGTCTTACATATTATATTTTCCTTTTGTGTTGTATATTTAATCTCTTGACAAAAAAAAAATTCTTCACCGCTAGAAGCCCAACCGATAAATGAGTTTAGTGAGGGAATTTCAATATAGATTTTCTTTTAAAACAAATTGGCTTTTCAGGCTTTCTCTAGAGTAAGGACATAATTCCATAATAAACAACATGCTCTATAACATCAAAAAGAAATCTGTAAGCTACCATATTATGAGAAATTAAACCGAATGTGAAGATGACAAGGCAAATGTGGTTCCTTTTGTAATAGATGCAGCTTATATACCATTATATGCCATGACACTATGACTGGTTATGTTAAAGGAAATTATACCAATGGAGAAATGTTGCAGGAAGCCCTGAAAACAGTTAGGGCTTTTGGGGGTGGATTAAGGAAACTGGAAAATAAACTAAGCCTGTGTTTAGGGATTGCTGGTAAACAGCAGTTGTCTTCCTCAAATGTTAATATTTTCTTCATCATAGCAAGAATACATCATCTTTTCTTGAAGCACTGTTGAGACACTTCACTGTCTTATATGGCAGCTTGCAAAATTGCAAGATTGAGTTCTTTATGCCATGTTGATATATTATGTGACTGTTTCTCAAATGGCAAAATTGACAGTCAGACATTAGTGTCTGGTCCAGGCTATTTATTTATCTTGCAAGTGTTAAACCAGCATATACCTGTCAAATCTTCCAGAATATTTCATATTTTTGAAAAAATCATAACTGCACTGCAATTCTGAAAGGCTGTTTTATTTTTCTAAAAGTAGATGGAAAATGACAAAGTTCTGAAACTTAAAGTACTTATTTATATGCAGTGTTGTTAGTATACATTTCAATAATTTCATAGAATATATTCTGTGTACAAGTGATAGCTGACGTGACTGACATTACCCAGACTCTTAAGGAATATTAAATAATGAGAATAAATTAATTAAGGAAGAGTGAGTGACTGGAGCTGTTAGACCCTGGTAAAGATCATGTGCATAGCAAGTAGTTCAGTTAGCATATGAGTCTTGATATATCAGAATTTCTGCACCAATATCAGTTTGAGTTATGAAGTTATCAAGCATGATAGAGAAAAGACAGAAATAATGAATTCTTTTGCTTTAAGGAAAGCTGTGAAAACATGATAGAACTAGTGCCACATTGCCTATTTAAGAGTCAGAGGGGAAGTTAAACATGAGCTAAAAAACAGAGTATTTTACTACCTGCATATTTGGTAATTTCTGCTGAAGATGTTCTGAAAAACTAACCGCAAAGTTCTGAGTCAGTGACAAGGTTAAAAAATTCTGGTACTAATTATGCTTATATGACAGCTGGAAAATGCAATGGGTCAGTACATTTTGTTTCCTTTTAAAGTAAGAATAGTATGATAGAGAGCGCTGCAACCAGGTTTGTTTGTTATCAGAGCTTGAAGACACCACAGGAGATGCAGTGACTAAGATATCAGAGGATGAAGTTTACTTGAGTCAGTGAGCATAATTTTATGAAGAGTGGGACCTGTCACAAAAACATCAGTGATACCATGTCATGCAGATATGACAAGCCTGCCTGTTGATAGAATTTCAGAGTTTTTGTAAGGCTCTCGATTCAGTATCACCTCTATTTGGATTTTAACAGTCCCATGATGCAATGGTTTAGTCTTCTTATTAAGACTTGTCATTTAATGAGCCTTCTTAAAAATATAGTGGGTATTTTCTACATTGCTTAGACTCATTATTGTAACCTCAGCTAGTTTTCCTTTAATGACAGAGTTTAATATTGAGGCCCTCAAGGCAGAGAAACAGAAGCTTTAGAAACTTGGAGTCTTTCTGCATTTAATCAACATTTTTTGAAAGTCTGAAGCTGATGGATTATATTTTATATCAATTTGTAATTAAATATTAAAGGGAAAAAATTTAAGGTTTTGCAACATTTCAATATTATGTTAGATAATATTGATATTATGTTAGATAATATTGATATCATATAACTGGTAATAGCTATTGGAGATTTTATGGAAATCAGTTCTTAGTTTCAGTTTTGCACTCTGGTCAAAACTTCCTATTAGATATTAAGTCAACCAGATATCTTAAGTGAAGACTTATTTAAGACTGTCTTCTGTTTGTCAAAATACCTCTTATATTGACTTACCTTCCATTGCAAACTGCAAGAGTTGACATTTAGATGTACTCTGTCAAGTGAACGCTCTTAACATCCTTGGTGTGTTGACACAAGGGGTTTGACTGTGAATGGCGGAAAAGCAGTACAGGGAACGTCCTTCCCTTCCTTACAGGAAAAAAAAACAAAACCACAGAGGTCAGTAAGTGACACTGAGTGCTTCAATCTTGGTGTTTGCCCACACACTGAACCACTGCTTGGGAGCCTGGATGGTCAACTCTTCACAAAACCTTTGCAACTTTCTGGTATAAGGTCGAAAGTGAGAGAATAAAAGGGAAACATACTTTATATTACTTATTAACAATTTGAGACACATTTATTTGTAGGATACTGCTCTGTACATTTATCTGAAAAAACCCCATAGATCAGTGTAGAAAAAACAAATTTTTCTCAGCATTTTTTATGCAAGAGCAGCCTATGGTATTCCTTTTCTCCATGCATCAGTCATCTTAGAATATTTTTATTTTACATCCAAACTAGAATATTTTTATTTTACTTACATATATATGCTTAGGAACTGCATAACAAACAATCAGTATAGATTCTTGTTTATAGTACACCAGCTGGCAGGATTTATAAAGGTCTGCCTGATCTGTGCTGATTTGTAAAACAGTGACTTTACTCTGTCATGCTGCTTAGTCTTCAAGGTGTTACTATCCTATGCAAAAGGTAAAAACAGATTTCAGGATAGTGACATGCTTCAGTAATGTGTCTGTTATTTAAGTGTTTGGTATTCTAAATTGCCTTTTTATTGACAAGTTTTAAGATTTAATACAGAAGCCCCCTGTGGACCACCACAGATTCTTAAAAGAGCATGATGCTGAAGAATGACAGTAGAAGACAGCAACTCTTATTAAAACTGAACAAGAACATTGCACCAACATTTGTGATCTGTGATATAAGAACCTGCTGGGCTTATCCTTTGCTCACTGAAAACAGAAAGTTTCAACAGTGCTGTCTAATGTGCTTCAGAGATTTCTTGAATCTGAAATGTCATCTCTGACAGTCAAACTTCAGAGAGGAAAGATTTATTAAAATCTTTTGAGTGAATCACTAAGTAAAATTTCTGATTAAACCTACAGCAATGGAAACACTGTTATTTACCTCCTCTTTCATTGCTTTGTGGTTCATTTCTAGTATTTGGTAAACATCTGAAATAATTTTGATAAAATCACAGGTAGGTTGGAAAATGTCACCTTAGTCACCCTGAAATATGGATCTTACAATCTGGGGCTCCTTGAGGGAGCTCTCCTAATCAGGTCCAACCTGCCCCAGCTACTCCCAGAGTGGCTTTTGTCGCTGCCTCCCTACCTCTGTCATGCTTTCTTGAAATGCTTGAGTCAGTCAGAGGGTGAGAAAAAGAAGTGACTCAGAAATCTCACCTCAAGCACAGTCCTTCAGAGAGGTTAGGGCACCCTGGTGTCATCCACAGCCCCTGAGGCTGACAGGCATCTTTTGGCCTCTGTTCCCCCAACACTCATGTTCTTTAACTTGCAGAGATTTCTCAAGAGATGATGCTAGTTAGTAGACTCAGATATTGTATGAAGATGCATATATTTATCTATTTTAAGTACGTGATGTAATAACAATTGAATTGCAGCATGCAGTTCTATTTTAAAATACTTAATGTTAAATTGAGAATGTCATTAGAATATGTAGATCCTTTGTATGATTTTTAAAACTTCTAGTTTGTAAGGATCTTTTTCTTTTCTTAGGATGCCATTAATGTACAAAACTAAAGAGCAATATATGTATAAATAAAATAACCCAACCCTGTTAAAATGTGTGTCTTTAAAATATTTCTAGAAAGAGTTAGCAGTGAATGTTCTCCTTGAATTCAGTACTAATCATTAAGTGGGGGAAAAATTAGGTATCTATGACTTGCAACCACGTGCAGCCTGTTTGTAATACCTGTTTGGCAGGAGAGGCTAGCACAGCACGGCTCCCTCAGAGTATAATATACCTGAGAAGTTTTTTACTTCAGAAATAATATGGGAAGGATGCTCTGTTTCAACCTCCTTGCTTGTATTCAGGACCTCACCTGATGACTGGACCAAAAAACTGATCTATATTTTGCTCTGTAAAGGGATTGAAATGAATTCTAGTTCACCTTACACCGCACCAGAATAGCTTTTCAAATAATGCCCATTATTTCTGAGTAAAAACAATATTGTGGTACACAGGGTTTGTGCTCCATCCAGTCCAAATTTCATTACTACTACAAGCTTCTCCACTTCACTTCTTGGGTAACTGATTAACTGTATCTTTACCATAAAAATTTATAGTATCTTCTTCCTTCCATTCTGACATTTGTGGCAGAGAAAATTTACCCACTCCAAAACTCTGAATTCATCGTTTGCACCTGTATTTAAGGGATTTAATGTCTGCAAGCTGGAAAGCCAATATTAGCTTGGTTACTGTGGTAACAGACTCATTTTCAGCAGCCTGTAATGAATGCTGCTAGAAGCAGCACTGCTATTCTTGAATTTTATTTATGTAAATGTGTTTTAAACACCTTTCTCCCATATCATATCTTCTGCTAATAATCTCCAAGTATGAAGGTACTGGTATTTGAGGCTGTATGATGGTACATTTGGGTAAAGTAAACTCAGATGCTTTTGCAGAACTCTGGCCTATCACCCCAGTTAATAACATACTGAAAGTCTACCCTCAGAAGTGTGTGCCTCAGTGAGGCTTCACTCCTCTTGTCTGTTTTACAAAAACTTGTAGATTAAAAAGCCTTATGGCCTCTTGGTTTTTATCCACACTTTTTGAGAGAGCAAAGAAGCCTGCCCATCAATGCCTTTGAAACTGGGCATATATCTCAGTTTAATAATTATGTTGGTGGAGATGGGAACATTTTCCCTGGACTTCTTGTAAAGTGATAAAAACTCTTTAAATGACATCACAAAAAGCCCAAATGAAAAAAACAAAGAATATATTAGAAAGGACTGCTCATCATTATAAAGCTGCCAGTACCTTTATGGAATGCTTTTGTTTTCACTCTCAGTGCTTAGGTCTCTTTGGAGTAAGGTTTGCTCATGCCAAAACCTAGAGATGATATTCTGTAGGCATAACCACCTTGAAACAAAAACCAAATATGTTAGTAACAAGAGAAAAAATTAGTACAGCACTTAAAACAAGGCTAAAAAAACCTATAATATTTGTTGACCACTAGGCCTTTCTTAGAGACAGTAATTTATTTTAACAACGAAACAGCTGAATAAGGGGAATAAAACCAGCATAATTGTCAGTGTCATAATTACTTTCCAATATGGGAGCAATCCTTAAGTGATTTATACAAAGATAACAGAAAGTTAATTATGAGAGCATGTTGTAAGAATGAAATACAGATGCCTGCATTAAATTAGTTCATTGCTCTGAAGAATTTTGGAGGATGTTCCCTACCCTAACTTCCCCATGAACTCAGAATGACACAAGCCTGGCCCTGAGGCAGAGGGAGGTTGGGCTGATATGATGGTTCACCACAATTACTCAATCTTTAAATGACAAACCTACCAGCAGTGCTAGTATCACCACTATGTTTTCCCTGCCTGCTGTGAAAAATGCTTTCTATAACTTGGAAGGATTATCACTGAAGTGCTTCTCCCTTGTGTAAGTATGTTGTCTCCTCTGACTGCACCTGAAAAGAAGCTATGATAAAAAAATATAAAAAAGATGTATTTGAATTTGAGCACAGGGATCTCCAGGGTCAGCCCCAGCTCATCTTCTGTCTTTCACATTGCAGTACTTCTCTGAGAGTTTGTAAGCACAGGAGGAGGGACAAAGCAGCAACAGCTGCATCAGAGTATTGCTTAGCACCAGTATGATACTGAGCAAATTCAGGTTTTCTATTCAGTACAGGGATGAGAATTTTTCACTCTCTTGCTTCTCTCCTGAAAATCTCTACTAGCATTTCTTCCCACTTGCTGCCCCATTTAGGAGTTAATAATGTGTTCATTTTACCAGAGACATGCAGACCTTTCAAAAAAAAATTGAGCCCCTGTTTTTTATTCTGCAATTGTAGTCTATATTTTAAAGTGATGCTAGACATTTGCTAGAAACAAGGATTAGACATCTTATTCTATAACAGCATCTAACTGTCTGTCCTCTGAGATTCACATTTTAAATTTTCTAGTTGAAAGGTATTTTCTAGTTGAATACTTACCAAAGAATCTTTTTCTTAGATGGGAGAACTAATCTTAGAGAAACAAATTGTCAAAAATTCCTCAGCTGCTTTATGTTGTGAGTGTGTGGATTACTAAGGCTAAAGTGCTGTTATGTTCAGCTTTCTTCCAGAAGGTGATGCTTGCTGGGGACAAGCACACAAGGCAGTGATTTGGTATGGCTGGCACTGCAGCACACAGGGTTCATCAAAGAGAGAATGATCTGTGGTAGCTCCTGTGCCTCCACTGTAGTGCTGGTACACATGCTCTGCAAAGTACCACCGCCTACTGGCTCAAACAACTTCTAAAATTCATAGGATAGTGTACAGGGATCTGGTTTTTTAATTTACAGCAGAGAAATGATGGGTGTCAGCCCTGGAGGGCCAGCAAAGCTCTGTGATAAATTGCTGGTGAGAGCAGAGGCCCTATGTGCATATGGAGAGCGGCAGAAAACGCATCAGCAGTACTTTCTCTTGGGGGGATCAGTGAAAAGACACAGGGTGAACAGATGTCTCTGGCTTCTGCAGGCTTTTGCTAAGTTCCTCATTTGGACTGTTCGGGACTGGATCTGCTCACAGGCCTTGGCACAAAGCAGCCTGTGCCAGAGCGAGCCTGTGCTCCTTCTGCTTGTGCTTCTTCACTGGCCAGGAGGGGCCAAATCCTGCCTGGCAGGAGGGACCAGGAGCTGCAGCTTCTGTCTTTCTGCTGTTCCAATTCATTTTTGTCTCACTGATCATGCTGCTGTCTGCACTCATGGCGCAGATCGTGTAAAGCTGTGACTGAATCATGGGGAGTGATGCCCAGAAATGATTCCCCATGCCCAGAGGTGGAGAGGCTGGAGCAGGGCAGACTCCAGGGCTGTATCACTGCTTCTTTATTGAGGCTAGGTTTGGTTCACATTCGAAATTTTAGATTTTACTAGGAGACAGAACACAGTCTAATCTTGTTCTGCTGCTTTCATAGCCTTGCAAGACTGCATCGTATTGCATAGAAAAAGCTAAAAACCTACATTTAACATGTGATTCCTCAGATAAGCTATCTGAAAGCACATTGCTGCAAAGTTGAATAGATGGTGAGGTTCATGTTGTAAATTGTACTGTTTTTCTACTCAAAACAGAGATTTCCATCAGGATGTGAAGGGTATAGGGAGTTGTTTAAATATTCTGAAACATTTTAAATTTGTAACAATCTTAAAAATACTGTGCTTGAGGGAGTATAAATATCTGTGAGGGATAATGAAAATCTTGGTGGTAAATGTGTTTGAAAGTTATGGATTTGAGAACAATCTTGTGCATAGTTATTGGAGGTTATCATGTGATTAATATGATCTTGATGTGGAATTGGGATAGGGAAAAAGAAGATAAAGATACTTCTCCTTACTTGTGTCCATTAATAGAATACTTATTTATTCTTATTAATAGGCTATCTCTATTTCCCTCCTTCCATCCACAGAAAAGTACTTCAGGGAAAATTAAAAGCATTTAACTCCCCTTTGTGTGTTGTTTAGCAATAAATTAGTTAATTTTTCCAATACCTGTCAGTTAACTGTTTTAAGTCCAAATCTGAAGCTCAGTCAAAACATCTCAGCTTATTTTCTTTGAGAAGAAAATGAATAGGGAGGCTTTTTTCCTTGCTAATGAAATTTTTAAAAAGAGATTGTAGCTGCTTTCTCGTTTCAAATCCCTAAGTCACTACTGAGAATAAGTAATTTGACAGTACTGGTATAATGAGTAAAGGAAAAATTGTTAGTGTTGTGGAGGTTTCATTGGGTCATTGATAGCAGGAGGGCATGGAGTCTGGCATTTTTGTAGGGTTTTGTTTGTTTGTTGTTTTTTCTTACTTGTTTTAACTAGTATTGATAGCATCCGCTTAGCACTGAAATCCGTTTTTGCCACTGCTGTATCAGGATGACCTCAGTCAGGAATGGCCTGTAAAAATCTTACAGTGTCTCTTGCAGTCATATCTCCAGCTGCACAATGAAAACAGATACCAGCACAGAGATCCTCCTGGCTTTAGTATGTCTCATTGACATGATCTATTCCTAGGCACCCTTGCCTCAAGAAGGTGGTCTTGGGTGACCACTGGTTGGTCACCACTCCTCCAAAAAAGCACCAACAGAGAGTCCTGCAGGACTGCCTGGCTAGGCACATTTAGTGAGTGGGGCACTCTATCACAGGAGCCAATTTGAGTTTCACTGCAAGACTGTGAGGCACTGGGACATGCTCACAGCTTCTAGACAGAGATGGAGGAGTAGCCATGGAGTTCTTGATGACATATTGCAGAACCAGTGCAGTGCGAAAGCTGCAATTACTTCTGAGTACCAGTAAGAAATCCTCATGAGTATCTGCTTCCTGCAACATCCAGGGCCCTCTGTCTCCAGTGACATATCTGTTGTCCTGAGGGTCACATGAAACTTCCTCTAATGGACACCAAAGCATTTCATTGCTCAGCAGAATGAATTGTGCAGGCAGCAGAGTTTTCTCATGAAACCTCATTGTGTAACACAAGCCTGTGGCATAACTAACACCAACCCATTGCAAATTGCAGGAACAGCAATATTTAAATTCAAATATTACTTGATATCAAATTTTCAAGGGAATGAAGAAAGTTGCCAGCTTTCAATATTGATAATTTCTTGTATTTCTTTTCCTGATGAAGAATTCCATCATAGTAACACAGAACCATCATGCATTTTAATTAAACAACTGAGAGTGCAAATTTGTAATCAATGAGAATAAAGCCTAAAGTGTCAACAGTAAGACCTCCCCTGCAAAAACTGACCAAAGGAAAAAAAAGAGAATTTTTTTTTTTTTTTATGGTGAAGCCTTCTTTTGCCCCAGTTCCAGGTTTTCTGGTGATAAAGCAGTATGTATTTATAAGGAAGTAATAACCCTGTATTTAATGGCAGGATATAGTTGAAGAAAAAGATAATTTATTAGTAATATATTTTATAATGAGCTGTATGCCATAGGGAAATTGAGCCTAGAAATGTGAACAATTGATAAAAACTGTTGTCTTTTCTCTATTATAGGAGAAAAATGAAATATGTATGTTAAAGACACAAAAATGGGACTAGTTTAAAAATAGGGTGATTTTGTTTGAAGACATTTGCTTCCTCCCTCTGCTGTTTGTTTTATTTTAGGATTTTCTTCCACAGTTTTCACCCTCACCTTCTGGAACTTGTATGTCTCTTTAAAGCAAATTGTTGTAAAGCATATTTAGTGTCTCGAGTATTAATACCAAGCTGCATTATTCATCGAAATTTCTACTAGCATGCATTAACTGATTTAAAGGAATGCTACCTCAAATAAAATCTGCTCATTTAAAAATAGCACATTTCAAGCACCTCATTTTATTGCATTTTGACCAGGTTTTGTCATCTTGGGAAGGGTTATTTGGTAGGGTTTTTGTTTGTTGTCTTTTATTTTGAGAGAAGAGAAGCATTTGTGGCCAGCCAATTGGGAGGAACTGCAAATCTCTCCATGTGCAGACCTTTCTCTAAAGCTCATTTGGATTTGTTTGGATCCCTCCAGTATTGGTTTTGGGTCAGCATGCTGGCCAATTGAATGTACCCATGGCATTGTCCATCTCATGCTTTACCAGTGTTGTATTCTTTGTGACCAGGGTTGTTGGGTTTTTTTTTGGTTGGTTGGTTGGTTGGTTGTTTTTTGGTTTTGTTTTTGTTTTTTTTTTAATTTGATTATTTCTGCTGAGCTGACTTGGTCTGTTTTGCTAAAAGCAGCACTGACTTTTTCTATTCTAAAGCAAATATATCTTGTGAACAGGCTCCTGATGGACCTTAAAATGTACTGGCATATGATCAGCTGCAGGATGCTCATTGCTGGCACACTGTGGGAGCATGATTGTCCTTCGTGTGTGCTCCTTGTGCTTCCTGGTTCAGACTTGTGCTGAGAGGAGGAGGGAGAGGCAGGCTGAGGTTCTCTGTCCTTCCCTGCTGCCACAGATGGCACCCAGGCTCATGCCATATAGCATAGACCAGAGTTGGGCTCACTTTTTTTCCTAGATGGGAATTCACTGTTTGGGATTGATTATCTTGATTATATTGATACGGTGATCTAAAGGCAGGTATGTAGGCAGCAGTATGCAGCATGTTCAAATTTACTTATTCAATACAAAGGTCCAACCAACTCTGTTTGCCATAACCCAATAATAGATAACTGGAAAACAGTAAGAACAGGGTGAGCAAGTAGGAGTGCTTTTTCCAGAACGTAGTTTTCCGCTAACAAGAAGTTTAGGTGCTTCCTGAGTCAGAGGCAGTGTACTTTTATTAATTTGACTCAGAAATTTTGCCTGAGAACTGGTCAAATCAATTTTCAAGTCTGTTGATGCCTTGATTCATCTACAGCATTCAGTGACAAAGAGCTTGACCCTGAGATTTTATTTCTTTCATGCCTGTTCTCTCACAGCTTCCCCAGTGTCAGAGTTCTCATGCACTTGCTCTCTTTATATGTTCTCTGTGGCACTTCTGAGTTTACAGAAAACTCTTATCCTTCCCAGTGACAGCAGTATTGCTCTCAATGCTGATTCTAGTTTGTGCAACACTTCTAGGTAAAACAATTAAAATGCTAGGGTTTTTCCTGGCATTTCTCAATATTTTTCAACAGAATGCATTCTGAACTTTTACCTAAAATCCAGAATGTGTTATGCTGATGGAAGCAACCAATGTCTGAGTTTAGGGATTTTTTTTTTCCCTTTCCTATATCAACTGTTTCCTGGATCTGACTAATGCATTTTCTTTAAAAGAAAAAATACAAGCATAGTCATATTCCACCACCCCCACCCAACCTGACCTCTACCCTCCCCTCAAAAAGAAAACCAGCTATCCATTCCAAGAAAATCTTCCTAAATTTTATTTTCCTTGCATGGGATCTAGATTTTTGGCTGCACCATTAGGAAAAAATTAAATACTGGCTTTACTTTTATAGTTCTACATGTATGTATGAGAGTGCATGAATAATAACAGTTTTTTTCAGCAGTTGCTATGGAAAACAATTTTGTGTGGTGAATCATACTTTGACTTTTGTTAAATAAAGTCATCCTACTTATTTTATAATAATTTTAATTACATGTATTTGTTGAAAATTAAAATGTTAAGAAGTAGGATGTATGTTTAAGTGAATTTTAAGTGAATACACTTAAAAGAAGATGGGGTTTTTTTGTTGTCCATTGGATGATTTGTGGCATTTTTAATGCCACTCTGTAAAAGAAAATATCTCATAGTACCATAGAATAGCAGGTTGGAAGGAACCTTACAGATCATCTGGTCCAAATTTCTTGGTGAAAGCACAGTCCAGACAAGATGGCCCAAGAGGACCCTGTCCAGTCAAATCTTAAAAGTGCTCAATTCTGGGGAATCCACCACTTCTATAGGGAAAATGTTCCAATGGCTGATTGTTTTCAATGTCAAAAATGTTCTTCTTCCATCCAATTGGAATCTCCTCAGGGGTAAATTGTACCTATTCCATCTCAGCTTTTCCATGTGCAAAAAGAGGACTCTCACCTTCCTTTTAGTCATCCTTTAAATAATGGAACATCGTAATGAGGTCTCTCCTAAGCATTCCTTTCTCCAGGCTGAGCAACCCCAGCTCTCTCAGCCTTTCCTCATATGGCAGGCTTCCCAGTCCTCTGATCATCCTTGGTGTAAAATCCTTTGAAGTATAATGGTATGCAGGAACAGTTGGGAGGGGTGGATTCCCTGTCCATAGGACATGTCAGAATTTAAATTCATTCTGTTCTGCAGCAAGCTGAATGACTGGAGATGAGCTAACACGCACGTGCGTATGTCTCAGAATAGCTAATCATCCAGTTCAGACCTAACTGCAATTTGTTTGTCATTTTACTGTATTTAGTCACTGGACCAAAAAAGCCTGGTAATCAAAATTCGCTGGGGTATGGAGACCAAGGTTAAAAGGTTTTGCATCAAGTAGATTTTATATGGGGTTTCCATATACCAAGTGTTGCACTTGCTGGGGATGCGATTTAAATATTCTCCAGGCTGCCTTCTCCCCCCATTTTATTTTCTTTCCACTTCCCATTAAAAAAAAAAAAAAAATCCATTCTTGTGAAAAGTGAAAAATATATTCCAGCCAAATATTTAGATTTGGCAAGTGATTATTTTGACATCTTTTAACATCTGTTCCATATCTCTGTGTTTTTTCAAATTAAGTTTTAAGAAGACAATATCACTCTTCACTTCATCACTTCATGAAGAAATTGCTGATAGTCTGCTTTTGGACCACTAAGTGAAATACAGAGGTAGTAGGAGAAAACTCCTAATTTCTATTAAGATTCTGAACAGGACCTAAAAGAGTTTAAATAAACAGAAATAAGGAGTGGAAAGTTGGCATAACAGACTAGTGTTTTGCAAATCACTTTATGGTAAATAAACATTTAAGTCTTTATTAATTATTTTTTTCATTCCCCATCATCTCCCTTTACTGATTTTAACATCAAATCTGATACCTGGAACCTTTAGAGAAAGGACAAAGAAGCCAAAATCTGACATAGTCATCTTCACAGCTATTCCTTTCCCTATCAACAGTTTTTCTTTCTGAAGTTGTTTCATGAAAATCTTGACATTTGCAGTTGGAATTAAATATAAGAACTGTTAAAAGAGGTCATATTCATTTTGGCCTGTTCATTTTTTTTTTTTTCATGCAGGTTATAACAAATTCAATAAGTTATCCAACTGGGAAATTTAAATTGTCCTAGCACTTGTGAAAGAGAAGCTAAGATAATGAAAGAAGAACATGCATGTGAATAAAAGAAGAAATTCCTGGCAGTATTAGATGCAGTTCAGCATCTGAACTGCAGAAAGCCTGTAGATTAATTTCATCTAAAGGATAGACTAAATCCAGGTCTTGAAAAATCTTAGTCTCTGTTTTACCCCCCACTTAGGTAATAACTGTTCTTCTTTACCAGAAAAAATAAACAACCAAATGAATCACATAAAATTTCCATTTTGATCTTTTCACGTTTTTGCCTTTTTTGCATTTTCTTCAGCATCCTTTTCCAAGTTTTAATTAGATGAAATGAAGAGATAACAACAAAAAGTGTTGCTTCCATTATTTGCTAACTGTCTGGAATCTGCACATATTTGTATTCACCTGATTTATCTCTGTAAAGCTGCAGGATTCTTTTCCTACCCATCCCAAACCTATCAAGCCTTTCCTTTGCAAGTCCTAAAAATTACATATCATTTGTAAGGAATGACAAACTGAGACTGGAACTCTGGGCCTTATGCCTTCCAATTTCATGCCCTTTGTGATGTTCTTTGCATTATTCTTGTTTCAGATAGTGCTCCTCTAGCTCATTAATTTTTCTCTTGTTAACAGGAGGAAAAACTTTTTGTGACAATTAGTGATGCATGGTTTGAAGTCTTCAAATAGGATATATCTCCGCGGTCAAATAGCAATTGGATTTCTTGTCTCAGTATATTGCCTCATAATAATTTCTTGTTTTAGCACAAGCTGAAGTAGAAAAAAAAAAGAATGAAGTGTTATGGAAATAAATAACTGTAGTGCACTGGATTTACCTTGAAAATTTGTGAAGTTAAGCAGATATAATTACTTGCATCCAAGTTAATCCAATGATGCATGAGTTAGATTAAAAGAATTTGTATTAATTAATCTGTATACAGGAAGAAGACAGATTTTGCAAAGTAAATTACATTTTTCCTTTATATGTTCTAGTTTTTTCTTTATTTCTGGTATATTTTTAAAGGTCATTTTTTTATGTGGACTGTCTAGCCAATAATACATTTTATATTTGTAAATGATTCAGCAGTAAGTATTATATATTACCTAATAACCTGAAAATAGCCGATCTTACAATTTACTGAATTTTATGAGTGTAGTGTGGGGTCCTTGTTTTTATTTCCAAATTAAATTTCTTCAACTGTAAGTAAATAAAAAGGAGTACTGGTGAGTTCTATTTCTTTTTTAACAGAAAAAGAATTTTATGTATTGATCAGGATTGTTGCAGTTTTATGGTAGTATTAATAATATATCTTCTGTTCCTGATTATTGAATCTTTCTCAGAGTTCTCTTTTGTGCCATAACGTTCTGTAAATGTAATTGAAAAGGTACAATCATTGTCTACCTTAGAATGTTTTATGAGTTTCTTATTTTGCTAGTGCATTTAGAAGAAAACCAGAACAGCTTATTGGGCAACTCCATTAGTCTAAGCTATGCTTCTTATTCAACGTTACCTAGAAGAATTTAAAACTTTGGCTGTTGTGATAAAACCATAATACCACTGTTGGAGCAAATTAAGTTGAATGGGACACAGTGTGGAAAATAACAAAAAGATGGTGAAGCGACTCAGAGGAGATGGAGTGTGTGTGTTTTGTTTCATTATTTTGATGGGTGGCTTTCCCCAGGACACACCCCACCTGAATCATAGTTGGTTAGTGGAGATGAGGCATTGAACCAAGCTGTAAGCATGTTTGGTGGAGTGCAATCTTAATTTTTATCATTGGCATTATTTTGGGATTTCTTCATGGGAAAAAATGCCAAACCTTTGGATATTGAAAATTGGTTTTATCAGCCAACAGCTGACAGAAAAGTTTGCAATTTCCAAAGGCACATCCAGAAACTAGCTGAAAATTTCTTTTTTTTTTTCAAGTCTAAAATCTTAAGCTTTGTATTCTCATGAACAAAATATGTCTTTATTACAAAGCTTAAAAAGTGTTTTCTGTGGCTTCTCAGTGGCTGCATGACTGTATAACCTATGGGAGATTGGCCTGTCTGATCTTTCTCTTCTTTCTACTTTTTTCACATATTATTGAATATAGATGAGTAGCTGCAAGTTTGAATTACTGTAATTTTTCTTAATTCAGGATCATATACATTTAAATGAAGTGTATAACTGCATAATATTTCAATTACATGACCAAAAACAGGGTCAGAAGTGTTTTTAACAACCTTTTTATAGTTTTCCTAAAAATGCTCAATCATTTCTGTTTAATAACATGTACTGAGGTTCAGTTAAAATTAATCCCCTTAAATACATAAATTTTTGTTCCAGTGTTAAAGTAGATATTTCTTTTCTATTCCTTGTGATCTCGTACTGTATATGTAGCAAGACAAAATTCAGAGGCAGTAAATTCCATAGATCAGTGCAGACAAAGGTATGCATGTTTACATACATAAATTTGTCTTGTGACATGGTTTGTGTTTTTCCACCATCATGATATGCAAGTCTCCTGTTCCTTGCACATGGTCTTCTCCCTGTTTCCTGAGCAGAGGCACCAGGCGAGGGAGAGTGTGGAGCTGGGTGGATGCAGTCAAAGAGGAGGCTGGAGAGAGCACAGAAGAGCCCCCATGCTTTGCACAGCCCGTCATAATTTCTGTTCTCTGGAATTTATCATTGGCACTTCCCTGGCCAGATAAGAGTGATTTATTCCAAACCCTTTTATCAACGGGGCATTTATTTTAGCGTTTCCAAGTTGATCGAATATCAGAAACCATATCTCTACTTATCAGGGACAAAAGCATCAGTTAATGTGAAAATGTAAGCACCATGCTGGCAGTGCTGAATTTATAATATTGCTTACAGTGCTTTTCTGAACGATGTTACAAAAGCCCACATGAATGGTGTATAAAAGACGCTGTTGCTGTGGAAGACAAACAGAGATTTACTGCTGTGTGCAGTGGTGCCTTCACTCGTTGTGGGGAATAGCTGCGTCTTGCGCTTTTCTGAAATTCCGGAATGCATTTGAAATGTCTCAGACTTTAATGTTAAGGATAATAATAATAATAATAATAATAATGAGTCACAGAACTGAAGGTGGGGGACCTTAGAAATATAGAAAAAATTGCACAGGGGAATTTCTGATATTACCTAGGCATTGAGACGTCTGTTTAAATTCAGTACGTGTCGCTTTCTCCAGAAACATTGCCATTAATAAGTGTTTCTGAACAGATGGGTGCAATAAATAATGGTTGCAGTTTCAGAGAACCTGTTATACTTACCAAAGGTATTCTCTTGAAAACTTTATTTACCGAGTATAATTAACTTCCTGCCTTTTCAGGTTCCTGCTGAATAGAAGTAACTAAAAAAAAAAGCTTTGTTATTATTATCTTCCTGCACTTTCTTCCCTTTCATTCACCTTAAAAAGTTACAAAAATTTTCACCTTTTTATGTGTGAAAAGGTGAAAATATGTATATTTACATTATTTGCAAAATTTTGCTATTTTGACTTTCCTCAAATTTGAAGATCATTTTGTTTGGTCATAATTGTCAGGAATTTAAGAATAAAGACTGAAAAACTTGTGTAGAGTTTCACTCTCTTAATACTGCAGGCAGAACAGCTATCCATTTTTAATTTTTTCCATGTCAGATAGTGATATTTTTTCTTCTTTTCCATTATACTTCTGAGTAAGGTGTTCCCAAATATCACTAGTCTGATATTTAAAAGGGTTTTTTTCTCCACAATTCATTTGTTGCTCCATAACTTGCATTCATATATTCTTCAGCCAATTCTGTTGTAATTTTATCCTGAAGGAATATTTAAAATTTCAAATACTTTTGAAGAGTCAAATTTTTCACAAAGTCAAATCCTTGTTTACTGGAAGAGTTAGTAAAGTCTCAATTAATTTTAATTTAAAAATAAAGGCTCAAATTAATTTTTTATTTTGTATTCAATACAAATGTTCAGGGTTCTCACCTTTAGGGTCCAGTTCATGGTACAACACAGAGTTTCAGCCCAAAACAAAGAGCATATCTGCTCTCTCTGCAATGATATCTAAATCAAATTTTTGCTTGAACATGAATGTCCTTTGTGAAGTGTTTTGGTGGACCAAAGCTGTCAAGTCAGTGCTGCTATTTTGATGAGCTTGCTGGGCATCTTCAGATTTGCCTTCCCAGTTCTGGTTTCTAGGAGAGATTTAGAGACTGAAAAAATCCACATCTGTGGGAGGGGAGAAAGGAGAATAAGAAATAAGTTGGTGAGCTTAAACAGGAAGATGGAAAAGCTGTAAAAGGATAAGGATGAAAGAGAAGTGTTTATGAAGACGGCAAGGATTACAACAGTCATACCCACTCCCCATCACAAAGAATCCAGTGAAAACTGAATAGAAAGTTTTATTATGTCATTTATCTGGTACCATTTGTCGTGATCAACAAATACTTGTTAACAAAGATGCTACTCCTGCATGTCAATTAACTCTTCATCACTGCAGAGGGGAGCAGTCTTGATAGTGATGTGCGTAACAGCTGTGTCCAAGACCCCAGATTTAGCTGATGCTGATGGGTCTGATTTCTGTTGTCTTAGTGCCTCTTGCTGCTTTTTTACCTGATCCTGAGTACCATCAGGGCAAATTGCTGGGAGAGCAAAGCCTTCTGATAAATCCTGGTCCATCAAGAGGATGAAGGAGATGTGGACAAAAAATTACTGGAGCTCTGGAGGATGAAGGAGAACTCAGATATTTTTTCCTGTGGAAGTGGCTTTTAGACTGATATCCCCAGCTGCAAGGCAGTTGATTCATACTGGATTTTGGAGGCAAGGCTTTTAGGGAATTTACAGGGATGCAAAGTTTTACCTGATTAATAGTGTTTAATCATTTTATATTTTGGAAGGCGCTCAGGAGTACTGCTTGTTGTGGCTTCTGTACAGAAATATATGTGACTGGTTGAACTCTTACCTCCTCATAATTTCAGACATGACACCTGTGTATTTTATCTCAAATTATTTTGGATGATGAACACTTAATGTGCATTTTGGAATTTGACCAAATTGTATGTCTTTATAGCATATAAAGTAAATGTTCTTATGAGAAGGAAATTTCTAATTTCTTCTATTTTCTCCTCTTTGCTATTTTTCATGTGAGTAAGGGTAGCATAATTGTAGACGTGTTTTGTTTCTATTACATGGTTTGACTAGAATGAATAGTTAAATATTTTTGTTCCCTTTCTTCTGATAATAGTAAATTTATAACACCTGGGCAACTTTCACTCTGTAGTAAATTGATTCCTTTATAGTAAAATTACATATTCTTTTTTAGCTTTATAAATACCTTGTAATTTCGCTTTTCATAGAAAGAATAATTATTTAAACCTCAATCATTGGGAAGAATTTTACAAATAATACAATCTCTTGGGTTTTTTTAAATTGGGATTTTGAGGAAGTGGGATTGAGAGGTGCTCTAAATGAAAATATAAAGAGTTATCACTTCCAGTCTTCATTTGGATAGATTTTCTTAGAGTATCCTGCTAGGATGAATTTGAGCCCAAGTGAGAAAAAGAGAAGTTATGAAAATTCAAGGTGAATGCACAGAAGAAAGTATCTTGTAAATGCTCCTTGGCATTGAACTGTAAACCATGCTTAGCATAGTGAGAAATGTGGCCAATAATCAAATTCTTCAAATACAGCAAGTTCTCCCAAGTACTAATAACAAAAACAAAGACACACCAAAAACACAACAAAAAACCCCAAAATACAAACAAACAAACAACAAAAAATTTTCTTCCAGGCTGCTGAAGTTCTACTTCAGAAATCCCATATAAGAGGCATTATGAGGCTGGAAAAGTTGCATTCACATGCTTCAAGTGACTTAACATGTGGTAGTTTCACAGTGGGCTGAGTTTGTCCCATGTGAGGACACTATGTCCAGAAGGTTTGGTGTTCTTGCACATAGAGTCTCCTTGAAGTGTGGCAGCATCATCCCTCTATGTCAATAACAGCTGATTTCCTCTTGTCTCAGTTCAGGAACAGCGTGTTTGTCATTCTTCCTGCTGCCAGCTAAGAAGGACATTTTCCCTGGGAAGAGAAGAATCTTATAGCTTTTATCTTCTTTTCCTCTTTTTATTTTTTTTTAATAAAACTCTTTAATATATTCAAAGAATTTCCTAGTAGCATGAGAAAACTTCAGTAAGATTTGGAAAGCTTATTTTCATGTAGAAGTTAGTGAAAATTTTTTAACTGGGTAGAATTGGGAAGCTTTCTGTTCCCTAGAGCCAAAGATATTAGAGAATAATTTAACTATATTTTACACTGCATTTTTAAAATTGCTGAAATAAAGAGAGTGTGCCGAAACTGTGGCTTGTTGTGCAAGATATTGATTAAGATGCAATACTGTTGGTAAAAAACCCCAGTTCATTTATTGACCTAAATTTGATGTCGAATATGATGATTAAAACCTTAAAATTTAGATGCAATTCTTTCATAATTTTCTGGTGTTTATCCTCTTGATTTTCCTAATAATTAGGGGTTAACTGTGATGATACATAGTGAGTATCCATGCAGGATTTTTAAGTTGAACCTTCAGCCTACTGTATCCTACTATAACTCCTTGCATACGGGTAAGTACAGAAGAGGTTCCTTTTGCATCAGCAGGGGGTGGTGGTGGTGAGATTTGGCATTTAAGATGTTAGCTAAAGTTCTCAGCTGTACTTCAGTGTCAATATTACTTTTCCCTTAAGTGTTGGATATAGTTTGTCTTCACACTACAAAGACAAGTTCCTAGTTCTGATGGATGTGTGTGTGATTGATTGGCTACAACCCAATTGTTCGGATTGAAGTAAGTGTCCATCTGTATTTATTTACAAAATTTTTATATTTATTTGTGTTTTTAATCACCTTTAAAATGGAAGAATTTTGATTTACGATTTTTTAGCTACAGTATTCCAGACTGAGGTGTTGATGTCATTAAATTAGATATTTTACTTTTTTGGATGGTATGATTTCTTTTTTTCCAGGTTACGTTACATCTTTTGAGATGAAAATGGCAAAACAGAACAAGTGCTGTTGTTTTCTAAACCCTCTAAGACTCTCAGAGGTTTCTTTAACTTGAAGACCCAACAACTCATCATGGGAAGTGCTAAGAGCCCTACAGATATTGCAGGGAACCCTTCAATTTCCAACTCTTTCAATTTGCTGGCTCGTTCAGCATATCCTCTTCCTTGCAGTACCCGGTGCTGCTTCCCTTGAACTGCTTTGTTCAGGGATTAATTTTCCTCTCTGGTGATTGCATAATGCTGGATTAAATGCAGCTCTGAGTCCTTGCCACAGTCAGAATATTCCACAATGATCTTGGGATAACATCAGAAATTTGAACATTTGAGCAGATTTTTTCCCTGGCCAATTGAATATCAGTCTGCTGCAGAAATTTGGAGAAGACTGGACAGTTTGACCTAGGATCTCCCTGACTGTCAACTGTTGCAGAGATCAAGAATGGAGATTACTGTCATCCTTAAAAATGTCTGTCCTGTGTTCCTCTGAGGAACCTCCACAAGTGGATTGGTGGGAGACACTGCTGGCTTCAGACACTTGTGATGTGACAGACCCCATTTCCTACACTACTGCACATCACCTGGCTCTTTGTTCATGTTCCCTGCTCTATAAACAATGCTCATGTGTGAGAAGTAAGAGGGAAAGCACACACTGCACATGCATAGGTGCGCTGAACTCTGCCATTCCCGGGTATTTACAGATATTATCCATTGCTTAATGATGTGCAGGTTGGCAGGAGCAGTGCTACAGGTCAGGGAGGCTCTGACATATATCTTGGGGCTCATTTGTGAGAATATGGATAGCCTTTCTTAGGGCAGTTTTGCTGCAGAAAATTTATCATGCGTATGATTACCATGTTGACTGATACGAAGTGAAATTCGGTCATGTTTGCCTAATTTGCTGCAAAATTTTGAAATTCTTTGAGGTGGAAATCCATTCAAAACTTTTTATGTGAAATATTCAGTAGTGGGATATGAAGCCAGATCAAATTATACTCTTTTGAAGGATATCTGGTAAGGAAATTAAAATCTTCCATCAGACCAGGGTAATAAAGTATTTAACCCACATGATTCTTTTATTTTACATGTTAGGAGCTTTAATGCTTTATTCACTTGGTAAATATACTTTCTATTTCAGAAGCTCTGAGTACATTTAGGTAAGCAGATTCTTGCTTTGCATCTTAATCTGATTAAGTTTTATACTGTCCTTCCTTATTATTTCACAAAGTTAAGAGTGTGTGTAGCAGGCTTTATAATTTTTCCACTTGTCATGTTTGCAGAGCTGGACATCATGCTGGAAATATTTTTCACGTCCAAATTAATTACAGTTACATTAAGGTGATTTACTTTTGGTGTCAATGGAAGAAGATTAGTTTTTCTAAACTAGGTTTATCTTTTTCTCAAACACTGGCAAAATACTTCTATCTTATATAGCTATCAAAATAAGGCATCAGCTTTTTTGGAATATGCTAAATATGTCCGTTGCTAAGCATTTTGGAAAATCCTTTTTCGGTACCTGAGTGGAAGCTGGGCAATTACAAAAATTATCCACAAAGAATTTCTTAATGGCTTTTTTTTCAGGCTATCATGTCGAGGAGATAGGTCAGTATTCATTTATTCACTTACTGGAGAACTATAACAGGACCAAGTGAATGTGCACAAATCTAGTCTTTAATTGTTAGTCTATGTGGCAAGTTACAACAACTTACAAAGTGTGAGTAATACTTAGTGTGAAAAGGGGCTTTAAAATGTACAAAAGGCACATAAATACTTAATTTTCCATGGAGTTTAGAGTTTCTTTCTTTCTTTTTGAGCTCATTCTTGAGGGTTTTTTTAGTAGAAGAACAAGGAATGAAAATAAAATAGATTAGGAAACAAACCAGACATTTGTCATTGTGCACAATGTGTTGGACACATAAGAATAATTGCTGATGCAGGTTAGGTACCACTCAACAGCTGTCTGATCTGCAGACTGGACAAAATGCCAGCTCTGGATTCAAGCTGTTACAGACCAACATAATGTGTTCTTATTGCTTCAGCACATAATATACTTTAAAGACAAAGTAAGCTAGCAACGTACTGAGGGGACATAATCAACATTTCTACAGCTGTTATTGGTCAACTTAGCTCTTATTCTAGTGCTTGGGAAGAGTTACAAGTTAAAAAACAGCCCAGTTCTTACATGTTAGAGTGAATTATCAAAGCATACAGAAAGACCTCAGTATTCAAATGCAATTCTACAACCTTCAGCATTTAATTGTGTGTCTAAACACATAAATGTATTTTTATAGGTTCTAAAGCTATTTTTGGCAGTCAATGTGCTAGTGAGATCTACAGGAAACTGAGATTTTTAGAAAGATGTTGAGGTGCAATTTATTTCTCTGCTCTCTACTTACTGTGTGGATGTTTCTTTCATGTATTTCTTCTTTTTGAGACTAATTATAGTTTCTTAAAATCTATTTACAGCTCTTTTAAATGTCTGCTTCCCTCATCTGCTAATTGTCTTCTATTTTAGTTTCTTCTGAGTTAGTCTCCCCCTGACACACACAGGCATGCACACACACATGCACACTATTCTGTTATTCTGTTGTCTCCAATTCTTTTCTCTCCTCCAAATGTAAGTCCTCACTCTGCTTATATGGGAGTTCAGCTTGCGTAGCTTGGAGTAAGACTTTCTCCTCCAGGTTGGGTATCTTGTCATTAACATTGCTGACTTTCATGTAAAACCAACATGTACAAACATTTATCTTCTCATCACATGTTCCTGCTTTTCTGTTTTATAGCAGCCTTTGCATCTTTTCTCTAGAAGATTTTCTCTTATCTTTCATGATGACCATTGTATATTGTTCACAGAAATTTGGGGTGGTATTATAATTATTTTATCAGATTCACATTTAGATTGCTGATTTACATTGGAAAGCTAATCATTTATTGCATATCCTCAAACACACAAAAAAGTATGTTTCTATTGCCAGAAAGTCAAAATATCACAAGTGTTTCTATCTTGATGTGGAATCAAAAACTCAAGTAATCTTTCCAAATAAATGATGGACAAAGAGCCACAGCTGAACAACTTTGCACAAAGATTGTACAGTTAGACATGTTACAAAACAATATAAAAATTGTATAGTTGGACATGTTACTTGTACTGTAGTAGTACCACAAAGGCCTAGTCCCAGGTCAGAAATGCACTGTGTGCTGCAGAACCAAGCAAAGTGGTTGGTGCTCTAACTTCCATACAACTGGGGAATGACATCCTTCCTTGAAGCAGCATCTCTCTTAAATAGATCAGTGCAGGAAATATAATGGAGCTTAGTTGCAATATGGTGTTATTCTAGTATTTACTGTATGAGCCTAGTAGAACAATTTTTATTTCTTTTCTGAGTTTCTGGTTTTCCTTCAGTTCCCATGACCATGTCCCATAAGATCTGCATTTAACTGCAGTGCTTACATCCTAGAAGTTTATGCTATCTTTTCTTCCAATCTTGCATGTAATTTTCTTCATGTAAAAATAGCTTTTTTAACAAAAAACATGATATTATGAAACCCTAATTGTTTATGAAGCAAACTTGGGAGAGCAAAAGGTGCTCATTTATAAATGAAATTAACTCATTTAATTATATGGCTGCATTTTTACAGCTGGTATTTGCTTGACACATTGCCTGTCCACAGTGCAGTGAGTGATTAACTGTGGTGACTAGACAATAATTATTATTTATATTGCAATTTTTGAGCTGTTATGTGCATGCAGGGTAACTTTGGTTGTTCTATGCGGGCTGTTGAGCCAGAGGAGGTTAGTTACCTTTCAAAAAAAAAAAAGAAATGTCTACAGTTCATTGTAAGCTCCAATATGTGCATTATAGTGAGCTAATGAGTATACAAGCCTAACTGGCCTGCACATTAAATCCCATTCTAGAATCTATTAACCCTTATTTTCACTGTAAAGATAACAAAAAATGAAAAGACTCTGGAGAAACACAGTATGTGGTCTCATGAAGCCCATTTAAAATGTGTCTGAAAAATGTCTGGCCTCTTTGATACAAATCTACATTTAGTAGATTTATATTTTTAGATTTATATTTTTTTTACTTTCTGAGTAACATTCTTATAGGAGTAAAGGCCTGAAAAACAAACTCCATATTCTCATCTAGTATGTATTTTCTCCCTTTTTTCCTTCCTTTCTTACAGAAGGAAAAATATCTAAGGTGTCTTTCCAACATCTAAAATGCTGCTATTGTGCGGTGATTGAACTCTATGCTCATCTTCCAGAGATAGGTGAACCTTAACCAAAGACATTTTCTGTCCTATTTTTCACACTTATCTTAATTTAATTTCATATGTTGCTTCTTACTTTGGCCCACAAAATAACTTTCCTCACAACAAGCATGATAGCTCCACCAATTTGAAATGAGGAAACAAAGAAAATTGAATAGTGGGAGGTGGAAACAATTCAGTTGCACTCTATACTAGCCCACTGGCTCTCTTAACACTTGGGCTTTGAGCTGAAGGCTTTGGCTTTCAAAAAACAACAGGGTGCTCAGGCATGAGGTGTATCTCTTCTTGTACATGCCTCAAAGGTACCTGAGGGGGAAAAACGTATTCAAACTTTTGTCAACACTATTTGCTCATGTGTCACAGGTTGTCTGTCTCTTGCAGTAGTGTGGAAATCACTTTGTTCTATCTGTGAGCGCTGCATGTCGCCACAGAAATATCCAATATCACTGACATCCTGGCAGAGTGGTCAGTTGGTAGGAGCTGTCTCATTTCCTCATTCTTCTCCTTAGTGTTCCAGGGTTCACTGGTTAGTTTTTTTGGTAATTTTTTCCTTTTTGTTTTCTACTTTTAAAAATCTTTCCTCCTCCTTTCCCAAACAGACTATCAAGGAAAACAGAAGTTCCAGTATTTGAATGCTATTTTCAGATGTATGTCTTCTGGTAATGCTCATGCTAAAATTCAGGCTGCAGATATAACTGAGCACAGCGTCTTTTCAGATTTCTGAGAGAAATTTCAATTTTTGCTTTTTCTTTTTTTTTTTCTTTTTTTTTTCCATGAAATCCTTGGGTCTTTTCCTTTGTATTTCCTCCCCCTCCAAGTATTCTGGCAGCTGAGGTGTTCTTTACAATCAGTATAACTGTCCTTCATCTTCTCTGCCCAAAAGGTGGTCTTTTTGTAACTGTTCTTATTATTTAGTCATTCTCTTTTTAAAATAGGCATTCACTTCAAACTCTTTATTCTGTGCACATTCACCACTTGCTAAACAGAGCGTGTCCCACCTAGAAAAGACTGTCCCTCCTACAGAAATAGATTCCTTGCTTTTTCTGTCTGTACTGCCTGCTTCTGATCCAGCATTGTGGCTGGTGCTGTGCGGACCAGTGGGACCTGTTCTTCAAATAATTAGATTTACACAGATAAAAATAACTTTACCAAAAAACCCAATTGCTTTGCAGATTGGTAGGGGAACTTACAAATGGGATAGTTTTCTTCTGAGGGAAAAAAAAATAATCTTTTCACAGATTTCTAGGTGAATTTTCAAAACTCTTTAGGTTATGATATTTAGTACCAAAAAATAGCCAATTCAGACTTTGAGTACAGTTTTTCAGCAGGTATTTCCAATGTTATATCTTTTGTATGAGGAAATCACTGCAACCAATGAAACTTCTGCAACTTCAGCAACGCTGCTTAAGATCAAGCATTTTTTCTGAAGGAGAAAGAAGAAATTATGTATTATATATTATTAATATATATAATATATATTATATATATTATATATTATATATACTATATATATTAATATATTAAATATTTATTATATATTATACAAAAGAAATTATGTATTTCATGTTAGTTAAAATATGTTTAATTGAAATCAACGTTTTGATGATTTTCGCTAAAGTACAAATTTGGCACTGTAGGAATTGCTTAAATATTTTTTGGCGAGCTTTTCATTCCAAAGGGTCTTCCCAATACCACAAGTGAACAACATCTCTTAATGTGCTCTCTGTCGTCATGGCCATTAACATCTTTATGGTGAGAAAATCATATGTGTTATTTGGAATGAGGATGACTAAGTGCAGAGTTTACGGGCCTAAGAGCATTATGCTCATATTACCAGCTCTGTGCTGTGAGATTTGGGCCTCCTTGGGTACTCTGGGCAGGCTTTACTCCAATTAATCTGAACAGGCAGCGTGTGTCTGACAGCAAACTGCATATAAAGATGATGCAGTCTGACTGCTGGGTCTACGAAGATTATTGCTGCTGAATAAAAAGTGTTTGAAGGAGCAAAGCTTTAACTCCCAAGGGAAATCCAAGCCTGCTGTCTTCTGTCTTCAGTGGCTGATGTGTATAAGCTGGACTTGACTGGAACTCCAGAAGCCTGTAGGGTCAAAACAGCTTCCACAGACATAAAGTCAGAAGAGCAACCCCATGCTTTGGGTTCCATTCCAACTCCTTATTTGAATTTCTGCCTTTCTTCTCTGGAAAAAAAATTCTGTAGGTAGCAGGGCAGAAGTGTTGTGTTCTCTGGATCTGCATAGCAATCTATATAATCATAGAATCACGGAGTAATAGAATAGTTTGGGTTGGAAGGGAGATTAAAGATTCTTTAGTTCCAACACCCCTGCCACAGGCAGAAACACCTTCTGCTAGACCAGGTTACTCAAAGCCTCATCCAGCTTGCCTTGAACACTGCCTGGAATGAGGCACCTACAAATTCTCTGGGCAGCTCATCCCAGCACCTCACCACTCTCACAGTGAAAAATTTCTTCCTAACATGAAATTTAAACCTGCTGGTTTTCAGTTTAAAGGTATTTCCTTTGTTTGCCTGCCCTTGTGAAAAGATCATTTGAGCATGGTTGATGGTTCTGGTTCAGGTAAAGCAGACATGAGTGGCAGATTTGGGCAGCCAGAAATTGCTGGGTATTGCAGTGGCTCTATCATTTGCCTGCTACTTGGAGCATCTATAGGACCCAGTTTCCCTTGTATTCCCTAACCCAGTGGATCATCTGGTAGTGCTGCATTCTTTTGTTCTCTTGTGACCTGTAGCTCTTCAGTTTTCTTGGCTGTCATCAACAAGTATCTTCTCTTTGCTACATGGAAATAGAAGTTTACAGATTATTTTGTAGCTACCATAAGGCAAATATGTAATTTATTTTGCTTTCTAGTTTAATTCCTCTTTTTTCCAAGAATGGCAGTACATTTCTGTTTTCTCACAGTTTCTCTGATTCTAAGTTAATTAATTTTTTTTAAATTGGGTTATTTATCTTCAGCCAGCCTCAAGGTTTTCTTCTGTTGGATTTACTATTGAGAAGAACCAGCTTATGTTGTCTTGGATTTTGCTTCTTCCATCATACTGCTGTTCCCTCTTGCTCTGTCTACCCCATGTGACTTAATTATATTGTTCTAAAGGAGATTTCATAAGGAGCTGAGGAATTTTAATTTTTTATGTTCAAACCTTTGCATCTTGTGTAGGTAAAATTTTTATAAAGGTCATTTAAGAAAAAGATCAGTCTCTAAAGTTTGCAAGCTTCCCAGTACTGTAACATTTCAAAGTGTACAGCTTAACTATATTCCAGTTTCTATGGCTTGGTGAACAAACTGTTACTGCTATGGGAAGTGATATAGAAGAATGGTTTCTGATTTTCTTGAAACCAGGTAATTTATGATCCAGAACTAGCAGTTAGAAGATGCATTTATTTAACATGTCAGGAAACTTCCTTTCTAATGCTTGTCCTGTTGTAATATTTGACCAGTGATTGCATGAATATCTAATCTGTCCTCTCCTCCTCTCTTGGCTTTGTTGCCTACTTAAATGTGTATAAAAGCAGTGCCATAACCTGCTGCAGAAATGAACGTATTTCAAAAAATATTCTTTCAATCTCCTTGAACTTACCTACAATTCTGGTAATAATTGCATCCTATTTGTCTTATAGTTGCAGCATTAGTTTCTCTTTACATTTTTAAGCATTGACACTGTTTTACATCTGTTGAGATCTCTTATTTTAGGACCGTTTTGTTATCGAGTAATCTCTGATTGGGTGTTAATTCCTCCTTCCAGTAAGATCATCAAAAACCTCTTTTTAATGCTCAAGAAATTTCTGTGCCTGCTGTATTCAAGATGCAACTTTGGCAGTAAGCAAGGATATTCCTTATTTCAAAATATGGATATTCCAAGTGTTCAACATAAAAAAGTTTCTTTGAGCCCTATAATTTCCTTCTACACAAACAGTCACTGGAGTCAGAATTCATTATTTTTCTGAACTAAATGAGATACAGATGAGCTGTATGTGTTTTTCTCCTTAAGTTTTCAGCATTACACATTAACTGCTTTACCTCTTGGTCACTTAAGAGCCATCAGATGTCCTTGTATCACCCCTGACCTAGATCACACTCATTTGAAGAAGAGGTCTGTTTCATTCCATGAGAAAGAAAGCTTTTAGAAATGCTAGAAATAAGCAGTGCTATGAAGATACTCAATTGGGTACAGAAAAATCTTTGGTATGTACCTGCTCATAAGTAGCCCACTGGAAGCATTTCAGTCTTCGAGACCAAGGACTGAAGTAGCAGTATTTGTTATATGCAAAGCTGAGATTCAATCATTTGATCAAGACTTGGTGCTTAAGACATAATTTAATTGAAGAATTCTTCAGGCTGGCAATTTAGACAGTCCTGTCTCCCAGTTTCATTTCTTACCACTTCTGCTTGTTGTATGGAATCTTGTTTTATAGGATGGGAGGAGACAGAAATTAAAAAGGTCTAAATTACATACTAGTAATTGTCTTTGTCATAGTCTTGTTTTCTGCCATCCTATCTTCCTCCCTCTTTCCCCTTTTTTATATTATGCTTTCTGCATAATAGAATATTTCCTTATTCTAATTTTTTTTTTCTTTTTTTTTTTTTATGGACTGCAAAGGGGAGAAAGGGTGGAAGTTTTCTGTATGTAATACCCCTGTGATTGACAGTCTTTTTGCCTCCTGCTTCCTAGTAGGTAGATAACGCTTGCTGTATGGGATCTTGTTTTGTAGGGTGGAAGAAGAGGGAGGACTACAACAAACACAAATAGTGGTATGTAATTTTCCCTTTCTCCTTTGTCTCTCCCTACCTACCAGTCTTAGCAGAATTTTCTCAATCACATGATGATACGTTGTACTGCTATTTGCTGCTTTTTTTAAAAACACATCTTCCCAGTTTTTGTTAGTTAAGTGCCTGCAGTGTTTTAAGAAAGAATGCCAATGAAATATTACATACAACACAAAGGTAGTGAATCAGATTGTGCTTACTCTTGGACACAAATTGGCTGAACTTAAACTGACCAGGTTCTAAGTCTTCTAGTCATCCAGTATCTTCAAAAAGATTTAACAGGCTACTGTACTTGGGGATTTTGGAGAAAACAGCTGTGATGGGGAAAGAGTAATCATCCTATTTAAACTAAGATGAGCTACATGTATAGACTGTGCTATCTTTTTGAAAAACTTATGCTATAGAGATGATAGAGAACTGCCTGATTTTCTGGTTCAAGCTTCATGAAAATGTTGTAAACTTAAATTCTATTTGCGGAATCTTTGAATGACACATTGTGATGGTACTCAGCTAGGCATAATACGGATTATCTAGAGGTAAACAAGTCCTTTTTGTAAAACAAGATTGCTATTAGGCAGAGAAATTGTATTGTTTCTATTTCTACACTTTAAAAAGTACTGTGTTGTGTAGTGTTTGAACATTTCACTCAAAAATGGAGAAGGTATTAAAAAGTCATTGTCATTTGATGTAGGTTTTTATGAGATTTTTTCTGTCATAAAGTTCTAATTTCTTCCCTCTTGTTAAAAAGGTATAAGCTGCTTATCAGAGAGATACATAAAACATCAGAGCTGTAGCAAAAAAAAAAAATATGGGGAAAATGCTTTATTGAATTTAGTAATCAAAAGGAATAGAGAAAAGCAAATGATGTGTCAAAAACTTGTTTCAAGGAAGATACAATCTTCACTAGACCAATTTTTCTTTGCATTGTTCTGGATTGTTGGTTCACTATTGACTGAGAAGGAACATGCCTTCTCAGTGAATCATTCCTAGTTTCTATGACACCCCTAAGATCTGCACAGTACAGCTACAGCAAAAACAAGTCATATTTTCAAGGTCTGAATAGCTGTGATAATTAGGAAACAAGAGCTGCATTTGTATTCACCGTGATGGTCGGAAAGCTTTTCCATTTCAGTTGAAAACAAGAACAGAACACAGTAAATTCTCAACAGCATAGTGCACTTCTCTTGGTAACAGTACATAAGGGATCAGATCCTGTACATTAACTGATCTGCACAGATCGTGTGTCAAAAAACTAAATGGAAAAGGTAAAATAAATTTTATCTGTCTGATACTTAGTAAAACAGAATTTTTTTTTTTCTGTGAGAAAAACATGTTATAGTGGATTACTTTAATCCTCAGCATGTTATTGTTTATGGCCTGACCCAACGCCTGTGATCAAGGTAATTCTTTTCTTTCTACTGTGAAAATAGAAATAAAGGGATTTTGTGTGATCTCTCTCTGCTTGGTCCATTTAAGAGGAATGTAGTGGGTTGACCCTGGATGGATACTGGGCACCCACCGAACCCTCTCAGTCACTCCCCTCCACAACTGGACAGGGGAGAGAAAGTATTATAAGAGATTCATGGGTTGAGTTTAGAACCAGGAGACATCATTCTTCAAATACCATCACAGGCAAAACAGACTTGGAGATAATAATTGAATTTATTACTAACAAAATCATAGCAGGATAATGAAAAGTAAGCAGTGGTGGGAGATGGGGAATGGGAGTTATGGTCAGTTCATCACACGTTGTTCCTGCCGCTGCTCAGGGAGGGGAGTCCTTACCCTGCTCCAGCGTGGGACTCCTCCCACAAGAAGCCATTCTCCACAAACTTCTTCAACACAACTTCATCCCACAGCCAACAGTTCTCCATGAACTGCTCTAATGTGGATCACTCTTCCATAGGGTGCAGTCTTTCAGGAAAAGGCTGCCTCATCATGGGGCACAGAATCACAAGTCCTAGCAGGAAACTTGTTCCAACATGGGCTACTCTCTCCATGGATCTGCAGGTCCCAGATGGGAGCCTGCTCCAGCATGGGCTTCTCATGAGTTCACAGCCTCGTCTCAGGCATCCACCTGCTACAGTGTGGGCTCCCCCACAGGCTGCAGGTGGATTTCTGCACTCCCATTGACAACCATGGGCTGCAGGATCACAGCTGCCTCACCATGGCGTTCACCCTGAGCTGCAGGGGAATTTCAGCTCCAGCACCTGGAGCACCTCCTCCCTTTCCTTCTTCGCTGACCTTGGTGTTTGCAGGGCTGTTCCTCTCCTTCTCTCTTCTCAGAGAGCAATTACATCTGGACAATACTTTTTTCCCCTTCTTAAATACTTTATCACTGAGGCATTACTATCATTCCTGATGGGCTCAGCCTTGGCCAGCAGTGGGTCCATCCTGGAGCCAGCTGGCATTGGCTCTGCTGGACGTGGGGAAAACTTCTGGCAGCTCCTTACAGAAGCCACCCCTGTGTTTCCCAGCTACTAAAACCTGGCCACACAAACCCAATGCAAGGAAATTCAGACTTTCAGTGGAGAGATTCTTCCCAGACAAGTTGACATTGTCAACGTGGAGCAAAACTACTCCATCATGATGGAAAATGAATCCCCAAAGTATATTTCAATTAAATAATAACTGTATATTGTGGAAAAATATGAAATAAGATGATAAAGAACTAATTAAGATCTAGAGGTTTTGTACCATTGGTATTTTGAAAAAAAAGTTAATTGCTTTTATTCTGAGGTTTATAACATTATCATTAATTTTCAGGATTACTTTATTGCCTAGACATGACACATATTGAATAGAGCTGTCTGTTTGATAGAAAATGCATGGGCTACTAAGATGTCAACAATAATGGCACTTTAAAAGTTTCAAAAGGATTAATAATTACTGTCAATTAAGTTCTGTTTGAGCTGGGTGCAGAAGGCTTGGGTTTCTTCCTTTTTTTTTTAATGGGATTGTGATTCATCTACGTAATTCAAAAAATCATCTGTCCATGCAGACTAAAATGTTGTTCATTTTAATTTCAAGAGTTTTTCTTGGCCTAGAGTGGAGGGGCCACCACCTCCAGGTTATACTGGTGTACATAATATCTTTATCTTGGCATGTGGATGAATGATATTGTAATGGGAACAGGTGTGGAGCAGTCATTCTTGTACTACTTGCAGTGAAGAGGAACAGTGGTACTTGGGGACTTGTAGAGAGTCCTTGGTAACTCTGCATCACCTAGAAATCTGTGCTAGCAGCAAAGAAACCAGTATCCATTTTTTCTGATTTATAAATGAAAAATATATGTTGCAGCATGTCAGTCTTCTATTTGCTGTTTTCTGCATAAAAATTTTTGCAACAATGCTCCTAATGTGGTGAATTAGTTATATATTTTGCTAAGAATAAAAACCCTTTTTAAGCAACGCGTTCCTATGGGCATAAATAAATACTTAGTAGCAGTTGTGTGGGTGTATTTTGTACAATTTGCTAGATTCTCATAATTTTTCCGTTATAAGTAATGAAATAGAGCTCTTAAGAATACTGAAGGGTATGTTTTGAGACTGAATACTTACAGTATGAAGTTCATTTTGAAAAGAAATTCTAGTTCTTCAGTCATCTTGAATTTTTACAGTGTAAATTAGAAAGGTGTCATGGTTTGAATTGCATCAGTACCTGAAAACTGCTGTTCTGGTATAACAAATCAGATTAATAGGAGTCCTATGCTGATGTCTATTTAGCTGCTGATATATACTTTTGTCTGGTTTTCTTTGACCATAGCTTAAAATTTTCTTGCCTTATGCTAAATATATTATGTTTATTTTATAATTTGATTGTTACCTTTAAAATAATTTTTGGCCCACTGCTTCAGACATTTTAGTTTAAAATTACTATAACAAGTTTGTAAATATGCCCATCCACTTTTTGCCTGCCTTTTTCAAGCTATTTATAATTCTCATTAGCAGTAGTAAGAGAAGAGATTTCTCTTATTAAACTCTGAGATGGGATTCTGAAGATACTGTGGAGAGAAAATTGTTAGTCATGGACTTGGTGTCCAAACAAAATTGACATCAGACAAAAAGAAGAAGCAGGCTTCTTATGCTACTACTTCCCAAGAAAGAGAATTAGCAGAATATTAGTTTTCCTGGCTTTGAGGCAAGCCTGTAGTGCGTGGGGAAGCAAACTCAAACCATTTTATGATTCTCTCAATCTATGAAATTAACTCCAGTCTAATTCTGCTAATAAAAATAAAAATAATTTTTAAACATTTATATTCATGCTACTGCTTCCTTCATATTCCAGCACTGCTGTCTTTTGTGAAGCTGTGTCTGACCTGCCCACCAGTGCTGGAGATGACTGACAAACAGATTTATGATTCAGCTTAGCTTTCTTTATCCTCACTAAGGTACAGGGCTGCTTTTTCATGCTCAATAGAGAGAGATTGGCCCTACCAGAAGCTGATCCTTCCTAACAATCTGAGCAGAGTTAGATGCTTGTCTTAACAGCATTCTTATGGCTCGAGTGTCGTAAATTATCATTTCACAAATCCATTCAAGAAATATGTAGCTCCAAGAGTTCTGCTGGTTTTGTTCATGTAACTTTTAGATAATTTCTTCTGCCTGTGTAAATATGTGTATTAAATTTTCTCTATAAAAAGAGATTAGAAGATGCAATTTTTCTCATTTCAACAGATCACCTTTTTCCCAGAGAAAAGAACTATGCCCTTTATAATGATATGTAACACAAAGAATTAATGGTCTTCAATATAAGTTAGATTTCTTTACCTTATAAAGAAGAAAATAAAAACTTTATTCTTTTGTCTAAGGAACTCCAAGCTATCATTCTCTTTTCTGGTTAGGAAATTGGTAATGGTCTTCTTCTTAGACTATGACCTTTCTGAAGTTATCTTACATATGTTAACATCCTTTAAAAAGTGAAACTATATATTTAATAGTGAATTTCCTTCTCAGTCTTTTAAAAAATAGCTCATCTCATGTTTAATAAATTGACAGTGTATTTCTTCAAAACTGTTAAAAGAACCTTACCCAATAAATAGTCCACTGTAAAATAGGGGAAGCTTGCAGCAATGTAAAAACAACTAACCAACCAACCAACCAACCAACCAATCAAAACCAAAACACAAATGAAAACCCACCTAGATTTTGTAAAATTGCTGTTTGGGAGTTGTTTTGAGATACCAACCCTGAGAAATATTGAATCATCAAAGATAACCATACATTTAGTAATTTCTCTAAGGTAACTTACAGAGTTCTTACTGAGAAATATTAATAATTTAATATGTGCAACATAGGACTCAATATTTTGGGTTTCTTTTTCAGATTCTTTCTCAAGTTTCCACATTAAATATTCTCAGTTTTAAACATAGGTGTTCTACAAAGCTTTCAAACTTTATGGAACAGGCCTAGAATTTAAAAGTCATTGCATCTTCTCCACTCTCCCTTTGTGACCATCAATACATTTCTTCCATCAAATTTCTGGCCAAGCTACGTGTTGCTGTCTCCTCTGTTTACAAATATCAGCCTCTCATGTACTGTCAATTTTTTCTTTTTTTGCTGAAAGCATTTACTTTCAGGGCCAAAAAAACATCGCTGAGGTAGAGATTTGTCTGTATATAAGCACACATGGAAAGCAAATTTTTTTCATATGAAGAAGCCTATCTTTTATGTTCACTGCAGGGAGCAGAACAGAGCTCTCTGGTCTTATGCTCTGGACTTTGAAGGGAGAAATCAGCAGTGGCAGATGCTTGGATGAGTGATCTGGAAAAAAGACTTCATGTACACTCTTCACATATAGCAAATAACCAGATTTGCAAAATAGAAGCATGACCAAAGAAGTTTGTTATGATAAATATTTGGTAGCACTTAGATTATTTCTAAGAGTAAAATAATACTGATTTTATACTTGTGATACAGTTGTATTGTTCTCTGGATTAGAGGAGAATTCAGAAGAGTTACTGAAATGTCAAAATGTAGACATAAGGGAGGCCTATGTTTGAAAGAATTCTTGCTTCTATATTTGTCCAGACTGGATCATGGTCAGTATATACCCAGTTTTTGCCGTTCCTCTGAGTTCTTACCTTATTTATTTGGGTAAATAACTGTGATTACATTATTTCAATTTGACCCACAGAGTATGGAATGTTAAACATGCTTATGAAATGTATTGGAGTCAAATGATTTACCATGGAAACTGAGGGTTTCCCAGTCTTCATGCAATATTCTGGATCACATCTTACCAATAATGGAGTTCATTTTGCTATCTGCTTAGTATCAATGAATTTTAGTGAAGCAAAGGAGCTGAGATGGGGTATGTGGTCTTTAAAGCATGATTCAGCTTAGCTCCCTTCTTGAAAAAAATTGAAGGCTAAACATTCTCTATCAAAGGTAAAAGGACAACTGGTCAGCTTTGTAACTCAATCATTCTTCACACTGTTGCTTATCCCCTTCTTTAAGTTATCAATATCACATGACTGAATTTACAGAAGTTCTGAGTGGAACTCTGCAAAGTCAGTAAGAGCTGGGGCAGTCAGCTTTCTAAAAATAACTGGCCTGATTTTTATACTTTAGAGGAATTTTCACTCAAGCAAAAAAAATTGTCACTGCCAGATGGTGATGGAAACATTACTACAGCAAGTGAATGTTAACAAAGATGCACTCAGCAAAGCAAATTGTTGCCATAGCAACAAGATGCTAAGCATTTTCAAATAAATAAATAAATAAATAAAATTAAACAATATTATTTATATAGCACAATAGCTAAAACCCAAAAAATTTTACATTATTTTTTCCTTTTGGAAATAGAGGTATTTTTCCTGCATTTTGCTTAAGACTTTGTTACAACACTTTCTTGCTGACTAGGTGTCTTTCTTTCAACCTAAATAACCTTCTCATCTGAATTCATTTTTATTCCAGAACAAATTCTGTTATTTATTCCCTTTCCTCTCTGCATTCTTCCAATACATTTTTACAGCTAAACAGTCTATAGGATTTGCAAACACCTCTATTTGGGTTTGATAGGAGGATATGAAATGCAGCAAAATATTAGTGTTGTAAGAGATTCTCAGTGGCCTCAGCCAGTGACTGCCCTCCCACTGCGCTAGTACCACACAGAATTTCATAGAAATGTGACTAATTAAAGGGTCTCAAATTTGGTGATTTGCTCCACCAAAAGGAGGGCCAAATGAAACCTTGGAGGAGGGAAGAGTTTTCAGTGCACAAGAACGTTAATGCAGGCGTACTTTAAAAAAAGGAAATAGTAGTGATGTGTTTGTCAGGCACATGGCCAATGATAACCCCTTTAGTACTGGAGGGGTGGGCTGTGGTATTTGTGTTTTTCCTCAAAGTCTTGTAAAAGTTGTTTAAGCCACACTGAAATTTGCAGAACATTGACAAACCCCCAGTAGAGAAAGGGGAAAATGCACGTCTTCCTTTCTTAATCATCATATGCCACTTCTTTAAATGAAAATTGCAATCCACTAGATCAAGAACACAACAGGCTAAGACTAATGTGGCAGGATTGTAGAGGTAAGAGATTTTTCATCTTTAGAAATGAGAGGAAATGGAGCCTCTCTTGGCTCAGTGGAACCATTTCTTGGTGTATTTGAAAAGTGTCCTGACAAAGGCATGAAAATGTAGAGATTTGGCATGGGGTGGTTCTTGAACTGGTTTGACAATTGTTGGTTCAGGTAGGAAGTGTGGCAATTCTGTTGCTGTTGGGACCAAATAATTTTCTGTTTAATGTGTTTTCCACCAGCCTGAACATATGGAATATTGGTGTTGCTCCCATAGTTAGGCTCTCTTTCCTGCAGGACCACACTGTGTGTTGTATTGGCACCATCTGTCTCTATTTTAAATATTTAGATTAATGGTCTAACACTAATGCAATATCTCAAACTATTAATTGCTCTTGATGTGTAGAGAAAGACAAAGAAAAAATTATTTCCTCCAGAAAAACTTGCTCTAATTTGATTTTTCACTTAAAATATTTTTTAGATCAGGGCCAAATAATCTGATGCACTTGGAGCTAGCAAAGTGTTCAGACGTGAATAATCCATGAATATACATAATAAATCATACTTAATTACATTTTGATGTCTGGATAGAGTCCAGTATGTTTTGTCAAGTCTCACAGGGAAACTGCACAGGCTATTTATGCATCATTTCATAAATTGTTTCACCACCAGGCCTCATTCTGTTCTTCAGGCATGTTTTAAAGTTGACATCACTTGTTAAGACTAGCACTACTTTAGAGGAAACATGAATTTCGATATAAAAGCACCAAAGAATAATCCAATGAAGCTTCACTCCGTATATCAAAATATTCCCTCCCTTCTTGGATTTGTCTTTCCTTTCAATGTAATAAATTTAATCCATTAAGAACCTGTTGATATTTAATATGTTGCATTTGATTATCTTAAATGTAACCTCTAAGCTTCTTTATGGAAGTGCAGGTACAAAATTTGCTAATAATTTTTCATCTGTGGGATATCAGCATCATATCTCAAGTGAATGTGGTACTTGACTGTTGGAATTTGTTAGCATTTAAGAATCATAATGCGTAGTTGTCCTGAAGAATTGATTTGTCATCTGTCTGCAGTGTGCACCCACATACACATTTTTTAAAATATGTAATGCAGTTCATTAATGATATGCAAATCTATTCTGGCTTTTTTGCTTTCTCCTGTGCTTGCTTGGTCATTATTTGGGATGCAGCCTTCAAACATTTGACCTTTAATCCCTTTTCTTGTCTTCTTTGCAATAGTAAGTACCTCGTTTTCTGTGGTTGCATAAATAGGTGAAGTTAAATATTTAATTATATTCCCAGCTAGGGCAAGAGTAAAATCCAGAGGAAACAAGGCAATTAATTTTTTTAAAGAATATAAGTCATGATATATAAACACATTGCTACTTTAGCCATTTACTAAATTCATTTATCTCATGCAGAAATGTGTGAGAATATATTTGTCTTAGCCTAAAAATCAGAAATTCTTTTCAGACACTAATTGGCATGAATATTGGGTTATTATGACATGCATACTTAGTCTTGCTAAGATAATGCTTTGGGTTAGTAAAAAAATATTCTCTTCTTACACATGTAGCTTTCTTCACTGCAAGAGACAACAAATTAATTCAGTTTTATTTGTCATGCAGGCCTGAAATCCCAAACAAATTTAATAAGGTAAATCTGACTGAACCAGTATCAGGAGGGTTTTGGAAATGGATGCTAGAGCATGAAAATGGTATTTTTCTTTTTGATCATTGGCCATAAATCTGCATTGGTATTAGGTAAATATTGCTGCTGACTCCAAACTGTGTGCAGTCTTGAAAAAGATTTCTCCCCTGAAGTACTTAGACATCGTGTCATAAGTACAGCCATTTCTTGGGCTAATTACTTCCTTCAGTGGGCTCCTGATCTCCAAAAATATTTGGTTTCTTAATTGAGGCATAGCAGTCCTTATAGCTCGAGGCTCTCCTCCCTTTGCCATTGATTGATATTGGCAGAGCATTGCTGAAAGCCTCAACTGTTTATGCCATTTTCCCACAGCCAGTATTTTTGTGTCCCTCATGAAATAAATTATTTCTAACACAGTTTGATACCACATTTTTGAACCTGTTTGAAGCGAGTTTCTTTAGTTGTGCTCTGATGGAAACTTTTTGGTGTTTACACAGTATAGGTGATTTTCTGTTTGGTGTTATAAATGTGATTAAAATTATTTGTAATGAAAATTAAGTTTCATCCATCACAAATTGCCAAAGTTGGATTGCATTATCTAAAATTATTACTTAAAACCACAGTTTTACCACTTTGGAGTAAAAAAAAGTTGAAACTGGGAAAATGGTGATTGGTAATATATAGATATAAGGTATATAGATATTTGAAGGCCCTAGAAAGTATATGATCTGCATGACACTTGCATCAGCAACAGCTTTGGTGGTAACAAGGATGGTGGAAGAAGAAAGGTGAGAAAGCAGGCTTACCGTCTTTGTTGGGAGGAACTTAGACTTTTAAATAACATGGGTAGGTGCCATCAGAGTCATTTTTATAGATATTTTTAACTTCAGCAATAGATTTTAATTTGTGTTTTACCAGACAGCGTTCTCACAATTTGTTTGATAAATACCAACTGTTTAATTTCATTCGCATGGAAGATTCCGTAAAATTTACTTTTGTGAAAGGAATATAGATCATATGAATATCTATATTCATCCTGTTTCTATTAAAAAAAGAAAGAGAATTTATTTTTGTTAAATGATGAAATTTATGTGACAGCTTGTGATTTTTCTTTTATTGCGTGTGCTTTTGCTAATGAAAAAACAAGACACTGCATTGTTATTTTTGTAGTTCTGTTTTGACTGCAGTTGCTCAAATGTAACATTATCAAAGTCTTACTAAGTGGTAGAGGTTTAACCTAAAATATTTGTGCATGAAAGTAGTGCTCACTTTCTCTCAAAATATGAAACAGGAGGTGGTAGCCTGACTGCTCTGAGTTGAAAGAAAAATTATATTTGCCTTCTTGTGACATCATTGGCTTTATTTTGTGTCCTCCGGCTCATTGTAGGTACTTAAGCTTTCAAAATGTTAGAAAAGTGCATTTCCTGAAGAAAAGTGTCCCCTTGCAGTGTTCTGGGAATGCTGACTGCATCTTCATCATCATCATCCTCCTTGTTGCTCACCCCCACCATGTGTCTAACAGACAACTTTGCTCCCTTTCTTGGGATCCTGGGGACCATCCTGGGCTTGGACAGCTCTGCCAGTGTTGCTGTGACTAAAGGAGGCACTGAGCAAACCACTTAGGCACACAGTTTGTAGTTTTGGCCCAGCTAGAATTTTGACCTACTAGAATTTGAGCTGACTAGCTCTTGCAGTGTAAAGATGCATGGGAAAATCAGCCTGAAATCCCAAGTTTCAGCACTGAGTCCTGCTGGGAGTCCCTCTGTTTGCCAGGCTGACTTTGTTTATGTGTGTATCCCATCATTTTTAAGTGTGGGGCCAGATCCAAACTTTTAGGCATTTGATAGTCCAGTGTCAAAGAGCATGCAGAACTTGGATTAGTTAAAAATTTTAATAACTTAGGGTTTGGAACTAATGTCTAGTGCTTCACAAAAGACAACAGACTTCTGGTAAATGAGTCAAATATTTCCATTTGTCTTCTCTGCATGAAGTTCTTCATTACAGAGTATTTCTGCTTACATAGTTTCATTAAAATAATGCAATAATAGCTCAAGGTTGTAAACTGTTGGAAGTCTCATGAGTTTTAAAATCCCAGAGAATATAGCTATTTTTTTTCTTTACTTATTTTTTCTTCTTTCTTCATATTCTTGAAGGTTTTTCTTTTATTTCTCGGGCATTTTTGTCTTTGTTTATTTTTAAGAATTTTACTCAAAGGGAGCCAAATATATTAGACTCCACTCTTAGGCATGCACATGCCAGCATCTTCAGTTCTCTCACCCCAGTTTTCAGACAACCCAGTTGGGATTTTTTTCTATCAGTCATTCTAAAAAAGTGTCTTACATTTACATTATTCCATATCCTAGACTGTAAAAAATTATTATGAGGTCAAGATTCCAACCATATTCAAAACTTTTAAATAAAGACTTTATTCATTTCTTGCTGACCGTTAAAATTGTGTGCTTAGTGAATTAAATAGAAAAAGTTCCTCACTATCAGAGGAACAGTTTGATGCTGAGTGTTCTTTAAAATAATCTCATTTACATCAGTGACTAAATGTGGCCTTTTTTCCTGCTCAATTCAATTAAGTATTTTGAACTGAAATAATATATTTAATAGAAAAGTCATGGTAGCTGTCTTTCAAAATGCCTTTCATATTTGCAAAATAAAGGTAATACCAGAAAGATACTAGTTTCTAATATTAAAACCATATTTAGCAATTTAGAAAAGAAAGTACTAACATTTAAACTTCAAATAATTCTGAGTGTATGATGTATTTTTTATATCAGATACCTTTTTGAAAAAGTATAGAAATGCTCTGCAGTCTCATTTACTCAGTAAAGACAGAGCTACCTTAGAATATCAGGTCTCCTGCAAAGTTATCAAGTGAGGTTTGATAATCATAGAGGAAAATATCTGAATTAGTATGTTATTTCTATTGCTGTTAGTATCTTATTTCTATTTCTATTGTTTTCTCTCAGATCACTCCCTACCTAGGTGCACTGGGCAGAAGATTTAAATTTTCATTAGTTTGGTTATATGAATTTTGAGTTTTGGTAATTATCTTCAAATGTCTATATGCATGTGCATATAGTATGTATTTTACAGCAAAAAGCTTCAATTGTTCTCTAAATAATTGTATTGAAATACCAGATAGAAAACCCTTTTCAATTTGAGATTTACTGTTTTTGATTTGAAATGTCAGTGAGGATGTTTTCATTGTGCCTTTTAAAGATATTTCACTTTAAAAGTATCTGCATTTAGCCTGTACCAAGGTTTTATTTTTGCTTATAGTGCCCTCACCTGTAACTTAGGGCCAACTGCAGAACTTCAGTAGTAAAAATAGCTATTTTTTCTTTGAATCATAGCTTGTCTTGTTTTGACAGTCAGAAACAGCTAATGTGTTCCCACTGACTTGTAGTAGTTTGCAATATTACACTTGAAACATTACTGTGGTTTTTACTGTACCCTGAACACAGCTTACTTTTATGTCAAACTTCAGTTGTGTATTTCACTCTAGAATGGAACCTGCAAACCCTAATGAAGCAATTAATTCATATTTTAATTTCAAATACTGTCCTTAATTTAGTCTTTTTATCAAGTTGTGGGATACAATAGATCAAAATAGAAAGAAAGGGTAGGGGTGTAGGAGAAAAAAAACAACAGTGTAGTTGTGTTTTTCCAGCTTCTTTATTTTTCCTATTCTCACTTCTATCACTTTCCCAAGTAAAATCTCTCTTCAGAGGTCACAAGAATGATAAGCACACCTTTCATTAGCATACTTCATTTAGGCAACTTTGCAGAAACAAAGAAAACTAGGAAGAATAACCAATTAAGTCTGAATAATTTAATCTGGATTTTTTAAAATGTGAGATCATATGGAACAATTCTAATAGTGCTCATTTATATCTGAACACAGACTTAAGTGGATAGGCCTGTAGTATGTAAAACAGGCACAGTTTCCTCTTTGTCAGGTCATGTTTGGTACACAGACAAATACAGCATGGGACACTTCACTTGGCACTGTGACTCTCAGTTTGGTACACAAATGCAAGGTGATAGATGATGGAGTACAGATTTTTTTTTAATTCCAGATCTGGGTTGCAATAGCTTTTCTTTGATAGGGGAATTTGAATCCTGAGTTCCCAGGATTCCTTTTCTGGGGGAACTTTTCTCCCTACACAGTTTTTCCAGGGTATGGGTCTCTAGCACCCATAATGCCAATCAGGCTACAGAAGCTACTGGGGGCACAGTTGTGGAATGCCAGGTGACAATAAAAAAAAGTCTTTCCTTGTTCTTTTTCAAGAGGAAAATTCGTCATACAAAAAATTCAGGGTTTTGGTCTGATGAGAAATGGTGTAAGGTGAGAAGTGGTGTAATGAGGACTGAGCCTACAGATCAATCACTGGAATTAAAAAAAATCAGATTTCTGCAAAATTTGCGGACAGATTTCTTTGAGCATGTTTTCCAGTCAAGATCTGACTGTAATTTAGGGATACTCTTGACTAACTCTTTCTCTGAAGCTGAAAACTATATCCTGTAAATCAAAGATTGTTCCCTTGCATACCTGCGCATTCATTCTCTTTCCCTCCTTCACCTCTATACAAAATCACCCTTCCATTCATTTTGTTCACACTAAACTTAATATTTCACTTACAAATTTCTTCCCTGTCAGCAGTGGAGTGCATAAGCTCTTCTTGTGCCCGGTTAGACAATAAAATGTTGTGATTAAGGACAAATATCTGATCTTCATGCAGATACATTTCAGAGAGACATTTCAGGGACATGGAAGAATGGCTATGTGGATTATTATATGCATTGCTTCCTGTCTGCTGTATATATGAGTATGAATATTTACGCATGGTTACTCTTCCCATCTGATACCTCTGTGTCTTGGGCCAGGACCCCACTGTGCTGAGGCTGCTTCAAACAGTCTTTCTGTGTCTGAAAGCCAAAATTAATGGGATATGTGGGATCACAGCCAATCTAAATTTAGTTTTCACCATATGTATTCCACTGCCACAAATAATAATTTAAATTACCTCCCCCACCCCCTCTTTTTTTTTAGGTTTTTTTTTTTTTGGCTTCTATTTGTAGCTTTGTTCTGCTTCCTTGTTCTCACACATTAACATGGTACAATAGCTGGACAATAAAAAGTGAAGACATATTTTTTAAGGAATTTTCAAAGTCTTTTTTCAATTTCTTTTTCAAAAAATTTAAAGTTTTTTCAATAAATAAATAATATTTATAAACATATTTTGCTGAAATTAGGCTGTTCAAAAGATTTCTTAACATCTTCCTTATGAGCTAATTTATATAGGCAACTATTCCATTGAATATCAGTTGTTATGGCTATCTTCCTCAGTGTTCATTCCAGTCATTCTTATTTCAATTTTCAAAACATGAGGTTATTTTAAAAATTATTTATAAGCTGCTGACTACTAGTTTATGTATGATTTATTTATGAAACACTGGGAATTTGTATGAGTACATCAAAAGGGCTCAGTGATTTTTACTGTCCTGTAGCATGACTGACATTATTAACCTTGGGCAAGGATTTTGGGTTGGCCTTCCAAATTGGAGATTATCAGCCTTTGCAAGTGTTGGTGGGTAGATTGTTACCCTAAAAGCATTGCCTCAGGAGCCTGCCTTTGAAAGCCTTGGTCTCAGCTGAGAAGCTCAAAACTGGGGTGATAAACACATGACCATTTCCTAGGAAGTGAGCTTCCTGTTTATGTGATGGAAGAGTTTAGGAGTTTCTTCAGGAACTTCCTTTAAATTGCTTTAGAAATTATTGACCAGAGCAATCTGAGTGTGATTTCTGTCCAAAATACATTTTTAAAAATGAAATTAATTTTCAAGCATCCAGCATCTTTTTGCCCTACTTTTATTTATACTACTTAAGACAAATTCACTACTACTACTTTATACCAGGCTGGTGTTTGGGGTCCAGGCATTTAAAATCACACCTTTTTTGAGGAGATGCCACAAATTTTCTCATCATTGAAGCCTTTCCTTATAAAGGACAGTTATTTCACCATATGTAACTTTCGGACACAAATTTCTAATGGTTTTCATTAAACTGTGTAACGTGCCCTGATCCACCACAACAGAAAAGCAGAAACCATGTATAATGCAGTATATTATTATCCTTCTCTTATATTTCCTGTTGCACAAATAAATTTTCAAGCTTAAATAGCGAGCAGCTCTTCCCCAACTGCCTCAACAGAGATAAACATTTTTAAACACATTCAAAATAAATTTGGAGTACTGTAATTGGCAGCTATTTTGGGTCTGATCTATCAAAATCATTGACATTTTGCTATTGATTCCATGAAAAGTCACTTCATTAGTACTATCACTGTAATAAAAATAAGCACTTGCTATGAAGTGGGCTGAAATGAAAGAGGTTTTCAACATTATAACAAATAGAAATATGCAGTTTCTGTGTCTCACGCAACCCACTCATTGAATGTGCATGTTTGAAATAATTGGGGAAACAGGTCAGTGAACAATTTTACACAATCACAGAATCATGAAGGTTGGAAAAGACCTCCAAGATCATCAAGTTCAATCTCTGACTGAACCCCACCACATCAACTACACCACAGAACTAAGGGACGTGTCCAGTAGTTTCTTGAATCCTTCCAGGGATGCTGCCTCCATCACTTTCCTCGGCAGGCCATTGCAATGCTTCCTTTCAGTGCAGAAATTCTTCCTGATGTACAACCTGAACCTGCTGTGGCGCAGCTCGAGGCCATTTCTTCTTGTCCTGTCACTTGTGGCTTTGGAGAGGATGCCAAACCCCACCTTTCTACAACCTCCTATAAATTATCTGAATTCACAAGTAGGTTAATAAAGCCACTAAAGTTCATTTGCTACACAGGGAAAGCCAAGATAGGACCACAGAACCACAGATCTTTGCAGGACTTGTCCCATGGAATGACAGTTTTTGTGTCAAGTATCAGAGGTCAAATCTTAAAAGCCCTGTATTGCAGAAGTCATGACCAAGACTTGGGTCAGACTGCTCTATATTTGCTTAATATCTGAGATCTCATACAGGTTAAATCAAAATAATTTGCTTTAACATTTATTCTATAGCTTTGTGTTCTAAAGGTAACTTAGTAGCTGATCTAGTAATCACAATGCTGAACTACAGAAGAACATTTGTGAACATAATACAGTAGCCTGAAAATTCCATGTGTCCACAGCATCTCCTTTCTATCAATACAGAGAGTGTTTAAATCATTGTATATCCCTGGCATTGACTTTGATATTGCCCTAATATTTGCATGAGATACTGTCTCTTTACAAAAAAAACCTTAGGAATATTCATTAAAGTAGCTTTCCATTGATTTAAAAAAATGCAACTCAGTTATGAAGTTGTGATGGAATATTACGGTCATAGACTTCCAGTAGCAGTAACACTTCTGCTAACAGTTGCCAGACTAACTTCAGAAGTTTGGGCATGCAAGGCAACCACCTCTTACAGAGCACTAGACCTTTTAAGAAAATATACCAAGCTTTTATAAAACCATTAATCTGGGAGGACTAAGGTTCTTTGTGGTCTCACATTCATCTTCTCTGCCCTCCAGCACTGTGACTACATGGGGAGCAGGATCAGCATGAATGTCCTGCAGGGTGACCTGCTAAAACTAATGCCATTTTTTCTATTGGATGTGTGAGCTGCTTTACTCCCCTTAAAGCTGTTGGTCACTCAAAGAGGGAAGCAGTGCACTAAGGGAGCTTGAGACTAGTGGATAAATGAAAACTGCAAATGAGACTGCATTTTGTTCAGGAACTGAATATCTATCTAAATAGACACAGAGCAAGTGCAAAGAGAAATGTGCTCTTGGCTAAGACCTTTCATCACCACAGAATGACCACATCTTCTGTGACCAGGAAGTTGCATTTCTATACCTCTAATCACTTTCAAAACAAGGGATGGATCCCTATTCTTGGCTCTTTATTGCTGAGCTCTGCCTCTTCCAGAGATTCAAAGCTGAGGATAAGTTGCATAAGAGGAGAGAAGTTGTCTGAACATATTCAGTGTCTTGGTGGGAACATTCACTGACTAATCATTGACATTTCTTTTGTGCATCTTGCTGACATCGACATGGCAATTAATTTTGCTTCTACTGCACCATTATATGCAAGAAGTGAGGAATAGCTAGATGTTCCCAAATTGCCTGTCAATGTTTAATTTGTAGCTCTTGGGTTTGTTAATGGTTAAGACACCTGCTGTGAATCTTTCTCATTAAATGGCTTCTAGCACAGGCATCTGACAATATTCCTTGAATTTACACCTTTTGCTTTTAGGCTATGTCAAAAAAAGAAAAAAAAAAAGATTTGCTGGTTTTCTGCTAACTAGAATATAATCCTTTTGTATGCTAATATATTAAATTCTTCATTCAGATAAAATTTTGTTTGAACCAGAGAAACATCACCTTTCCACAGCAACAGGGGAATAATGTCAAAAGACAATTCCTTCTGCTTCCAAAAATATTGTACATATTTATCTTAGGATATTCAAAATAGTGGCTGATATTGCAAACTTTTTATAGGCAGCATGGAGAGTTGAGATTTTCACAAATGACCAGCAAACGAGATCCCTTGATTTTTGTTATCTAATTTAAAATTAGTTTTAAAGCCATGTCAACTCCACCTGTAATAGGTTGCAGAGTTGTCACCCCTGAGCACTAGGTTACTTTCAAGCTTTTTTCTTTTAATTCTTGTTTGTTTAACTAAAATGAATATAGTCAATTTTTTCATGTGGCTTTTAAACATGAAATTTTACTGGCATTTGAGTGCAAAGGCAGTATCTCTGTCAAGCAAAAAAAAAAAAATTTGTGCATAAAATTTGTTTTACCTGTAGTTCCTTGTCTCTACTAACAAAATAAAATTTTACTTCTTTTCTTCAGTAGTGCTATAAGCTACTCTGGAATTGTTTGTATTTGTTAACTTGGTATTTACAGCCACAGCCTTTTCTGGAGGTTGGGCTCAGAACTTTCTTTGCTATGTTAAACATTAGATTTATTTAATTTCTCCTGCCATGGTGCACAGCTAGCACGGAATAAAATTATGATAATTTTTAAAAGAGCCTCTTCTGTTATAGATTTACTTGCTTTGGACTATAGGTAGAAATATATAGATGCCTGTATAGATAAAGAGATCTTAGCTACACACCTTTTACAAACAGGAGGGGTTTAGGAATGGCAGTTTAGAAACCAGGCAATGAGAAGGGACAATCTCTTTCTTCTGTTCAGGCTGTACCCTGTGCAGCAAATACCTTCTAAGAGAAGGGAGCAGCAGGTAATTTGGTAGCCTTGTAACAGAAGAAAGAGAGGTTTCCTGGCTTTCATTTCCTATTGGTAGGACAGGTCTTTACTCTAGAGTGTTTAGTCTAAAAGTCCCTTAGAAGATAGGTGAGTAACTTACAGGATTTAGAAATCTGAAGGAAAAGGCAAAGATTGTGGGTAGAGGGAAAAAGCAAGAGAGGGCAAAAAATTGGAGGCAGAAGCTAGTGAGACAGAAAATACATTCAATAATTTCTGCCACTGTTATGTACTGGAATCATGTCTGATGTCATGTGATTCACAAAGATTATTAACTCAGGTTATTAAAAAAGTATTACTGAATTAACCAAGAGCATAATAATCCTCCAAGGTTATTCATCATTCTTACTGCTCAGGATAGTAAAATAAAATAAAATAAAAATAAATCATTAGTATTGTCCCTTAATCCCTGAGATCTTCTTACAATGTATCTAGCATGTCCACATTTTCTACTGACTCTTGCAAGATTTGAATGCATTGATTCCATGGGAAATTATTGAGCTAAAATAGATGCAGCTAATGAATTTTCATTTCTCTCTGCACTTTTCATTTGAATATCTTTGTACTGTATCTACAGAAAGTTGTGACATTTGTGACCATATAAACACAAAGACAAGTTGACTGTGCTAAACAAATCAGTGTTCCCTCTCCTGTTTCATACCAGCTTGATGGTCTTAAAGGTCTTTTCCAACCTGAGCAGTTCTGTGATTCAGCACACAAATGGCACTATGCCAACTGCAGCTTGACACAACACGGGTGCTCCAAAGCAAAGCAGCTTCACCCTGCTTCATGTCTTCTCTGATTCTGGTCTGAGCCTGGTCTTCAGCAGAGAAAGAACACTTCTGCAGTATCGCTCTCACACCTGGGGAGATCTCCAGAAAAGAAGAGAAGGAATAGTTAGCAAAAGACAGGACTGAAAGAGTGAAGATAGCCTATCTGCAGGTTGGACAAAATAGGCTTGTAAAATCTTGATGTGCACAATGAAAAAGGGACAGATATTAACCCAAATTGAGATCAGAGAGCTCCTTTTAAGAAGCTGGATGCAAAAATAGTTCCTATTGTACCAAAGCTGTTGAATGCTTCCCTCTCACATTTCAACTAATTATTAGGAGCACTGATTTGTTTATAATCAGTAGAGGGTGGTGAGATTTTTCCAAAGTCTCGGTGGGTGTTTATCTCCTTTGGACAAGTTGATCCATGTAGAGAGAGCCTAAATTTCAAACTTCTAGTGATGTTTAGGTGACCTCAGTCTAGTTCTTTGCATCTTCTGTTACTATAAATCTGTATCAACTGCAAATCTGAATCCTCAAAGAGTTCTTAAGGCTTGTATGTGTTACATACACATTTCTGCATAATCTCCCACTCCGGATTCCCACAGTGTTGTCTTAACAATGTTTCCTTGATTGGCTGAAGATTTCTTAAGGGGTCATAATAAACATGAGGGTGTTTTCAATAATTTGAGTAATATTAGCATTGTTTGGAGCTTGAGTTGAATCAGTATTACACAAAGAATAAAGGAATTCTCTTTGATCTTGTAGTGAGGAAACTGTAGTACATAACAGTGTGTTTTGGGTGAGCTTAAGCACTATTGTTGCCCTTTGTGCCAGCTGCTGGTTAGAGAGTAGGCAAAGGGGAATAGGGCAACATTTCTGTCACTCTAATGTTCAGCTTCTGAATGAAATTGTATTACCTGGCTTTTGTGTTTATTTGTCATAAAATAACAAGTAATTTCAATTGTCAAGTTATCAGTTAAGGCAACATTACAAGTGAATTAGATTGTTCTGATCCTTTATAATCTTGGCTTTTAAAGAATACATACTGGGGGGGGGTTGTTGTTTTTTTATTTTTTTTACTTATAAAATTTTAATTTTCTAAATGTGTAGTTTAGGGTGTTTGTTGCTTTATTTACCATGTTATCTGGGGAGAGGATACGCAAGGAAATTGCCTCTAATTGACAGTAATATTGAGTTTATCAGAGAAAAAAACTATTTTTTGTCTTTTAAAATCTACCTACTGTTCATTTCCTTTCCTGTATTAATAATTGTAATTACCACAACACTAAAACTACATGGACACCACTGAGAATATGGCCATATTTATACTAAAGTTAAGTAGTCTATATAGTTTAATTTATGTTAAAGGATGTACAGCTTTGTGCTCTACATCAAAACTTTACAAATACTCTTATGCTGGAAGCAGCACTGATTTCCTCTTATATTTTGTATTGTGGGAGAAAGCCTTAGTGGGATGGATAGGTGATGAAAACAGAAATGTTTAGCATATGGAGATCACCAGTGGGCTGCAGGATTCGTCTTGTCTCAGCTATCATAGAGGCTCAGTCCTTACAGGAGATACCACATACACAGAGCAGTATAACACTATGGGGGTACCTCAGTGGTTTCCAAAGGAAAGCTCTGCCACAAAGGAGAAAATAAGATTTGATTATCAGGAAGCTAAAAAAAAAGTAATAAACAATTCAAAAATAGCACAGACTGAATCTCAGCAATGTGCAAGGGTTGTGATTTTTGGTGGCAATATGAAAAGTTAACAAAGTAAAGGAACAGAGAAACAAGTTCATCACTGGTGCTGTCTACCAAATAGAGAAAAGGGACAGAGAAAATACATTTGAGAAAAAATCAGTTTGTTGTCATTAATATATATTTGAAAATTGAGTATCCACAAGGAGATCTTGGAAAAATAGAGGGGCTTTTTTTGCTTGTAGTTCTGTGTTTAGCTGGTAGCAGAGCAACCCAGAGCAGGGCAGTATCTCTAGCCTGACTTTAAATGCAAATGAAGTTAAAATTCATTTTCCCAAGGCAATGTCAATGTGTGCTGATGGTTAGAATGAGTAAACTTGTGTATTGTGTCTTAGCTAAATAAGGTATAGTGTTTAGTTTTATGGCAGAACTGCATCAAGAATATTTTTTAATACCTGACTTTGTTCAATGAACAAAATTAGCATTAAGCTCCTACAAAAGACCAATGGATTATATAGTATTTTAATGTAAGAAGCTTTAAAATGGAAATATTCTTTCAAACTCAGTGTGTGTGAAAATGGCTGATGCTCCTTTTTTTTTTTTTTCTGAATATGTATTGGAAGCTGGGAGGGCTTTACAACATAGAGCATCCCAGATTTTCATCTAATGCTTTCATTTCCCTTCCTCACTTCCAGCCCAAAAGCTGGAAGCATTTACAATCTTGCCACTTATCTGCAGAGAAATAGTGAGGAGATAGCCAGCTCTTATCACAGAGAATAGATGCTCACAGTACTATTAATTTCTGCTTGCTAGATAATAAATCTGCAGTTACTTTCCTCTCAGCTTTAAGGTCACTGTGGGAGCCCCTGTGTGCAAAGAAGTACATGTACACCAGATTTTTGTTAATGTGTTAGAATGTTGATTAAGTATAGTCAGAAGAGAAAGAAGATCTGTCTTGGGATGTGTTCAGGCATCACTGAATAAGCAGGAGAAATGATCAGAGCTACAATACAAAATATTAAAGCTCCAGCACGTATAACTGAATGCATGAAAGGGGCTTATCCCTGATAATTTATATTGCTACAGTGCCTCACATTCTAACTGTTTTACATAATCTTTTAATTAGCACCCTTGCTGGCTTTTGTGAGAAAATTTAAATGGCCTAAAGATTTCTGATGGGCTTGAGCACTCTAAGCAGGAAAAAAAGGAAATCCAGGATATTTCAATTTATGCTGGAATACAGAAAGTCTTTTTGAAACAGCCACTTATTAGCTACAGAAAACTGATAGCTTTTTAAATAACTTTGAATTTTTTTTTTCTAAAAAGCTTATCTCAAACTTCTTTTTGCTGGTATAAACCCCTATAGGAACTTAAATACTTCATTGTGTTTGAAGCATCAGAGGTACATTTCAGAGAGTTAGAATTAGGCCTAGGAATCTAAATCTAAAAGCTACTTTTAAGGCCAGTGGAAGAGGAATGGAGTCTTGCATTCAGCACCTTAGAATCTGTGTTGGAAAAATGATTGTACATGCAGGGTGCTGAATACCACTGTTAACTGAAACTCTGTGACAATTCATGTTAAGTTAGCTGTCTTATGAAGGAGATTTTCCCAGCAAATCCACTAGTCTGCCTTAATTTTTGTACGTGAAAAAAGGTGCTAGTTTTTGTTTGGAGAGAATCAGAAAAAGGCATAGCAAGGCTTCTCCATTAATAATCACTCTATCTTTCCTTAGATATTATACTATTCCTTTCTGTCTAATGCCAAGTAATTAGTGATGACTGAAATTGTTAAAATACTTGCTCTAACTTTGCTCTATATCATAAATTATGGTATAGATTTCCATTTCAGTTAGATCAGGTTTGTTGATTGGTAAGAGTATGATACTCTTCAATTTTTTTCTTTTTTTAAATAAGTAAGTACAATTTTTCTGGAATTTTTTCTCACCAACTATTATTTTTTATAGAAAAAAATGGCCAATTCATATTTCAGTCTGCAAAAGAGATTTGTTCTTTCAGTTCAAAAAGGCTTTTCTGTAGCTTCATTTGTTTTCTTTAATACTTGGAATAAAGAAAATAGTCTTAATTTAGTAATGATAGATTCGAAATTTGCTTAGATCACTAAATTGGTCACAGATTTCTTTGAACAACATCTTTATTTATATTTTTTTTTAGTCTCTCATTTGTGTTTTCACATGTGTCAGTGTACATGTCTCAAACCTTAATTCCTTTATCCTTGTTAAAAAATTCTGAGGACTTTTCAAGACACATTTTCTTATGCCCTTCCATCTTCTACCTATCTTTTCATTTAAATTCACTCCTGACAGGCTCTTTGAAGTTTTGTTTTCTAGACTCAGTCTTACATTTCATCTTTGGCAGTGGGCAAATTGTGCGTTGCTGTGTGTTTAATTTCATATATAAATCTATGCCTTTATAAAGCATAATCATTAAAATAATATTTTAGGTAAAAATATAGGAAATTTTGTCCTGTGATGATCTTTGGAGAAACTTTTTGAGTCTGAGACCTAAGTTGCTTAAGCTTTGTCAGGCAACTGCTGATAATCATATTTGAGCCTGTGTAGACCATTGATAGATCACCTCCTTGTAGAGGGAAAGTTTGAATGTTGTGGGTCATAAATCAAGGGCATCAGAAAATAATATTTTGAAAATATACTGGAAGTGGTAAAGATTATCTGTGCTTCAGAAAATCCCATGTCTTGTGAAGCATGTAAGAAGCAGTCAAGGTTTAAATTGCCAGCAGCTCCACATTTTTAAATGTGCTGACTTATATTCATAAATAATTTCAGAAATAAATTGTGCTCAGGCACCTTATCAGATAAAATATTTTTAATCCTTTTTTTGCATACATTTTCAGTTGTTGTAAAACAGAAGTGTTTTTCTGTCTTGGGAAAAAGAAAACCATTAGATTTAGAAATACCTGTATGCTGTTCAGATCCAGGTCTGCTGCTGTTGGTCAATTTTTTTTTTTAATGACGATGTTTTTTTTAAAAATTGATTCAATGCAAAGTTGATCTGCCTGTATCCAAGGTTTTAGCAGTTAATTTAAAAATTTTGAGTAGCATCAAAGCACTATTATTTTGTATGACACAATAGTAAACAAAATCACCAAAAACGTACTTATATGCCTGATACTTAGAGAGTGGTATAGTACCCTATTCCACATGTGTAAAACTGCCACCATAACTTTAAACTTTCCTCCTTTCTTCACAATAAAAAATTACATGTACATTGTTTGTCTTTGAGCTTTAAGGCCCAGAAAGGATGGCTTTGTCTCTAGAGAGAGAATATTAGCAAAGGACCTAAGGTTCAGAGCAATCTGGCTGCCAGATTGTTCTGTTTCTAATGACTTCTGTTCTTCCTTGTCAGTCTAGCATAGCCAGAACCTCTCACTTATTATTTACAGAGCACAGTTTGGATTTCATCAAAGAGAGCTTCCACTCATCAGGCTGTTTCCTGGTATTAATTTAGCTCTTCCTCCCTACATCTGTAGCTAAATCAAGTTTCCATAGAGTTTAAACTAAGTCTGGAAATAAGTAAAAAAAAGCCCTGAGACTTGGGATAAATTTTAATTTAAGTTTGTGTCTGTAAATACAAGACCTACCTGAACACATAAAGGCAATGCAAGGGATGCTTACAGATTTTTGGTAATAAATATGTCCCAGGGGATTGAGTTTGAAGAGAAACCTTGTCCACCAGTAGTGAGTTCAGTTTTAAGGTAGATTGCTTGGGAAAAGTGGGATTTGGGCAGGGACAGTGTTTTGCTTACCTGTGTCAAAGACTGAGCAGGTTGAAGAGCTGATGTGGCTGGAAGGAAGTTTCAGCAGTCTCTGACTCTAGTCCAAGTATTCTTGTTTTGCCTGTTCATGCACTGACTGATGGCTTCTAAGCCACTTTTATACATAAAATAAAAAACATAAAATAAAATACTGAAAAAGTCATTGACCAAGTGGATACTCCAGATTCTCAGAAATTGGAATGCAGTCTGCTAGAAGCTAGACCTCACACCAATATGTCTGAGGTTCCCAGCTTTCTGGGAGGCAATTTCACAATAGTCTTAGGCTCTCAAGGCTGCCTAGAACAGAGGGTAGACAGAGTTAAAGGAATAAAGTAGGTATTTATTTAAAGGCCTTCAACGGATACAACTTGGGAAGTACAAGGGCCTGGCTGTGGCTGTACCCAAGATGGATGCTGGGTCACAAGTTTTCACTCTTTAAAAAGTTTGGGTCAATTTACATATTGGGGCAAATTGTCCAATTACAGCTTGAGGTTATGAAGTCCCATCCTCCCAGATTGCTCTCCTCAATTCCTGTTTATACTTTTTGGGCCTGAAGCTGCAGTGGTTCCTTGGTTCTCAGGCTAGAAAAGGATTTTGTCTGACTAAACTGTGAAGATAACTTTTAGTACTTTAAATGAAGTTCAGAGTTATATACTAATGCAGTACAGAATCTGGAAAAGATGAAGGCTAAAACTTAAGGCATCACTGCCACTGAATACAATTGACTTTTCATATGACAAAAAGCATAGTTCTGATAGCCTCTGTGGGTGTCCTGTGTACACATAGTGGCAGCAGACTGTTGGGCCCTGTTTATGAGGTTTCAGCTGCATTAGGCAGAAAATGAGCTAATTATACTATTAAGATACTGGACATTCTTGCATGAGAACTGCATTTATTTAAGTGTTAGACTGATAGGCATTTTAGGAGCCTAATGAATCATTTGAATAATGAGATAAGTAGGTGATTGCTGTAACTTTTTTAATAGTGCCTAAGATAATATTATATGTGATTAAACCTGTGCATGGCTTTTTAAAAATGCTAACACTTACTTTCTATTTTTAAGATGAATGGAAACTGTCTTCCAGCTAGCGAGGCTGATTTCTACTAAACCTTTTGCAACTCTTTGTGTTGGTCTTATAGCTATCTATTCTTTCATCCTAAAAAACCCTACTTTTCAGCTTAACGTCAAAGCTCCTGTAAAAATATCAGGGGTAAAGCATATCCTTTGCAGATCTTGAACAATTGTGTTATTCAACAAATGGTAGAGGAAACTCAAGTAAATATTCTTCTTAGAATTTTTAGCTTGCTCATGTCATTATTTACAAGAATTTTATAGAAAAATGCAAAGCCTGTACAGTTTGTCTCATAAACATCACTCTATGAAAAATACAAGCAAATAATTGTTAATTTTTCACATCAGAACATCTTCTACAACTTGAAATTATTATGATTAAGGTAGAAACCAACCCCATGTGAATAAGACTATATTTATTTTTCCTAAAGCTACTTAAAGTTTTTCTTTTTTTTAAAGGTTCAGTATGCTATTACACAGATGTTGAAAAATATTTCTACCACACAACTTTTACTTAGCTGATGCCTGGTACAAATAACTCCTTTTTTTTTTTTTTTAATTACTTGCAGTGCAAGGAATTAAAGAAAAATATGCCAGTATGTGTTGCAAGATATTCCTCAGTCAATATATCTGTGAATAACTAGACAAACAGTGTCCACTGCTGGCAAATCAGATAATTGCACTGCACTTTAGAGAGATATGATGTTAAAAGGTTTTGATGAGTTAAGTCTTAAATGTCGGATATTTTGTATTGACTCTGTAAGACTGGGTTGTAAAATAAGGTCACTATATTAGAAGTATTCATGCTATTACCACTAATAATAAATACTATGGTATTTGAACTAATAGCCAGGAATATCACCACAGTAACATAAGCAGGGACTCCAATTTTTTCAGGATTTAAAAATAATTCTAGTATTCATTATATTATATCTAGCATCATCATCATACAAAATAAATAAAAAGATAGCAAAAGTCTGTGAAATTTGTCTTGATGTTTTGATATGATCTTGATGATCGTATAAGTAACAAGATGGGTAAGCAGGAGTTCTTAAGTTCCTTTTTTTCTCCTTAAGTCAAAGCATTCTTTACTGATTTTGTTAGGTTTTTTTAAAGACATAAAAAAGTGCAGAAGAAATAAATGTTTCTGTTTTGGAGGAAGTAAAATGGAAATGCTCATACAGCAAGTACCACTGCTGTTGATGAAGCTAGAGCTGAATTAAACTGATTATCAAAGAGAGAAGAGAAGGGTGAAATCTGAAAAGTTTCCTCCTGGCGCTTTTTTTTTTTTTTTTTTTTTTTTTTTTTTTTTTTTTTGTAATAGATAATATTTGTTTGCATCTTTTTCTTAACAATAGTGTGTCAATGCAAAGGAAATCTTTCAGTGAAAGAAAATAATATAGAGTGAAACAAACATTGAGGGGGAGAAAGGAAAAATCTGTTCCTATGCTAATATAAACTATATTAGCTTGTCAGATACTTCTAAAAATCTAGATTAACTGAAAAGAAGCTAGCCATACTTGTTATTCAGAGATTTATATCAGTCATCAATTTATTGCATTCAATGAAAGTATTAGACAATGCACTGAATTTTCTGTTTGTTTGGAAAGGGGAACAGGGAAACAGAGTATGGGACTTTTTTCAGAGGATATTGGTTATGTCTGAACCCCAAAGGAAGGGTCATGTCTATTTGATTAGACTTGAGAGGGAATCAAGGCTTACCTTTTAGATGAACATGGTATTAGCCAGAATTGCTCTTTATTTATATTTTCTCCCTTCAGTACCCAGAGAAATACTGTATGACCTTCCCTCTTGATCAAGAAAAAAATGGGATGCTATTTTTATTTTTGGGGTTTTTTTTCCTTGTAAATGTCTTTAAAATAGTATCAAAGGGATTGCAAATCAAAAGTTATTCAAAAGTTAATCAAAAGTAGAATAATTGCAAACAAAGATGACTATCTGAAAGTTATTTTGTGAAATTAATCACACTGTCAATTCTAGGTCACATAGCAGAAAATAAGACCATTTTTTCCTAGATTATTTGGCAGGGAGTAATTTTCATGCTTTCTTCCAAGAAACAAAGTGTTGTTCTGGATGTTTTTGTGTGTGCATGAGTGCATTCATGTGCATGGGCAGACATGCTGCAGCTCCTCCTGTCACTGGTAAAAATCACTTTTTATACTTAAAAGATTATTAGATGCATTTTGAGGGAATCATTCTTCTGCTTCTCAAGATAGCAATTTATGTACATCTCCGCTCATACTATCTTTTCTGTTCAGTATTTTATTTTAATGCATATAAAGTGCTTTTTCTCCTGGATCTCTGTGAGATGGTCAAAATCCAACATCTTCCTTGTTCTAAGGGTTCAGAAGTACTGCACATTTTTTTCTCATATTGTCATATATGAGTATTTTCATACTGGTTCCAGGGAAAGCAAGAAATCCATTTGCAAATATGTTCTAGGTGCAGGAAATCCTCACTGGAGAGTAGCATGAAACAGGTAGAGCAGCTTACATGCTCTGCCAGCTGTACTGACTCCAGAGCCAATTCATTGTAGAGACTGAATTTCTTAGGGACAGTGTTTCCTTTGTTTCTGTAGAACAAAATTAAGCAGACTCACCTTACAGGGACTTTCAGTTCTTGAGAGAATAACAGCAAAGTCTGTTGCATGTTCCAGAAGTCAGGCCAAGCAGACAAGTCCTGCTGTGGCTAGATAAGTAAACACAACAGATGTTGGCTTAAGCTGTGCATATTAATGAAGAAGCTCTCCATGCTGTTTTTAGGCCTCTAAATCTTAAACTGCTCTCTGCAGCTGAGTGGACCAAAGATGGGGAGGGCGGGGGGGGGGGCGGTGCTGTTTGTGTTTGTGTTTGTTTTTCTTTAATGAAAGTCCTTTTTCTGGCTTGTGTCACCAGAGCCTTGTTTGAAGCAGTCTTGTGGCAGATCTGCTATTAGCTTTAGTAAGAACGAAATTAATGGTAATATGTATCTGTTATTAGTTATTAAAAACCTCTCTTTGAAGAGATTATTTCATTTTTAAAGATAAAATATTATATATGTCACTGCAGAAACCACAAAGTATTTGATTTTAATTACTTTTTCGGATTATATACTGAAAATGGTCTTGATTATTTATTTATTTTTTCTTCCTTCACTGTTGTCATTAATTGTTTAAAAGAGACTTACTGGGTTTAAGTTTTGGGTCTAGGTGAGCTGTTTTGGTGACCCTTATATGATCTCTGTGCTGTACAGATACTCCTGTCAACCCAGCTGGTTTCTTTTGTTCACCTGGTCTGAAAAGAAGTGGTATCAGAAGTAAAGATGGAGTGAAAAACAGAAAGGGTCATGAAAGATGTCACAGGAGCTTTGCTAGAAGTTAGCATCTGTAATCATACATCTTATCTGGCCAAAAGATCAATTGTTAAAAATAGCATTAAGAATCTTCATCCACCTTTTTCCCCCTGTTGAAGGATGAAGAGTTAGCCCATGGAATAAAAAATGAAACTCTGAATTGAAGCAGGTATTTTACTAGACACAGGACTATTCATAAGAATAGTCCTCATTACTACAGGATAATCCATGCAATTTAGCATTGGAAAGGGGGACAGCAAAGTTAAAAAAAAAAGCAAAAGTAAAAGAAATCTAAGAATCTAAGAAATCTAAGAATCAATGTCTAAAGAATTAGTCAATATCTAGTGTAGAGGTACTTAGTCCTTTGAGTTATGGATGTATCTCAGGAAATATGTGAAAGAAATGAATGTAACATGTGAAAGAAATGAATGTAACATATGAAAGAAGTGAATGGGTGAATGCAGAAGAAATACTGCACCTGAGTTGCTATAGGCAGCATTGTAGGTGTTATGCATTTGAATCGTGTTATGTACTTGAATAGAATGTTTTGATAGTTCTCTGCATAACCAGTCATCTAATGCTAGACTGCCTTGCATGGTGCATTAATTTATTCTTGCATATACAGGAATCATGTTTTAATGTTTTTTCTTATGAGTTGGATACATAAGCCAAATCCTGTGAAGAAGCTGGTTAAAATATGTGCAGTCCTTTGAACAATATATTGGAAGCTTACTTTTGTCTTAATTAAACAGATTCACCTGATCTATTTAAACAAGTCACTCCATAGGACCTTCCATGTATTTAGTAAATTTTTATAGGTATGATTTTGGCCCCTCAAGTACATTGTGAATGCCAAGACTGAAAGCTGAGTGCTTTTGACACAAAGAAGTGTGAAATGATAGAAATCCAAATTCTGTGAAACATATTATCATGTTAAACAAATTTTGTTCCCAATGTTCTTTAAAGTCTTATCAATGAGTCTTATCTTCAAAGTCTTATCAAAGTCTTATCACTCAAGTGTTCAGGGTGTTAAGGATTTTAAATTTCAGTGCTTCATAGTACATTGCCTTTTGGGAAATTAACAATAACTTATAAGGAGAATTATATACAGATCAATAGACAAGAACATATAAAACTGACCTAATTTAAACTGTTAACAGCTCATTGTACAAACATACTGTACTAGTCTTCTTATAAACATGGAATGCATATAATCTATCTGAAAAAGGAATTATTATCTATGTTTTAATATGTTCATACTGGTCTGCTTATGAAAGATGTGATCTTTTAAGTTGACAAACCTTTTTCTAGCTTGTTCAGTTTTGTACAATTGAACACTTACCAACCTATAGAGTAAGCCATAGATTATGTTTCACCTTGTTCAAGTCATTACTTCTCTTGCTCCATCTTTTTCCCCCAAGACATTTAAAACAAGAATTGAAAGTTACTGTTGCTTACCAACACCCATCCCCCCTATACGTACACACTGTGTGCCTTGGGAAGATATCAGTTTGCAATTACATGAACAATTCTATTTGTAGGACTGTATCACATTTTCTTATAATATTTGAAGGAGTGGAGGGGTCTTAGTACGTACATTGAATTCAGGCACTTTAATTATGGTCCACCTAAACTACCAGCAACCTTCAATAATTTGTTTTGTCAGAAGCAACAAATCAGAATTACAACTTCAGCTGGAAACAGTAATTTGGCAATCAGTCTGATCAGAAGCACCACAAGGGTGATTAAATAAATTCATCACTATTTAGAAACAAGTAATTTCTCCATTCCTGAAATGTCTCTTCTTGGAATAATACATTTTCCCAGTGGTCTAGATGTATTTTTATGCATGCCTTTCAATTGTTAGGCCTAAGTTGGTACTTTTTACCCCTAGACTATCCTTTCTGTTTTGAATGGTATAAGGAGTAAGGTGCTAGTACTTGTGCTACTATAGAACACAACATCTTCCAAAGGAAAAAAACAAACATTTGCAAAGACACAAAACTCTGTAGAGTCTGAAAGAACATCTAGATTCACTATACTTTGTTAATGACTTCCAGAATGTAAGCTGACTTTACCTCATCATCTTCCAGTGGATTTAACTGGACAACTGAACTCTGTGTGCCCTACTGTTTGCAGGCAAGTGCAGTAAAAACTTCACCATAGCTCATGAAACTTAAACATGTTTATTAGTAAAGTAATAATCTGACATTTTGCACTTGTAGAAAATATATGCTTGTAAGATATTTGGGCTTTATTTGATTTATTTTGTTTTGGTTTTGATATCAAGAGTGGTTTCAGGATATCTGAGAGGAGAAAATTTGGGTGGAGTGTGTGCACATGACTGCATACTTCTAGAAGATATTTTAGTTTATATTGAAATAGTTTATGAAAGGAAAATCTCTGTAGAGTTTTCATGGCTGCATTGAACTGCATTACTCTGCAGCTTGTAACATTATCCAAGTTATTGCAAAACATATAATAGGTTAAAATAAATGAATAAAAAAGAAAAAAAACCAAAGCCCATACTGTTGATGGCATAAAGATGACACTTTAAGTTCTATACATTTTGTAGCTTATGGATCTAGGCAGAATAGATTATAAAGCATTAAATACCATTTTTCCTAATTGAATTTCTTATAAAAGCATTTTATATATCTCTAGTACGTGCACATATGCAAACAACAATGGTGTATATTTTAGTATTGAACTTTCATGCCTAAAAAGGTCACATTGAAATTTACATATTGAATTAGCTGAAATGGAATATGGTTTCTTCCTGGTAATACATTAAAAAAAAAGGAATAATAATGTTTCATCCCCTAACATAAAAAAACCCAAGTATTTTATACACACTTTATATACATTTAATTTTTTACTACAAAATTCATCAAAGAAAGCAATTTTATAGATTCTATAATGTTTTTGTTTAGAAAACTTTTGAATTCCATAATAAAATACCAGTTAGAAATTAATAGATGGGAGACTAGAAAGCACTGAAAGCCTTTTCTCCCCCTCTTTGCCTTTTAATAATTTGTTTTCATATCCAAAGTTTTGTTAATCAGAGATAAAACTCTGTTTTGATGTAGAAAATGTCATACCTAGGATATATCTAGGTATAGATATATCCTAAATTTTTGCCCTAAATGCATATACTCATACAGTTCCCAGTTTTTAAGGTATCTGATATGTTCATACTTGTGCAATCCATCTGTTAGCAGACCCTTCACTTTGACTAGAATTGCACACATTTTATCGCAGGTTAGGACACCAGATGGCTCTCTTGAGTTTTCTTTGTAAAACCCCAAGATGTAAACAACTGCTCTGCATTTCTGAGATGTGAGTACAAAGCTTTTCTTTTTTTCTTTTTCTTTTTAATCTCTGGAGTAAGAAACACATTTTCTCTTTGTCTATAGGCATACTGCCCGTTTTCACCCTCTCTCTTGCTTTTCTTTGCCATCACCCCGAGCATCATGTGGTTGAGAAATGTCAGTGTTTTGGCAAAGGCCCAGGATTTGAAGGAGAATATAGAGAGGAACAATAGTAGTAGATAGTATATGATGCACAGCATCATCTGATGCTATAAAGAGGAACTTGGGACCCACACCCTTTTGGAGAGAGTTTCTCATGCAAATTTTAGTGTTGTATGTATGTATTATACCTCTGCATTCCTGAGAAAATGAGAGATAGTGGGTGGTTGGCCTCTGTTTCACTCTACTCCCTCTCATTCATTCCTTTGTTTGGAGCCAGCAGCCAAGTCGAGCTGACTTTGGGCTGTGTCCTGCCAGCTCCCCGGGCGGGGACAGGGTGGGTGTCCCTGAGCCGTGCGCGGCCACCGCCGCTCCGCTGTCCATGGTGCTGCAGGCAGAGACACCCCGGGACCGGGACCGGGACCGCGGCCGGGACAGGGACCGGGGCCGGGCAGGCCCACTGGGGCAGCACTCAGGGGAGCGCTTCCCTCTTGAGGGGTCTGAAGGAACACCACTCCGTGTCTTGTCCACTTTTGAGGAGGAAGGAAAAAGAAAGCAGTATGCAAAAATACTACACTGAAATTTAATTTTATTTTTTAATAACCACCTCTCTGTCTAATTGCATTAGTTAAGGCAATTGTAACTGTTGTAAGGAAATTGCTGCTCTGTAAAAATTGCCAGATAGAAAATCCAATGAGTCTTAGCTGAATCTCTTTAGAGACACTTTTAAATAGAATTAAAATGTATTATCCAGATCCGATTGTGCATGTTCTGTTCCTAGTTGGTCTAGTATTAATACAAAATCCCTGTATACTGGAGTTCCCACCATACACTTTTGCCCTCTGTATAAAAATAGCGCTTTGTAGATTAAAGGATTTAGGGGGAAAAATGGTCAATATCAAAGAAGCTGAAGCCTCTGCTGAAACAAGAACCTGTTCTTGGTTCTGTATTGCAAAAGAGGGAATTTTTCTGGATGAATATTTACACTTTCAAGCCCGTTAAAAAACCCCCCAAAACAACCACAAAAACAAAAAAAAAACAAAACCAAACCAAAACAAAAAAGCACCAAAGCAAAACAAATAACCCTCAAAACCATCTAATAAGAGATTAGAGCACTGTGAAAACAGTATAAAAATAGATAATACATGATAATTGCATGTGCAAGCATCTGCCTTTCTTTATAGACTAACAATATTTTTCTGTGTAGCTGCTTGTTTTCTTTCTCTAATTTCCTCTGGCTAGCTAAAACTTCAGGAAGTTTAACCGTTAGACTTGCAGAAAGTAAATCCAAAAACCTTTGGGCCATTATTTGAAAAGGGAGACGAGCCAACAGGAAAAGATGAAAGGAAATAAGTGGGATGTCTTATATTACATGGTATTTACTATTTGCAGTGCCTTATGAACTTCTCGGGGCAGATACTTCTTAGGTTTTCTGTGTCTAGTGAGCTTGGCTGGTGCTTCCTTAAGTGCACTAAGACATATCCTCTAATTTTACACGGTGCTGGGGATTAGTAAATCCACCTGCTGTGGCTGTTTGTGGGTGCCCCATGCAATTCCCTTTGATATTTGAGTTGAAGGTCCCCTCAGCCCCTCAGCTCACGGCTCCAAAACCTTCCCATGAAGCAGAAGCGCGTCTCCCCCCAGAGTTCCCTCCTGCTCGGTCCGTTCCTGCATGGGGGCCGAGGAGCGGCGGTCGGGCGGGGGCACTGCGCGGGGCAGGGTGTCCTTGGCGGAGCGCGGTGTCCCTCGCCCGCCTGCCCTGCCTCCCGGCTTCCGCGGTGTCCCGCCTGCCCTGCCTCGCGGCTTCCCCGCCTGGGGACGGGGACAGGTGCCGGTGTCACCGCTGGGGGCGGGGGGGCGGCCGGCAGGGTGCCGCTGCCGGGGAGCTGGAGAGAGGGTGCGTGCGAGGGATCCTCGGTGTGCCGGGGCGGGCGAAGGAGAACGGGGAGGGCCATACGCCCCTCTGGCAGCTCGCAGAGCCCTCCTTCTTTCCCGGGAAGGGAGCCCCGCACGAAGCCACCCGGAAACCTAACGGGGGGCAGAGGCAGCTGGCGGCAGATCCACCGGGAACCTCCCGGTTCCCACCAGAAAACCACATCAGCATCACCCCGTCCCTCCGCCTCTCTCCCTCTGTGCTTTTTTCTTCTGTCTTTCCCCATTCCCCCTCCTCCACTGCTTGCACCCTCGCCGCCCCTCGCCTTGGGGAGGACAAAAAAAAAGCTCCAGCGGTGCGTGCCTCTGTGTGTGTGTGTGTGTGTGTGCGTGTGTGTGTGTGTGTGCGTGTGTAGGGGAGGCTGGAGCGGGGTGGGACCGAGGAGCCGTGATTACAGCTCTCGCCGGAGAAGAAGATTGCTCTCTCCAGATGCTGATTTCTGAAGCACTTGGCAATCATCAGGCGGGAGCCGGGAAGAGGCGGCGGTAGCCGCCCCGGCCGTGGCGATGGCAGCGCCGGGTGAGCGGGCGGCGGCTCGGGGCTGAGGGGCAGCCCCGGGAGGCGACGCTGTCGGGCGGACCCGACCCGACCCGATCGACCCGACCCGACCGGAGCCGACCGGGCGCGGCTCTGCCCCGAGTCCCGCTCGCTCCGCCAGCCCGCCGGCAGACGCCCGCCCGAGCAGGAGCCCCTGCGCCGGGACACGGCGGGGGGGGACGGCGGGGCACCCATGCGGTGACCCTTGGCGGCGGCAGCTCCCGCCGGCCGCACGGTGCGGGTGCCCCTCCGCAGCCGCGCCTGGGGCCGGAGGAGGCTCCCGCTCGCCCTCGCCCCCGGGGATGGGATCCCGCCGGGGCTGAGCACCTCGCCGCCTCCCTCCTCCCTGCCCGGCGTGGGCGAGCCGGCGAGCAGCCATGGCAGCGGCCATCGCCAGCGGCTTGATCCGCCAGAAGCGGCAGGCGAGGGAGCAGCACTGGGACCGGCCCTCGGCCAGCAGGAGGCGGAACAGCCCCAACAAGAACCGCGGGCTCTGCAATGGCAACCTGGTGGACATCTTCTCCAAGGTCCGCATCTTCGGGCTCAAGAAGCGGCGGTTGCGGCGCCAAGGTGCGTCCCTGTGGCCGGGCCCGCCCGCGGCTCCCGGGGGGCGGGCGGGAGGGGGCAACCTGTGGCGAGAAACTTCCCGGGCCGGGCGCCGCCCCGGGTCCTGCCCGCCGGCGGCTCCCGGCTCCCCGGCAGCGGGCGAGGGCTCGCGGGCTGCAGCCTGCGGACCTTCGGTCGGGACCCCCGGGGCCAGCCTGGCTGCCCGGCTGCCGGCTCCGGGGCTCCGGTGTGGGTCACGACAGGTGCAGCAAGCCCCTCGGGGAGCCCTGCCCGCCGCCCCGCACCTCCCCGTCTCGCCTGTGTTTCTCTCTGAAGGACAAAGAGCGCACGGCGCTCTGGGTGCCCGGTGTCCGGGGGCCGTGGGTCGCCAGCCCCTTCCCTGAGCCACCAATGTGCAGGTGCAGCCTGGCTGTAGTGAAGGGGTTCCCCCCGCTGCTCGGTGACTTCCCAGTCAGCGCGCAGTGAGAGGTGAGGCACACCCGGCAGCTGGGGGAGAGCTTCTCGGCATCCCTGTGGGTACCCAGGTGCCTGTTGCCCGTTCCCAGCCAGGGCCTTGCCCTGCAGACCAGCAGGTTTTGCAGGTTAGCTCTTCTTCAGGGTAGATGACCAGGAATCAATGGAGAAAAGTGGTACCGTGGTGATTGCATCCTATCCAGTACTTTGTATTAGAACCCTAGAAATAAAAGGAGTAAAACGGTGTTGCCGTGACTTCTCTAATTTTTTAAAAAAATTGTGGTATTAAGCAGCATTCAGAAATGGTAAGACTTACTCTATGTCCTCAGGAAACAAGTTTTTATAACAAAATGATTATATTGTGAAGAGTGAAAAATCTTAAGTATCACTTGAAACATGGCAAATACCTACAATTCAGTGATAAAGTACAAACCACCCTCTGTTGCATTATATAGAATGCCACCATGTGTTGTGGTTTGGTATGTATACTACAGCTCCTCTTTAGGTTGGGTCAGAAGAGCATTTTAAGCATAATCAGGGAAGTCTCCTAATTAATGCTTCCTCCTTCTTTTCCATGGCTCCCATTTGAAAAAAACATAAATCAACAAAGTCCACACAATTTTATTTTTACATGGCTTTCTTGCAGTAAAATTATTTGTTGTAACTCCTAATGCAAGCCAAATCTTGCATTTTTAGATAGTACAGGGATACAGCAAAGATGAGCAGGAAAATGTCAGTGGCAAAATCTATGGTGGCTTTTTTCAGAGAGGTCTATGTGTTCTTTAAAAGACTAGAGTATCTGGTTTATGATGGTGGATTTTTATAAGTGATACTCTTCAGGAAAACAAGTTTAGGGATTACTAACAGCAATTGTGTTTGACCACCTGTGCCATCTTTTTTGGGGAAAAACTCTGTATTTGACATTATTAACATTTGAGGAAGAGAGGACTGCCTTGCAGCACTGAGATGCCAAACATTTTTTTAGGTGAGAAGGGGCTTTAAAGAGACTTTTGAATTCATCCTTTTTCATTCATTCATTTTTCATAAGGCACTTTGTCACATTCCTGAAAAAGAGACCTGAATTAGAACATAACTCTGCTGTTAACCTGTACCACTGACACAGAACATTTCAGCAAGAACAGTCAGAACAAGGGCTGTTCACCAGTAAAACCTGCAGTATCAGACCCCTGAGTTTATCTTCCTTCATGATGAGACATGGGGATATTTATCCATGGGTTTACATTAAGGTCTCAGAATTACTGCTCATCTGTAAGAATTCCTGCTGAAAAAAATACTATCACAGCTTTTACTATCTCTGTTCCTGATGCATGGAATACCTGTGGATTCAAAGTTGCATTCTATTTAAGAGACAAACTGAAGAAGCAATCAAGCCAAAGTTGTTACTTAAACATCTTGTGCAGGATAGTTTTGAGTGAATAATCATTTGTGAAAAAACCCAAACAAACCACATTTTATAAGGGCAATTTCTTTAAAATACATTATAAGAGTTCCAAAACGAACATTTATCAGAGTCAGGTTTCAGGTTTTCTAAACTGACTTAAATGACCAGTGAATTTGTCACTGAAATCATACTGTCAAATCCATTAAAATAAGTCTTTGCCAAGCAAAATAGGATGAATTTCAAAACATCTGTTGTCAGAAAGGTGCTATGGGATTTTGACAAATAAACCTTGTGTAAATGATACAGAGTGTCACAAGAGCATTGTGAAAAATGAGCTAATCAAGATGTGACAAACCATCTGTAGCATTCTCTACAATTCAGTGGAAGAGTAGAATTATATGTACAATTCTTTTTTTTATGTAGAGCAGTAAAAGCAAGACTGCTTTTCTTGGAATAAAAATGTGTTTTGCTTTGTACTTACATATGAAAAGTTACTGTCTTTCCATCTTTGAAACAATCAGGCAGCAAAAACTGGTGATGCTGCTTTTTAAATTAAAAATACACATTTAACCTTGTACATATATGTACTAATGTGAATTAGATAAATAGATATACACAATATATGCACACATACAAACATGTCAGCAAGCTTTAAAAAATATTCTTGATTTTTAAATTCTTCTTTAAAAATGCCTGTTAGTACTGGTGTTGTTCAGTGGGATTTATTTTAGAAAAAAATGAAGTTATTATGAATGCATAAAATGCTTCAATCTGATGTATACCCTGATGAATTTTTTTTTTCTGTCACTGTGACAAATTCTCTGTTCATGGTCCTTCCTTTAGGGGCATACTAAAATATCAATGGAAGTGTGCTTTGGGAGACTAACATTTAGAAATGGTAGCATTAAAGATACATCCAGGAGCTCACACAGAATAAAGAGTAATATTTGTATTCACTTAAATATTTGCTCCAATAATAGATGCCAGAGTAGTTTTAAACAGCCTTTCTAAGACTTTGATAAATGAATTAAACTGCCAAAGTGATTTCTGTGGAAGACTTGTCTGCTAATCTACTGAGTGGATGAAACCATTTTCATTTACTGGACATCTTTGATTCATATTGTTTAGTATTATGATATTTCAAATTTATTTAATTTTTATTTTGTTCTACCTGTCATCTGTTAAACAAATAACTGTCATTAATTTCCAAATAACCATGAAGCCAAGATCTTGCCTATCTGATGCCAGACATCAATCAATTTTGAATCATCCTCTCTTGCATTGCAGGTTGTTTAGTTATAATAGTTTAATGTTTAATTTATGTTAATACAATCACAAGTGGGAGGATTGACAGATATTTTGTTTTCATGTGAAATAACCTTATCTAACCTGGGGCTACCCAATGAAAAGAAGAAAATAAATGTCACTTCACCTCATGCATCTACAAAGTACAGAGATTAAAACATATGCTTGTCATTGGTGCAAATTCAAACTTCTTAGCCTGTATTTTCATCTATGTATCTAGCTGCTTTGCTAATCTGAAAAATCTTCATTTGGTTAATTAGGTCCCTTGGGAGTATTCTACTGAAAAATACTCAACATTTAAATGTATTAAAAACCAAGTGTGATGTTTACTGTTTCTGTGTGCTAATACCACATTAAGAACTTCTAAATTTATGCATAGAGTGTATGAATCTTGGGATGGCTTGGCCCCTGATTTTGTACATTAATATTTATAAGAAAGAGAGACCTAGGGAACGTGTTCAGAAAATGCACTGATTAGATTTTACTGCATGTACAAAGGTAATTTAAATCTCCAAAGAAAGCATTTTTTGGAAAACTCATCAGTAGATCAGCTAATGTTTTTTGGCAGATGTGGGAGTGGCCCATAATCTCAGATATAAGATAATTCCCAATATACATAGTGCCCAAAGTAGTTTCTACTTCTCCCACTTGTGGAACGAAGTGGAACTGAAATGGGGATCTGTGCCTGTGAGTGTACAGGACTTGTTTCCCAAAGCTTCAGAAACCACATCAGCTCCCACCAGTAAGCTCCAGCACTGCATGATCTGCCTTGCTCAAAGTTTCAGCAGACCAAGACAAGTGTCTGTGCTTTCCTATGAGATTGTCCTCAGAATTAATTCTTCTTGGCAGTTCACTAAAGTCCACAGGTCTTGCATTGTCTAGGTGCAAGGCTGTCTGTTTCTCAGGGTATTGAACTGATGTTGCTTGTTTTTCATTACATTTCTTCAAATGAAATTGATTAACCCACAACCCTTTTGGAAGTATAAACACAGTCTTAACAGTCTGTTTAAGAAATCATTCATTTTTTCCCTTCACTAACCTGTTCAAAGGACTGCATAATAATCACAAACTGAAACTGTGTAAATATGCTACATTTCATGTAATATATTCTAAGCATACTTAAAAAATATTTTTGAAAACATGACTTTCTAGACTCAGTCTCAAGCTTTCTTTCCCATGCATTCAGTATTTGACATCAACCCTTGCTTGCTATCAGAAGCTTAAAAAAAATACGGTAATGCCTGGGATGAAATCTTTATTCTAAGCTGGTACTGGTAGGTCTAAATGTGATGAATGAGTTGGCTTTGAGAGCAAATGGGAAAAAAAAAGCTTGAAAATGGTAACATAATTTTAGGGACTATTGATTTTTAGAAATATCTCAAACAGGGGTGATAGAATAGTGGGCATTTAATGTACAGATAGTGTTGTAGCAGTGTCATTTCAGAATATCTTTCACATACTAATATTACTTTTGAATGTCTTCACTTAGTAATTGGCAATTTAACTCTTCATTAGAAAACGAACTCTTCAAGCTTGAGTGATCTTCTGGCTCTCTAAAGTTCAGGCAGTTTCAGTCCACAGATAGTCCTGTTAAGTATATGCCTTATTGTATCTATTAAATGTATTGTAGAACTAAATTATCTGATTATTATAGATAATAAGGGAGATTGCATTGCAGGTGGTTTCTGATTCGTGGTGATGTACCAATAGAAATGTTAGAGGTGAGGTAGGTTTCTACACTGTATTTAAAGACAGAATCCTATCTTTAAACAATATATAATCTATTAACAGATGTAATTTTTTATTGTTTCAGGCTCTGATTTCAATCAAACAAAATCTGGACCTTAAAATTTGATTTGAATTTTCAAGTCAGCAGCTTACAGACAGAAGTAATTAATTTCAATATAGAGATAACACTCAAAAAGTTAATTACAGAACATTTTTCTGTTGAAGTCTTTTGATTTAGACTCTAAGCATAGTTTTGAAGATACACAATTGTGGATGCCCATTTTTCATAGTGAGTAAACAGAGGTCTGTCTTACTTGGTCATATGTAAGCTCCTTTCTGCCTTATACAAGTACTGGAGTCAGTGATAAATAGGAAGATGTACTCCTGGCATGTACTCTTATTGTGCCATCAGCTTTTACTGAATCCCTTTGAAGCTGGCACACTTTTGTTTTCAAGAGTTATTATTATTATTATTATTATTATTATTATTATTATTATTATTATTATTATTATCATCTCAGATCTTAGGCTCTGCCATCCACTGAACAGTGTGAAAATAGAAAAAAGATTCCTATTCCATGGTAGAAAAGGATGAGAAAATTAGCAGAGCTTTAAATTTATTATGGTCAAAAATCAGCAACATGCTTTCATTATATTGTAGCTGTAACATTTCTGGACTTCAGGAGTTTAGTTTGTCATTTCAATTATACAAATAAGATAACCTGCTGAGGTCCAGTGTAGATATTCCAATTTATTTTCCTGTGGGACTGAACATGAAGGAACATACTTTCCTGGTGCCAAGGAAGAACCTAGCTGCTTTTGATGCCAGGATTTAGGAGTATATATTTCCATTAAGTTAGAGATGGGCAGGAGTAGAGTCCATGACTACCAAGTTCTGATTCTATGTTATAAACTATAGCTGTTTTCAGCAATAGTTACCTAAATTTTCCTAAATTTATATTTCTGTAGATAAATACATAACCAAAAAATGGAGAATTTTTGTACTTCTAAGGAAAGCTAGTATAAGATTGGAAAGATTAAATGGCAAAAGCTTCATATGAAATTTATATAGATGGACCGTGTTGAAAAAAAGTTACAGCAACCTTGTTTCTACAAGGTTTTCAGAATTCCCAGTTGTTATGGATGCCATTTTGTAAAGCGGTGAGTAGAAGCTAATAAGCATGATATTGGATGTTCAGTCAGATTCTCATAAATGAAGCTAGAGACAGGTGACTGAAATAGGAATGTGAAGAATATCCTTTTTCTGGGATATAAAGTATAATCCCTAGGATGTAGCTAAATTAAACAATTTAATTACATCTGTGATCTTGATTCTAATCCCTTAACCAGGTGTAGAACTTTTGAAAGGCATTGGAGTTACTGTGCTATAAAATCACTGTAAATTGAACCAAGACTGGACAGCTTATTGGCAGTAATCAGCAAAAAGAAATTATTGAACTCAACATTTAAAAAAAATAATTAATCAAGTGTTTTGCTTCATGTAAGAAGAATTGAACTTTATGAAACGCAAGCACACAACCTGTTCTCTCTGGAGAAGTTAATTTTAAAAATAAAAAATAAAAAACACCATCATTTACTATCATTCCCATTGCAAAGCCGGCCTCTTCGACTTTATTTTGCAAATTTGAAGATGTGTCCAAGTTACTAAATGTAGCTGCTCCTCCTTTAATACTGTGAAGCCTGGCCCTAGAAAGCATGTAGTTTTGGTTGTTAGATGGTTTTAAGTGTTTTTTTAGGGAGGGAGGGAGGGAGGGAGGGAGGAGGGAAGGAAGGAAGGAAGGAAGGAAGGAAGGAAGGAAGGAAGGAAGGAAGGAAGGAAGGAAGGAAGGAAGGAAGGAAGGAAGGAAGGAAGGAAGGAAGGAAGGAAGGAAGGAAGGAAGGAAGGAAGGAAGGAAGGAAGGAAGGAAGGAAGGAAGGAAGGAAGGAAGGAAGGAAGGAAGGAAGGAAGGAAGGAAGGAAGGAAGGAAGGAAGGAAGGAAGGAAGGAAGGAAGGAAGGAAGGAAGGAAGGAAGGAAGGAAGGAAGGAAATTAGTTTTAAATTAATCTGCATTTTAATGGTTCTTTTTACAGGTGAATATGAGTGGAATTTCATGTCCTAATGAAAAGGTACTTTTGAAGCCTCAAGGCATTTTTATTACTGAATTTCAAAGTCACTCAGAGCATAGCAGATATGTCAGGCTTAAGAAAAGGTCAGCAGGTTTATTTGCAGTAAAGATTCTTGTGGAACTATGAGCCTAGAGGTAGGAGCTAGAACCAGGGTCTCCCTTAATGCAATAATGTGTTATAGGTGCTTCTTGTTTGATTTTGATGAGCATTTGCACTCCCTGAGTGGTAGAGAGAGAGAGACAGACAGACAGACAGACAGACAGACAGACTTCCTTACTTACCATTTAAAACTACAGCAATGGCTGGGAATTTCTTTTTAGTAAATTTACAATGCTTTTATTTTAGTATTTTCTGTAGTGTGGAAGATGATTTTCTGTGAAAGGTAACTACTTCAGTAATAAATTTATGGCTTGTATAAACCTACTAATGTAAAAGCATTGCATATATGTAATTCTTAGGTCATGAAAATGCTCTTTTTGAAAAAGAGCATTTCTACAATGAACCAATTGAAGGTTCTTATGATTTTTTTCCAAATTTGCAGCAGAGTTTGTCATACAACAGCAGACTTAACTTTTGTGATTAAAATGGTGTGTGAAGCTTGTTGGTAACTCATAAAGAGCAGCCTTCTTGCTAGAATATAAAGTAAATAAGTGTTTACATTTGTTTTTGTTTTAATCTTGATTATTTCTTCTTTGCTTTGTTTTGAGGAACAATCTTATAACAAATTCATATGTTCAGAAATGTGGTGAAGTAAGAAATTTTTCCAGCCACTCCTCCTTGTACCTCTGTAGTTCATGGATTATAGTAAGTATTCCAAAATCTTTCAACAGATGTTGAAAGAGTGTTTAGTTATTCACACACTCAATGCTTTATGCATTGTGAACATTCCAGCTTGAGCAGATGCTCCTCTCATTTTCATCTATGTAGTTTATGTATAACTGAGACTTGGATTCCTCTACCTTAATTAGTGATTTGTATCTCTTCATGTGAAATTCTGATGAGTTGAAAAATTTGCCACTGTAATCTGTATACCAGCAACTACTAAATAAATGAACTCTTAAACTTCACTGCTCTATTTTCTTCTTTCACTTTTCTTGCTGTGTAATGAGAACAGTTCCTTCTATGTAATCAAAGCAAATACACATGAAACGTGTAATATTTTGTTCCAAACAGCATTTTAAACTGTATTATTAAAGCCAATAAAAATAAGATTCCATGAACTATTGAATCTCTTCCTATGGCATTAGAAAGAAACTTGCATGGTAGGAAGGGCTTTGCAGCAGCAAAATTTAGCAAGTTTCCCCTTGTGTCCAGAGCAAGTTTTGCCTTCTTGGAGGTCTGGCCAGGCTTGTACATGGCAGTACACTTCTGGCATCAGTCCTGAGGACTAGCCACACTTGCCATCAGGCAACTGGAGGCCTGACTACAAGATGAAGACCTAAGTATGGTTGTGTAAGGACACACAATAAATTAATGTTTAATTCCTCCCGCTAGTAATTCCTTTTCATCATCTTATAAATTATCTGGGATCATGACTGTGCCAAGAAGTAGGAATAATTTTAAAATAGCACAAGATACTTTAGAATTTTTGAATAGAAAACTATTCCTGGAGCTGAAAAATTGAGAGACTGATCTCTGCTGATATAGGTAATCTGAAAAAAAGACAACTTTTTTTGCTTCTCTCAAGTATTATTGAACTTAGCTTGTATATGTTTTAAGGATTTGAAAATTTTTTTGTTCCTCCTAAGGTACTCATTAGAAAATTATTGATAGTGAACAATATACATCATTGTCATCATCAGTTCTTACAACCAAGCAAGTAGTTTTTTCATCTGAACACTTTTATTCTTTCTTTGGATCTTTGTATTTACTTTCTTTTACTCTTCCTTTGGATAATAAACTTTTGTGTTTATCACAAACTCCAAGCAGAGACTGGTGCACATATTACTTACCTATTTTTCACAAAAAATAAAAAATCAATACTGTAGTCTTAACTTCCTAATTAACATAGTTTGGTCTTGCTTAAAATAACAGTCTGAATTCTGATAAGAGGTTTGTTGGGGTTTTTTGTTTGTTTTTGGTTTTTTGTTTCTTTTCTTTTTTGTTCAGAGATTAGTGTATGGCTGAATTCTTCAAGGCATTAGATTGATAAATCCAACTTCACAGTGTTTCTGACAAAGTAGAAATATCTGTCATTCTAGTTTATGTATCCACAGACTTTTGCTAAACAAATGAGATACCTGCTTCCACAGAGCTTCAGTAGTGACTTTTTGAGGAACTATTTAAGGAAAAAGAAATACAAGTTTTTTTAATTTCACCTCTCAAGTCAGATGTCCCCAAATTTGCAGTTTATGTACAACTGAGAACTATAGAATTTTAGCACTTTGGTATATGTAAATTAATTCATTAAATTCTGTTGTCTGAGTTGCTTATATGTACTAAACAACTGTAAGGTTGTGATGTTACTACCCTAAAATCGGATCTTTGATGTAATGCACATGATTTGGGGAATCTTTGCAAAATTAATATGTGCTGCTCTGTATAACAAATAATCTGTTGCAAGTTCTGTGTAAAATGAGCAAAAAAAATTGCATGTAAATAAATCAAAATGAGTTGATGGCTCAGATTTATATGCATTATAATACTTTGGAAACCCTGAATTCCACTAATAAGCAGCCATCTTTCTTTGGAAACTGTGAACATCACAGTAGAGATAAGATAATTGAATCCAAACCACAGAAAGGAAGGAAAACTAAAGCATTCCCATTAGCCATACTCTCTAGTTCTCTATTTTAGAAAGGTTTATCAGCACTCTCAGACTTTTTTTGTTTTGAAAGTATTTTTCTCTAACAAGAGAGAAATAGACTCATCAGGTGTTCATAAAGTTGAAAGTTACAGAAATCAATGCAGGTTAAGCCTGAATAATCTTGTTGCAATTAAACCAAAGTATGAATAGTAATTTCTATCTCATTGTTGTGATGACAAAGTGATTGGATCAAGCCAATAACCATCTCAAGGCCACTTATTATAGTCAGTGTAATTCAATCAATCAATCATCATCCTGTTTACCAGTGGTTTATGGTGCAAACATAATGGTTGAAATTGACTGGCACAGTAAGCAAACAGTTCTGTTGAATTACTGGTGTATGTTTTTAGGTCAATGGATACTAGCGAGCAGGTTGTGCTCAAAATTTGTCAGGGATAAACAGTCAACAATTCAGGATCTGAGTAACTAAAACTCTCTCCACTTCCAGAGCTTAAATAAAAACAGATTAAAATGGTTTAAGCAGCCTCAGTGGCTGAACTGTGGAGACCATAGTGAATCTCATCTTAGAAGTTGTTTATGCTTAGAGGTTCTTAGCTATAATTTTGTCAGCTCGTTACCAACTTCACAGAGTATTTTTATTTTGGTTTTCACAGTTTGCATTTGCTTCAAATATAGGGAGGGATGCAAGGAAGATCAGCCTGTTTTCTACTCTTTGCTGAGTGTTTAGGTGTAAGTAGTACATGGCTTGAAGAAAAGTAGTTGTGGGGAATTAACTAGTGGCAAAATGTTGCTGATGTTTTTACAAAAACATTCACTGAAAATTTTGGCTAAATTTTAAGAAATTTCAATCACGTTAAGGTATGGAAAGGGAAAGCTAAATGTACTTGAGCAATGTGGCTAGAGATCTTAGTACTTCTAGATTAAACAGATCTGTAAAGACAAGATATTTTTTAGGCTTTTTTATTATTTCTGTCCTGGTATTAACATCCATCCAGGACATAACAGGAGTTGTTTGAAGCACTCTCTTTGAATTGAATGAACTTAGAATATAAGTTTTAGGATAACTTCAGAACTTTAATTCCTAGTTATAGTGGGGATACCAGCTACATTTGTAGCCTGAAGCAGCAAAAAGGTTTTGCTTACTTTGAGGTAGTTTTGTTGCAATCAACTGTATTAAGGACGACCCAAACTACAACAAACATGATCTGATGTAGAAATAGTCTTTGACTACTTGTTACTTATTTTTATTCTACTTACTCTATTTAGTTTTTGATTGTGCAATATTTACATGCATAATGGTGTTTGTTCCAACTGGTTTCCAGATAGATGTGTGTTATTACTTAGGGACAATTTAGACGTTTGCTGTTGATTTTCCAGGGCTGTTCAGATGTGACACCAGTGGACTAATGGCACAACTCACATCCTGAGTCCAATAGATTGTGGCATACTGAGTTCTTTTTTAGGGATATGTCATAGTTGTGTAGGAAGTGAAAAAATGTTTCTTCACTTCTGCCATAATATCAGCAATGTCTTGCACAGTGGCTTTAGTATGTTGACAGTTCTTTGAGTCCTGAGTGCCTCCATTTGGTTATTGGGTTGAATTTTTATCTCTGAGAAGGCTTTTTTCTTTTTTTTTTACTTTTTCTTGTTTTGAAGTAACATGAAAATTACACAGTTTTGGACTCTACTGGCTACTGCCATGGAAACAGAAAAGTATCTTTGGTGGAAAACTGTTGAAATACCAGTATTATTTTTTTTTATCCTTTGTTGAGCTTTGAGAGAATATTTTCATGATGAATTGGACCTTGGCCTTTTTGTACACTGGATGCAGTTGGGTTTTCCACATTTTGATTGTATGGGTAGTTATGTTTATTCTTCTCTCTTTGTAGGGAGGCATTAGATCAGTTTTTTATAAGCTACTCTGAGGCAGGTCATCAGTGAGCTGATTCTGTATGGCACTAGTTTTTATGTTGAAGTAGACTTGTATCTAAGTTTCTGTTTAGAGGAAGATGAAAAAATTGAATAGATTTTCTTAATTGGGGTCATTCAGACTGTATTTAGAGCAAGACAGAAATTTTCCTATTTGCATTCCTGCAGAAGAAAAAGAAATATGAATTTCTATAGCTCTGAAAGCCCTTTGCCTCTAAACTTCATCAGAGATGCTTTTGAAAGAGAACAGTATTGTTTTCCAACCATCCCAACACACAGTTGCACAGTCCTGCCATTTGGAATCCCAGGGACTGTGTTGCCACCCTTCTTCATTGCAGAGATAAGGCTGAAATAAGGTTTTCCATGAGGCTGTTGCTCAGTCATTAAGGTAAAATCAATCAGCACTGGATCTCACATCTTGTTCCAAGGAGACCAGTGGAACAAATACCCTAGAGCTTATATGCCACTTGGGTAACTATGTGCCCCCAAATTAAATTAGTAAAAAAGCAGTAAAAGAGAATGAGTTCTTTTGACTATCCTAGCAATAGGGTGGGTCTGCAGATGAGTTATGCTATTAAATGTTAAGGTTGCTGGATATGAATGCTCTGGGTATTTACATGACTGCTGAGGCAAGTAGTTAAGGTGGTAATATTGTTTCCATGAGCACTTGGACTCTTGAATAGAAGAATATGACACTGATGTAGACAAGACCACAGGTTTTTGTTACCTATGCTGTGACAAAATTTAGACCACTGCAAGGTGTGATGCCTTAAGTCCACACCTTGAGACTACTCAAAACCCAAAAATGAAGTAGTAGTCTTTTGTGGTCTTCTCCCTAAGAAGGTCCAAACAGAAGGATGTAGTGCATTGGAAACTGCTCTGCCTTCTGAAAAGCTTCAGCTTGAAAATCAGTGTAGTAGCAATACCAACAACTTATTAAACAAAGCTGTTTAGAAAATGACTGTTCTGTCATCTGGGAAAGCAAACTGACGTTTAGGCTTGTGGAGTTTTTCACTGCAAAGCATGCTGTGTTTTCTATTTTGTCAGAACAGCATTTCCAGTCAAAGCCTGTTTTGACAGACAAATCCTGAGTTACCATATTGGTAAAACACCTGATTACCCAAGGAGGGGGATGGTATGGGGGAAAACTCTGGCAAATCTGCCATTCATATCTTGTCTCATCTAAAAAACTATGCCAGATACACCAGATTTGTTCAAAAAGTAGTTATATGAATTATTCAGACTTTAAATTTTATTTCATTGGTTTTGTAATGCCTCCTATCTGTCCTGATTCTTCAGTTTCATGCATTAAAACATGACTATTGGGAGTAACAGTTGTTTTGTGACAACCAACTACCTGACAGCAATTAATGTAATTTCAGTCAGTGCATTGGGGTTGAAGTCAAACTCTACTGTGGCTGAACTTCAGGTCTGTCCCTGTATCCCCAGTAGATTTCACTGAACTTATTTTTTCTTAATCCTTTCTATTAGTATAATAGGCAGATACTTGGAATTCATTTCAATTCTGTAAAGGGAAAATAAAATATAACTGGTTTGTTGTGGGACTGCAATTATGGAATCTGCTAATGACCATAATCAACTTTTGTACAGGTTATGGTAAACAAAATCAAAGATTTTGAACCCATTTCACTAATTTCTGTAAATTGCAGAAGTTATATAAATCTTTAAAGACTGAGTTTTTCATTTTAACACATGAAGCTGCAGAATTTGCTCCTCATTCTGAGTTCATCACTGCAACCAGCAAGCAAGACTGTGAGACCAGACAATAAATCCATCAGAAGTAATCCTGGAAGTAGTACACATATGAATCAAAAATATATCTTCCTTCATGTTCATGTCCACTTTGAATATAAGGAAATAGACCTGTGGATTCATTAAACTGCAGTGGCCTATTAGAAATAAATGCTGTTTCATTTAAAGGTTTTAATTGAATGGAAGCTTTAAAAAAAACCAACCTTCCCCCCTCTCCCCATTCCCGAGCCAAAACAAGTATCAAGCTATTATTTGTCTTATAAAGAATCAGAATTGGTTTAAAATATAAGGCAAATTATTTTGTAGATGGAAATTTTACTGAGTGCTTATTAAAATGAGTCATGTTTGACATCCAAATCAGTTTCAATACATGGCATCGGTCTTCTAGCTTGCATTCTTAGGGGAGCTGCACTATCAAATGTAAGCAAACCTGCCAAACTTCAGCAATGGAAGTACAGCAACATGTGAAGTTTAATGTCAGGAGCTGCGTAGGTTAGAAAGTTCCAGTCATCATTCTAGGGAAGCAGAGATGTGTATGGTCCTTGGTTTAGCAAACTGAGATAAAAGATTATGTTTTAAGACATTAGCTTCATTTAGCTATGCTTTATTTTTAGCAGCCAAACATAAGCTTTGTAAGGGTTTGTGCTTTCACATAGTGACAAAGTGATGACAATGGAAAGTCACCTGTGCTAGAGGGGGTAGAAAGTGCACACGTTTGTGCTAATTTTGAGATTGTCTACTGCTGTTGTAGCAGTAATGAAACTCTGCCCTAATGAATATGAGATCTGGGTAACTTCTTCAAGTGACTTCTTCAAGTGACCTTCAAGTGACCTTCTGCTGCAGTATGTTTAGCTTTGCATTTTGCTTTATTTTTTGTGCTTGTAACTATAATTGCTTTTTTCAAAAAAACCCCATAAAAAACAAAACAAAAACCTCAAAACACACAAAAATGGAGCAGTTCTTTAGGGCTCTATATCATCATCAAGGAAAGGAGAAAAGAATTGACTAGATATTTTATGGTGAGCAAGTAAAGTGAAATTGTCACACATGATCCTTCTTCCCAGGCAAATGAGGCACATTTTTTTTCTGGCCCTCTGGTAGAGGTTTTTTGGACTGATATTTTGGTTTTGCCTGAAACTATTTTACTGGTCTGTCAGGTTAGGCCAAATGCCAAGCTTCCATCAAAACAGGAGAACTTTGTTAAAATTTCTGCTAGAAAACAGTCTGAAGGCCGGAGAATTTTTTTTAGACCCGTGAGCATAAAAAAGCAGATCTGCAGCTTGAACACTTTTCTGTCATGTGGACATTTCAAGTCTTGAGTTCCTACTCACTTTGTTTTAGATAAAAAGCCTTTAATCCCAACCTGCATTGGTTACCAAGCTGATGTGAGTAACTCTGGAAATGTTTTCCCTTTTTTTTTAGAAACCTTTATTATGGGCTTTATCCTAAAATAGTATTTTACAATGGGAACATTATTTTCTGCTTAGTTCTGTCTGGAAAGCTTTTTGCAAAATACATTGATGTAGATAACAGGTGACTGATGTTTATTACAAATGCCAGGACATTTTCAGAGATGGTTTAGTGATGTGGAGCAATGGTAGTTGTAGGCAGATAAAGCAAAACAAGAATTTCTTCAATGTCTTAGAACCATTTTTCTGTTAAACAAAGACATAAACTTTAACCCCCTTGAGGCTGGTTTTATGCATTTTCCCACATCCACATGCTGATTTTTAGACACCAGTTGATTATTTTAATACCTGTGGCACATGTTCACTATTGCTACCTGTATGCTATGAATGGATACTAGATGTGTTTGCTTTATGCAGTGTGTGTTTTTCTGTTGAAAGGTCTCAAACTTGTTTCTTCAAGGGGCTGTATAAGACAGGTGTCAAGTAGGATGGGAACTAATCTAACTTCTGGAATGCTGTGGGTGATTGTTACAAAGGCAGAGGGGCTGTTGCCCTTCAGGTGTGTCTTTCAGAGGAGGTTTAACCATTATCACTTATTTGTATGGAATCCTGACTTTAAGGTAGTCATTTTAATTTATTTGGAGAGAAACAGTTGTTTAGCACCTTTTCCTCTTCTACCTGCTAGGAAATAATTTCCTGCTAAGTTCAGTTTTGAAAAAGTTCCTCTTTAAGGATGACATTTCAAAGGATTTCCATATTGGCTGGATTCAGATGACTCACAACCTTTCTCTGACAAGTTTCTTTGCAATCATCTGTTACATCATTGATTATTTGTTGTGGTCATTTACCATTGAATCTGAATGTTCTAGTAGGATATTTTGATTCTGCTGAACTTCCAGGAAAAACAAAGTACGTTTTCCAACCAGTGAAAAGGTGGCCATGGATCTACTCTAGAACCTTGGGATTAGGTTCACCTAGTTGAATGAAAATTCTTGCTATGGAGACACCAAAACTTGGGTAACTTGTAGGTTCATATTTTGACTGACATGCAATTAATTAAAAATATTTATTTCTTGGAAGTAATTCATGACACCCACTAGCTGTGAAGGGAGCCAAGAAGGACTGCATCAGATGTAGAAGTCCTAAGGACTCTAGTCATGGAGTCTGCTCTAGAAGTAGTCTTTTTCCCCTTCCTGAAATGCTGCACAGCAGGTCTGGGGAGAGCTGAGACCCACAGTGTTACTTTAGATCCCAAAACAAAGCTATATTCCTCTTGACAGCCTCCCAGTTTCCAGAGCCTGGACAGACAGCAGGCTGCCTGGTGGAGCTGGGAGCCTGAACCTTTGGGAGCCTTCCCTTGTGCTGCAGTGGCAGCAGAGCTGAGGAGAAAACGGGATTCTTCTCTCACAGAAAAGTCAGATTTCTTAAGAACAAGGAGTGTTTTAGGGTGCAATAAATATATTTTGAAGTCTAAAATTTCCTACCATTTACCTGGAGTTGTCTCCCTTCCATTTCTATCATCCAAAATATTCTGATTATTTTAATTGTAGCTCTTGTCACTAACATTTATTGTCTTTTATCATGCCTGGAGTATAGACAGTTCTGTGATATAAACCAGAAGCATTTAGCAATGTTTGGTTATTTAGGAGATTTTGAGAACTTCAAAATTTTAGATTTTTGCTGTTGTCCCAACAATATGTAAAGTAATTTGCACAAAAATTTCTAATTTACTCAGCTTTAAATTTAGGATGCCCAGAAAAATTGTGGGTGGCCCATCCCTGGCACTGTTCAAGGCCAGGTTGGATGGGGTTTTGAGCAACCTGGTGTAGTAGAAGATGTCCCCTGCCTATGGCAGTGGGATTGGAACTACACGATCTTTAAATTCCTTTCTAATCCAAGTCATTCTGTGATTCTATGACATGTCGCAGGACTTTTAGAAAAGTCTTAGAGCTATTTATGGTATGCAAAAACTGCCATTGAAAGAATTTGCAACTTTTCAGAGGAGGCAATTCCCCTGAGAAATTATGTATTCTGGACAACATATATCCAGTAGTTAACATGAATTAACCAAAACATAATTTTAGAAGAAAATTGTTTGATTTGAAATTGTTTGGAAACTGTTGACAAAAGTTTCTTTTTATTTTTTTTCCCCCTTCCAGTTGCATTCATCAGTAGATGACATTTTGTTACTCAGATAGGAGGTTTGTAATAAATGATGTCTATTTGCACTGACATCTTTTTATTTTATTAAGAGTGGCAAGCCTTTTCCCTTTCACTTCCCCCCACTTTAAATTCCTCTTTTTTGAAATCCGTTTCCCTCAACAGTGGGGTTAATACTGCTTTACAGAAAGAAACACAAGCAATGTTTAACTCATGGCCTCTGACATGCTTGTAAATAGTGCTTTCTGTCTGCCCAGTTATTAATTGTGTCTTTTCCTGTCCTATTAAGTCCTTCTCTGTAGCCTGGCAGGGACATCTACCTACTGGACTAGGAAGCAGAAAACCGCATTTGTACTGCTCCATTGGACAAACTGCTCATCCTCTTGGTTCTTTTATTTTGTTGTCTGTAAAGTGAGGGTGATTCTAATCCCTTGTGCTTAGGTATGGCGTGGAAATCTGCTGGCAGAGGAGTCTTTTTACTGTGACTTTACATATGAGGCCAGTGCTTATGATCCTCCAGGAAACATGCCCCTGTGCCCTGGACCAGCCCAGTCCCCTCCAAAGTGGAGCCTGATCTCGCTCCTCTCCTGAGTGAGCCCTCTGTGCTTTGCCCTCAGTGCTACCCTCACCATCTTCATGCTGCTGGACTCCAAGTAACATAGTCACTAGAGTCCACAGAATGCTGTAACTAATAGGGCACATTAAAAATCTTGTAGAAAATACAGGTTTTTTAACCTAAATGTCATGGAAGAAGCTTGACTTTGAACCTGAACAATAATTTCAATTAATAACTCTATGGCCTTTAAAATATGTATTTCAAAATATTCAAGGCTAACCATGTTCTGAAATTAAAGAATGCTAAATAGAAACGCAGAAGCAACTTTTGATGCCGTTTTAGGCAGAAATTAAAAACTAGCTTTGGTTTTCTTTGCATTAGAGCTGGACATCTGGAGATTTCAGGAGGCAGCCAGGCAAATTCTATGGAAGGCACTTGTCTTCTCTCAAGACATAACACTTTCCCAGTGAGAGGGTATAGGTCCTACTCTTATGAGAATCTGAATCTGGCAGTAATACTCTGCTTCTTTGGTTTCTCTGTTTCCAAATTGGGCATATACCTATCACAAGTTCTTTAGATTTCAGGTCCTTTCATATACATCTGAACTGGACTGGAACCAGAAGCATCAGAATCAGTCCCATTGACTCAGCTGGAAAAGATTTATGTGCCTCTGGTTTAGCTAGATTATTTGGTATATGTTTCAAACTACTTTTCTTTCCAATGTAGAACTCAAAATAATGAAATATTCTTCACAGATTTTAACCATGTTTCTCCTTGTAGGGAAAAGGTGTGAACCTGGGAACAGTCTGGAGTAAAGCTTCTGTTTTCAGATAGATATTTCTCAATTTTGAATTTTTTCCTCAGTTTTGAAACAAGTCTTTTTTTCATGTTGTCAGTCTGTTGAACTTTATAGTTTTAATGGTTTTATATTGAACAAACTATTTCATTTGTAAGGAAACAAAGGATTTAAAGTCTGAGTTCATGGCAATTTTTTTTTGTTTTGGTGTGACCAGTTGTGTTTTTCTGCAAAATACACAGAGAAAAATATGATAGGTGGGTTTTGTAGCAGCAAGAAGCTGACAAGTGCATGAGTCAGAATCCTGGGAGCTTTTACTTCCTCTTTCCCCTTTTCTTCCGCTTCCTTCTCTGGTAAATCTAGACTTTGCATACAGGTTGAAATAATTAAAAACCCACTTGATGAGGCTGCTGCCACAGATTTAAGTGAAGAACTTAATAAGGCATAATGAAGGCTAATCTCACTTTTTCTAGAGAAAGGTGTTGGGCTTGTGTGTCAAATCTGAAGGGTTATCTTGGACACTTCTGCTGCATTTGAGTTGAGAAACAGAGAACTTTTTCAAAGGTCTCTGAAAAACAAACAAGACTTCTGCTACAAACTGAGCTTCATTGAAAAGGAAGTAGATTAATTTCAGATTCTTTTCTAAATTAGTAATATCCTGCTTGTTTGTTCTTCCTGACTGGCCATGGGAGCTGGAGAAGCTTGAATTTATGTCCTGATAAAAAGTAGAAGTGCTAGGTGTTTCAGCTGTGAAACACAGCTGAAGTGTGTGTAAATCTGCACTGGAGATGTATTAGGATACGAAGGCACTTGATATTTCACCTGCTGTATTACAGGTGAAGAACCAGCAACACCTCTGCTCATGGTACAGAGGATCAGTCCTTGGATTGCTCATTGGACAGCCTGAGTATGGGCATGTGAGGGTTAGAAAATGAAGGAAGGACAGGCAGCTCAGGCCCAGCACTGGGAAGCTAAGGAGATCTGAAACATCCAGTTGAGAGCTATCTTTAGGACATTATCACAGAGTAAAATTCATGGCCCTTGTTGCAACTGCTCCATGCTCCATGCTCCGGGCTGATGGCAGAGCTGCAGCACCACCAGGCACAGGCAGAACTTGCTGTGGAAATCCCAGGGACAAATTCCTACTTTTCAATATCTGTAATCTTTCAGCTTCTAATAGCATTTAAGTTGTCGGTATAATAAATGTGCAGGAAATATAAGAGATATAAAGAGGGTTTAATATTAATACTCAGAAAATGTTGTCATTTTTTCCCTAGAAGCATACCTGTTGGCTCTCCTAAATGCTGGTGAAAGACACCTCAGTCTTGACTGGCTCTCACAACTTATTGTTACAGTAGCACATGGATCTGGGGAATGAAATTGCTTTTGATTTCTGTTTAAAACGTGCTATTTAAACTTGTATGTTCTATAAAGTAGTTTTCAGGACAAGCTTCAAATTGAAGGGTGGAGTGGAAGTCCTCGTGTGAGAAAAATCCTCAGCTGATAGTTGAGGATGCTAAGCAAGCTAGTTTAAATTTAGTTGTGCCCATATGGTTGCATGTCTGTGGTATAGGTAGGGTTCCTAACACAACCTAAGAGTGAATGAGCAGCTGTCTGGAGCTGGCCATAATTCTAGTCCAACCAGAATAGTCTGACAGGGCTGGAGTTGAGTCCTGGGGGGAAAGACTTGTCCAAAGTGCAGAGAGCAATGGTGTCTCCACAGTGTGAACAGGTCTGAAGAGCACAATGATAGATGTTTTGGGTGCATAAATAGCTCTCTCAGGTGTACTTAATTCAGTGCATTTTGGCCTGTCCCTCAGAATAAGCTATGTGTTCCTCACTACTTGCTCTTGAAAGAGTTAAAGATCACTACCTCAGGGGAGATGTTCATATGTGGTTAGAGGAATGTCACCTGTTACTTTATTGAGAGATACCAGAAAAGGATGTTTGGAATTTGCCTCGTTTAGTATCTTCACAAATAATTGGACATCTGTAAGAAAGTAAGAGATGATGCCAGGCTTGACAAGGAATGATGATGCTTTTAACTCTTTTAGCCAAGCAGACAGTGAAGAAAGAAGCCACAGTTATGGAAGTGGTGGCTTAGGAGCTTTGAAGACGATATTTTGGTTTGGGTTTTTTTGTCAGTTTGTATTACACATCTTGACAGAGAATACAAATTTGAAACTGCCATGGTTCTTCAGTCTGACTTACTACTCTGCAAAATGCCCTTGATAGCTGGATGGTTGAAGAAGTTGCTGGTGGGTTTGGGTCTTTGTCCTGATATATCTCTATGATACAACCTGAAATTATAGAGTGCACTGCATTTCCTGGTAGCTACAAGGTGGAGTTTGTATTTTCTGTTAAGTTCACAGCCTGAAGAGAATCTGTTTCTATACATTTATAAAGAAGGAAATATGTGACTGAAGGCAAATTTGTTTGATTTGTATAAGCTTACAAATCTATTTTGTTATTGAAGTTAAGATGTGATTGGGCAGCAGGGTAGAGGGTTATCTTATTCCTCTTGAATAGTCTATTATTGTGCATGCACAGCTGGAAAACAATACCTGAAGAAGAATACAGCTGGGAAACAATAAAGGAATGAGAGGACAGTAGGTAGGGAGTGAAAGACAGGATGTGAGAAACAGCAGAAGGAAGGCTTGCAATCTGAACACATTAAGAAAGTATGTGTGGTAGATGCATAGCCAGTTGTCCATCATGGGAGAGCTGCACTGGAGGCAAAGCAGGACATGAAAAAAACAGATCACTAAATCACTGCAAAATTTCACTAGATAGGATGGGAGATTCCTTATAAAGCTCTTATTTTTTATTTCATTTTCAGGTTATATATTTAAAAGCTATATGTTCTGGTCTATGTTGTAATAAAATTTAGATTTAGAGATTGAAAGACCTCTCAGTGTTTTTGAGGTATTTTTGGGCATCATCAAAACATGAACCAACTTTGAGCTCCTCCAAAACCTAGCAGGTATTTTTAATCTTGTGATATGTTATAGAATACTTTCATTTTCTGTAGGTGGCAGTGAGTGGCTGGGTAGTCTCTGCATAGTGTGTCACCATTACAATATCAAAAGATTCAGAACTGGAAGATTTACTCCTTATTAGTCAATAATCAAGTTGATCTGAACTGATTCTGCACATTTTCTCATAGATGCTATGAGTATACTTCTGATTATTAGCTAAATATCTGGACTAAACAGTGTTTCCAAAACAGGGGAATCTAAGTGGGGTAAACAGTTTGATTTTGTTTGGGGTTTTTTGATTTGTTTTTTTACCTTCAGGAGCATTAGGTAGAATAAATGGAATTTGCCAATTGTAGCCATGCCTTTTTGTTCTTGCTAGAGTCAGTCTTGAAAGAAAGAGAAGTTCCAGAGAAACAAAGTTGTTTGTGCTGAAGTCCCTCAAAGAGGTTTCAGCTGAGTGACTGCCTGTCACAGTTTCCTGTGATTGTCCTGTATCATTAGTGTCAAATTCCACTGATTTCCTTAAAGCCCAGATCCTGGGGTCATGTAACTTCATAACAGTTTGTTTTCTTTCTGTGTATTCCAAGTTTTCTTGGGTAGCAGAGAAGAGGAGAAGACGAAAAAGCCTTGAAGGTGTGGCCCAAGTTAACCCCAAACTCAAAAAATAAGCAGAGAATAGTTTCAGTGAAGAGGCATAGTTTTGTCATACCAATGATAGAAGAAATTATTCTCTTATTCAGAATTTGAAAAGATTCAGACTCTGTTCTTCAAGTGCAGGGGATTATTTTCTTGTCTCAGTTTGAAAATCAGTTTTTCAAGCTGCTACTCTTAGTATTTCTGAATGTTGTTTAATACCACAGATTACAAAGCCTTGCAATCTGCAGGCTGAATGGACTTTTCTCTTTCTCACAGGGAGATTTTGGAAAAAAATTATCTCAGGAAATGAGAGCAGCCGTGCATCGCTTCTCTTTCTGTCTCTCCATCTCACAGAGAAAACATGCAAGTGCTTGTGCAAATAGTAGAATAAACTATAGGAAATTGTCTGCTATTTTTTGCCTGGTTAAAGAGCATTCCCAGGCAACAATTAGTTACACTGCAAAAAAAAAGAAAGAACTTAATCTTTAATATGACTTGCTATTTCTGGTTCAAATAGTTCTTACTAATCTGCTTCTGGTAACTCATCACATTTCTTGGGTATGTAATTTCTTAATAAATAAATAAATTTAAAAAGCAGAACACACTCTATTATACTTTTTTTGGTAATGCTTCCTCCTTTTCACTTCTGTTGCCCTTAGTGGTTTTGGAGTTTATAAGTGAAAACAGCAACCCTTTTTGAAAGAGAACTGTAGTGCTATTTAAATTGTTAAAAATTTCCTGATGACACTGTATGTGTAATGATATTAAAAATTCTTTTGTAGCTCTTCTCTAAGAATTAATGCCAGTACATTCATGCTTTCCTAGACAAATAAATATTTTCCTAAGTAAATAAGTTATTGTATTCATACTAACAGCACAAATTTTCCCTTGTCTGATGGAACCTCTGTAATCTTGCTTTATACAGAAACAATAATGTTCTTAACTAATAACAAATATGAAAATATATTTATTTCCTTTTCACAATGGGATTATCCATTTTGCAATCAATACTCGTTTGAATTCCTGCATCTCCAGTAATATTGCTTCTTCATGAAGAGGACTGAAATGCAATTTGCACTTAACAGATCTTATTTTGCTGTGATTTCTTTGTAAACAAATTTTGTCTTTGTAAGGAAATCTGTTCAGCCAGTGACATAGTTTGACAATGATGATTTATGTTAAAGCATAAGGATTAAATAATAATTTATAAATATACATAGAATATACAATATTAATCAATAATAATTAATTAATAATAATTAATTAAATAATAATTAAAAATATACATAGAATATACAATATTCTACTATGTAAAATTCTTACTTTTCTACTTTTTTAAAAGTTTTAAGTCAGTTTATTGGTCCAAATTTTTTCATAGTAAATGTTTTCCTGTCTGATATAAAGAAGAAATCTTTTTGTTTTGTACATTATTGAATACTTAATTAAAATGTGACTGTTTTATCAGCACCTTTATTTCCTTTAAATAAGTTTTTAAAATTTGAAACAGATTTATTTATCTTTGGTTACTACTTAATACTTTTATTTTGTTAATCAAGAGTTTACATTTGTGCACTAATTTGTTAGTACTGATGAAAAAGGATAATTCCTGTTTCTTTTGCCTTTCTGATTTATATATTTAAACCTGCACAAATCTCAACTCATTCTGCTCATCTCAGCAAACTGTCATAGAAATGATGATTTTTGATTATCAAAATTTTATAAAATGTAGTAATGCATCTATGGTGGCAGTAAAAAATGAGACTTCTGCATTAGGAGATATTTGAAATCTGCTGCACCTGAAATCAGGAAAGCTTTTAAGTTCTTCAGCTGTCAAAGAAAATTGAATCTTTGCTCTGCAATGTGTCTCTGACACATCTTATGGGAAAAAAATCTTATAGGGAATGGCTGAGGGAGCAGGGGTTGTTCAGACTGCAGAAAAGAAGGCTCAGGGGGGGCCTTATCACTCTCTACAACTGCCTGAAAGGAGTCTGTAGCCAGATGGGGGTCAGCCACTTCTCCCAGGTAATGAGTGGCAGGACAAGAGGAAATGGCCTCAAATTGTACCAGGGAAGGTTTAAGTTGGATATTAGAAAAAAAATTTCCTCACTGGAAGGGTGAAAGCATTGAAACAGGCTGCCCCAGGAAGAATCATCATCCCTGGAAGTATATAAAAGTATAAAAGTATATAAAAAATGTACAGACTTGGCACTAGGGAACACGGTGGTGGACATGGCAGTGCTGGGTTAACAGTAGGACTTAACATCTTAAAGGTGTTTCCAAATGAAATGAGTCTATGATTCTATATTTTACAATTTCTAATTTCCACTTCAACTAGGAAAAAAAAATCTTCTTTGTCCCAGTTCATTGGCAGTGCATCTTCTCTTTTTCTCCAATTTTAAAACTAGTTGGTAAATTAAAATTTCTTGAACGTAATGTTAATAGATTATTTTAATATTTTGAGCCATTGGCAAAACATAAAACTAAATATAATATACTATGTTCTTGACAAGCATATTTCAGATGTGATGGTTTTCATATCTAAGCAGAGGAAATATACTTCATTTTGTGGACTTTTATGTATTCTGTCAAGAATTAAATAAAGTTAGTAACAAGTTAAAGACCCCTGCCACTTGGTGTTATGGAAGCTTCCTGAAATGGAATGTCAAGTAGAATTCAATACTTTGCATTAAAATTATCCTGTTATCCTCTCTCCATTAGCAATTGCCCTGATGGCTTTGAATACTTGTAAAATAGACTGTTTGGGCACTTTGAAAATTATTTCTAAGTCAGTTGGTGAAAGAAATAGAAGCTCACTTCAGATATTTCATTGCTTAGTAATGCAGCATGCAAGGAGATAAGTAGTAAAGCTTGTGAAAATAAATGCAATATTTAAACATTGACTTCTAAAACCTGAAATTATTTAGGAAGGGGAGTATCAAATGCATTCTTTGGTGAGTTAGGTGCTATGTGAAATAAATTCAATTACATGTGTAAAGGTCATCTATGCCCATCCTATTGTGCTTTCAGCATTCAGTGACATCTTTAGAGAAATCTCATTCTTAAATCCCATTTATTTACTGATTCCAGGGGCAGTGCATTAGTCAAATTTTATACACAGTTTAAATGGTAATAGAAGCTGTCATGTTATTGTGCTTTGATATTTTTTGAGTGTGAGCAAAATTACATTTTGTGTTTGGCAAAGGCTTTTCATGGAAAGATAACAAAGTAGAGATTATTGCAAATTGAAGACACAAATTACCTATTTCTGGGATCTATTGCTTAATGGTTTTTTTCTTTTCAAGAGAAACATTAAGCAGTATTTTTTATAATGTTAATGTTTTGCTGTTGCAATTTAGAATCAAGAATGTGCCAGGTAAAGCTAAGATATTCAGGTACAGGAACAGCTCCAAAACATGGTACTAGAATGTTATTTTATCTACATTAGTAAGGTTCAGTAAGACATATTGGGTATTTTTTAGGTTTATGTAAAATGAAAAGAACAAATAAAAAACTGTAATAGCAAGACTTCTCTTACATGGAATTTAGACAGTAGAAATTTTAGTGTTTCAGAGTAAATTGAGAAAGTGAATACAGTTGCTGAGATGGGGCTTTTTCATTAGTGGAAGATCATGCTTTATAGTTAAATATATTAAGCTGTGACTGGTGCTTTCTAAGTAAGCTTGGCAGTAGAGACCAGCTTCTTCTCAGTATTTCTGTGTATAACATAAACTAAGATATCATTTAGATATTAAGGAATTTGAGATCTTTGAATTTTAGTGTGTTTTAGTGTATTAGTTTAGTTTTGAATTGTAGTGGATTTTAGTAGAAGAAACATAGTCAAAAGTGGAAGGCAGTTTTTAGGTGGGAATTTTCAAAAAAATCCATGTGTTGCAAGATCAGAACCATCAGATTTATAGAGTATAGTCCAGTAGGAAGAGAAATGTAAATTATTTAATGAATTTACTAAAATTCAGCTACCATGCTCGTGTAAAATATTGATTTTGGAACAAAGTGTTTTCTGAACAATCTAATCTTCTTCCCTTTCCAAAAAATACCCTTCAAAATAATATGTGTGGTAAAGGAGGCTGTTAATTGTTATGCTGTAGACAAGTCTATTGAATCCAATCAACTTGTAAATCTGAACAGATATAAATTATTCCAGCTAGCAGCCAAGTTCCTGTAATTCTGTTGATGATCATATTTGTTCGAGTAAAGCCATATAGCAAGAAACAAGGCTTATGTAGTTTGAAATGCATTGTGAGACCCAGAGAAAAAATGTGAGCACCCACAAATGGAAAGGGAGCACATTTTGCTGTTAACATAAAAACATTTGCAACACAAAGGCAAGGATGCCAGCACAAAGGGGCCTTTTAAGAAAAGCAACCATTTTGCAGAACTCCAGCTTGCTTTCATAGTTTACCAGGAAATTTCATAAACGCTGTGGAAGTGCCAATGACAATGGCAGCACAGGAACGTGGGAGGACTCTCTGTCTCCTCACCGCGCTCTCAAAGCGGGGTTCTGCAGGAGATGAGCTTGTGATGTGAGGCATAAATGGACAAAAAGTAGAGTTAAAAATAAACACCAAAGTTGAGTGCCCTGTAATCATCATGAGAACGGAAAAATAAGTGAGCAAAGAGAAAGCCACCTCGTTTCAGAACAAGTACTATTATTACTTATGGGAACAGGGAATAATGGAAGCTATTGCTTTTCTGAGTTCACATTATGTGCTTTTCCCTTTTGCCCTGAATAGAGCAAAACTTTCTTTCAAAAATATTTTTCTCTTAGGTTTTTAATTAAAGTTTAATTTTCTAATGCATATTGTGAGATATTGAAGAAATATTAAAATGAGAGAGCACTAGCATATAAAATAAACGTTCAGATTTTATTATTTCTGTTAACAATGAGAGAAAGTAAAAAAAGCGATCAGAAACTTGGAAACATTAAGACACCAGGTGATAGGACAGTCTAATAAAGAAGTTAAGAGCGTATAAAGCTTTTGAATGCAGGAGCTGTATCATTGGAACAGCTGAAGACTTTAATAATGAGGGATGGCTTTAGATGCCTATTTAGGATTTTATCACCTTTAAATGAAGTACAAAGTTCTGTATTTTGAATTCCCCATTGGCAATGTACTAGCTTCAGGAAGCTTGCTGTTGAGATTGTATAACACTTTTCAGAGGACCCTGCGCTTTTATGTGCTGGAATGACAATGCATGGCTTGGCATAAACAAGGTGAAATGTGATGTGATCATCTGTAACGACTGTACCTGTTTGAGTACTGTTACAGTAGAGCAGAAGCAGTACACTTGAGAAGAAGATGACTTTTGAAAACTGGGAAAAGCGTTCCAGTGGGAACTGAAATACCTGAAATGAGAATCCAAAAAATAAAATGTAATTTTTAACGTGGAATTTTTTCCCTGCTTCCAGCGCTGAATTGCTTAGTGGAAAGTTTCTAAAATACTAAGCACTACAGAGATGTGTTTTAAGTCTGAAAAAGTATCCAGACATTAATCTAAAGCAGCAGTAAGTTTCTGTGCAGAAGTTGGTGAGGGGTTGAAGATGTCTTGAACTGTGGTATTGTGGATGGGGTCTAACCTGCCTGCAGGGGGTAATTAATTATTATACAAAGTAGAGACACTTCAGCAAGAGAGATGGCAAGAATTCCAGTCCAACATAGCCTACACGTAACACACTACTGTTAGAGTACTCTTGTGTGAGAAGTCAAGAAAAGGGGCTTTTTGCTCTTTCCAGGCCTTACAAAATAATAGGGAGATGTGGCTGGAGTGGATGAGACACTCTAAACTTTGGGTGGGTATTTTACTTCCCAGGTATAAAAGGAATTTTGTGGTTGCAGGATTTGGGGGGGGTAGACTTTTTAAAAAAATCTGAATACAGACTATAATGGGGTTTTATGATAGTTCAATAAAGTTTAATAGGTGAGGGAGAAGATTCCTAACAAATGCTGACCATAACATCAGTGAGCAAGACATGACAGCCAAGTCATGGTGACTATCAGGGTACCATAAACCTTAAATAAAAAATGCTCTGTTTTTTTGTTTTGTTTTGTTTTTTTTTTCTGGACCAATATGAGTGGTACTTTTAGTACTAAAATATCCACAGGTAAAAACTGCTGGACGGAAGTGCAAAGAATAAAGGATGAGTAAAACATGAAGTACCTGGAGCTGTTACCATGGGTTTGGTGCTCTGCTATCTGAGCACACTGTACCTCTAAATACTGGCTTTTACCTGGCTCACTGAGCAACTCATTTTGTGGCAGACTGGTGGCTGACTGGATAGTGCAGTTTATTCTCCATAAGAATGTGAGTTGATGTGAGACTCCCCCCACCCCCCCCCGTCCCCCAAATTAAGCATTCGCTTGTCAGCAGACTTTTATTTAGTACTTTTGCACAGAAGAGGGAGGAAATAAATAATGACAGTAAAAAAAAAAGCTTTTCTCTGATAAAAACTAAACATTAAAACTTGAGTGGATGCCAAGGGACTAATTTTTAAAATATACAATAGGCATATTCACCACTGTTCTTTTAATGTTTTAAATTCAACTATGTGTTAACACTCATATTTAATAAGTTTTTTCCCTAGGTTATTTTAAATCTATAAACTTTCTAAATACATCCGTCCTGGCAGTGTGTTGGAGTGGGGAAGTACATGTGAAAGCCATCCTCTCTGTGAACAGAAAATATTCACAATTCAAAACATGAAGTGTCATAATTGTGCTAGAGCAAGAGCTGCACCCAGCCTGTCATGAGTTAATGGAAAGCCATTTTTGTAGCCACTATTTGAGAGAGAAGACATCTTAATTAAACTCTGCCTTTGTTGAGAACATCAGAAAAGCTACTGACAGAGTGTTCATGCTAACTGCAATCATGCATCCTGCCATCACCACTGACAAGGAAAAAAAGCAAGAAAAGTGGGCTGCAAGTGGCTGCTGTCACACAGATTAGTGTGAAAGAGAGGCTTAAGGAGCTGTTGCTTTGTCCATTCGGTACAGCTTTGAATTTTAAGAGACAACCTTAATAATGACAAGTCAGAATAATTTTTCCCAGTGTATGGCATTGCTGACATGTCATGCTGAACTATTTTCAACCTTAGAAATCAAGGTTCAAAAAAAGATTGATGAAAATCATTAGGAAATGCTGAACTGTTCCATAATTTTTGATGCACAGTGAAGTTTGCTTTTTTTCAGTTTCATTTGCCCTGAAATCAAGGTGTTTGAAATTAAATACAAATTATATTGTTCACAAAATAACCTCACTGTGGCAGCTAGGACACAAAGAGAACTAGTAACCAAATTTCTATGATATAATCATGAGTTCATGATTTTCTGTCATAAAATCATGAGCTCTTTGGTGAGGTTGTATGCTCTTATCTTGTTTCTGATTTTTTTTCCTGTATTTTCTTGCCATTTTCTTTCTCTTACATGTGGGAAGATAAAAGCAAGTGTGGGGGTTAAAGGGTAAGGATAAATGCTGGTCTGTCTGTCTTTGTCACTCTGGTGAGAGTTATATAAAGGTGACACACCCAGCACCACTCTTCTGCTGTTGTTTCTGGGCATTGTTGCTCACTCCTCCTGTCTAGAAAACAGTAAAAAAAAAAAAAAAAAGTGTGGTCAACAAGGATTTGAGAAACTCATTTGCAAATCATCTGAAGCTGACTGTTCCTGTAATATTATTAAGAGACAAAGGGTAGATGAAATGCTACAGAAATGCAGGGACTAGCAGATTTCTCTTCTCTGCTTGCTCAGATGTCTCAACAAGGATGTGAAAGGGTAATTTATCTTTCTGCAAGGTGAAGAGATAAACTTCTTGCCTGAAAGGATTGTCTGCTTCATCTTGGAGATATTTACCTTGAAGCTGTATGGAGTAGTCTTTGTGACTATTGCTTATTATGACTCGCATCAAGATTGATGTGTCACTTCTCTTTAATTCAGATATAATTTTGGATAGCTGGTAAAGCAGGGTTAATTTTAAATAATGCTTTTGATGAAAACAGATGAATGATTATTAGAAATTATATTTAATTTTTCAATTTAGAAAAATGAATAGAATGAGTATAAAAAAACAACTTTGAAAATGACTTCTAAGTTTGACATTTTTCCCTTGAAGCAGTAGATGTAAACAGTGGGTGACAGTGAGTTGACTCTACTTTGCCTTCCTATGAAACTTCTTTGCACTAGAAAATGTTGATAAAAAATAATTTATTCATGATTCCTTGGGTATAGAAAGTGTTTTTCAAAATGCTGATAATTTTCCTATTTATAATTTTTAAAGATCTAGCTTTAACAATATTTTATTATATTTTTATTTAAAGATGCCTTTTTAATGAGTGTTAAGCCAGCATGTTTAAAATTGTCAATTTGAAGTACTCATTGAAAGCATACATTGATAGGAATAGTGCCTGTGTAAAAGGAACTCAATTTTCATTTTTAAATTTTGAAAATACTTTTGAATCACCTGATGAAATTGATGGAGTTAATACATTCAAATGAATTACAGTTTGACATGTTTAAATTTTTTAAAATATTTGTTTCTGAGTATTCATACTTAAAGACAAACTTTTGATAATGTAAAATTAACAGAAAGCAAAATTTCCAGTTTAAATAAATTTTAAAAATTTAAGTTGCAATATGCTTATATTTTGATCTTTGATTGTCCATATTATTTATTTTCATGCCTTGGAAGTCTTACAGTGTTACTATTTATAGTAACAGTTTTTTTATTATATTTACAGTTAAACTTGTATTTTTAATTCAGATGGGCTTATTGTTTAATATGACTTTGTAATTTGGATATTCAATAAAAACATTTGCAGGATAATTTCATAGAAGTGAGCCTCTACAGAAATTTCAGTACATACTATTTAGAGGCAGTTTTGTTTATCGCTGTTTGTTTTCACATCCCTTTAGGATACTCTAAGTAACCCAGCATGATTAATTGTGAGAGCAATTATACACAAATTTTGTATTCTGCCCACAGGCATGCATGAAAATACTTTCTGTCTTCCTTTGAAGTTCACATGTTTATTTATTATATATCTGTATCAGAGTATTTATGAATTTAATTCATTATTGCACAGCTAAGCGTGATATGATATAGATATTTTAATGCCAATGTCCTCACAAATTTATGTACTGGCCATCTGGAAATTGGCCTAATAGTTAACGTTTAACAATATTAATATTGATATCACCTAGAGGTAGTTCTGTTGAGTTTTTTAAAGATGTGATGCCTTCTTTCTGTGAAATAATTTTCTAACAGCTCAGTTTGTGGTTTGGTAAGACAACATCTGTGCTGTGAATCAAAGAGTTTGTGGCTCGGCACTCCCTGCGCAATTATTGGCAGTTTTCATAAACACAGAATATTAAATGGAGAACCTTCGTTGTTCCAAACTACCTGGATTTCCCCTAGCTTTATCTTACTGAGAGCTTTTTCAGCTTTTTCTTTCTGCTGAACAAAGGCTATGTCTTGCCCTGATTTTGAGTGTTATTACCTGGGGGGTGGGAGAGGGCAGGTGAGTTGGATCTGCTTTTAGCTTGGTTAAAATATTCTGAGAACTTCAGATGGTACTGTTACAAATTGTACCCAAAAGATTTACCACTTTTGCTAGGAAAGGAAACAGACCTTTTCCTCCCAGTTTCCTAAACCTTATGTGCAGTACAGTAAGTTGCTAACATATATGAAACCAGTAGGGTTTTTCAAATGTTTTGTTAGTTTCTATAAAACTTGTTGCTATAGTCTACAATTTTTTGCAGGGCTTAATATGGTTTAAGCTTTTGTCTGTGGGTATTTCGGATGTTCTTTTTTCCTCTGTTTTACCTGTATTAATTATAATGAAGGATGTTGGAGGTAGAGAACAGACATAGAACTGACCTAACAACACTCTGCAGAGAGATTTTTCTCCATCTCCATCAGCACACATCCTGTTGTAGTGCTTACTTTTAAGACAGCATTGCTGCTTCACCAAACATCCTCCTACAGTGAGAGAAGTAGGGATAACTCTTGGAAAAAGTTTTGAGGCTAGTGACAAAATATGTTTGTCTTTCAGATCCCCAGCTCAAGGGTATAGTGACCAGGTTATATTGCAGGCAAGGCTACTACTTGCAAATGCACCCCGATGGAAGTCTCGATGGAACCAAGGATGACAGCAGTAATTCTAGTAAGTGACTGCCCCAGGGGAATGTGTTAATCGCACACGCAGACCGCACCGCTCGAATGTGTTTGCACAGGCACCGTGGGAATGCCTGCCTGCCTGCCTGCCTGCCTTTGGAGGGTTTCTGAATGTGTTGTGTCCCAAGGAGGAGGGTTCTGTCCCTTCGAAGCCTGGTGATCACCAGCATGGCTCGTGCAGGACATTGGCCTAAATGTGTTGCCTCTGAAAGGGGAAGGTGTTAAGAGCTCACGGACCTTAGGAGGGAGATATTTAGGCCAATGAATGTCTTCTGGTAATTTTATAAAAGTGGTAAAATTATATTAAAAGAATTTTTTAATAAGAATTCTTTATCCAACAAAAATTTCTTATCTTCTGATAAATAACAAAGAAACAACAAGACATGGAAACTAAATTTCCCAGAAAAATCCAAATTTACAAGCAAATAAATGTATGATAAACTATCAAAGACCTTCATAAAAATGCTAATGCTAAATTAACTTGCTGAAGGTACTAAAAATTTCGGGGCTAAAAATCCTTTGCTAGCCAGAATTCCAATGATGTTAAGAGATTTTTGCCACTGTAGAGATGGCAAAAGTGGCAGTTTTTAAAAATGTTCCAAACAAAAGAGGTCTTGAAAGGCTGTGTGGGTTGCTGCTTTGGTATGCTTTTCCTATGATACTGCTACGTATTTTCGTTCAATGAGCATATATATATGTTTCATAACTTCAGCTGCAAATGGTAATTAAACAAACCTATTCTTACTCTAAAAATAGTTGATTTGTGTTTTGTTTATTTTAATTACCATGACATATTTAAGTAACATTTCTGTGTCATCTCAAATTTTATTTTAAACACTTTTAATACACAAGATTTATTTTCTTATTATGCATATATAAATAACCCCTTAGTTTCCTTAAAAATGTTGAAATTAGGCTGCAGAAATTAAAGTATTTGAGTTTTCTGCCTTACATTGGTAAGGTTCCTGTTTTAGTTGTCATTTTTAACACCTTTCATCAGCAGATAGCATGATCATCTTTTATTATTTGGTTTGGAGTTTTTTAATAGAGAAAAGTTGTTTAATACATTTTTATGTGTATCTCTCTGCTTGTTTTTCAAGTGTTTTTGTTCCCCTTCCATGTCCTCCCCATCCCACTCCCACCCTTGTTTCTTTTCTTCCCTCCATGTGTCTATCTCTCATGCCCACTTCAGTACTGGAGTACACACTACAACCTTAAAAAAGACAAGATTATTCTCACTTTTTATAGAAGCTTTGCCTAGATGAGGTCTCAGAACTCTCTTAGGGTATAAATGCAGATCTCTGTCTCTCTGCCCCTCTCTCTTATTCTTAGCTTCAGCAAGAAGATGTGTAGGACTGCAACAATTTTGTAATGTTTTATTGTTATTTCGGAGAGGTTTTTTAACTCTAAGATCTCTACAGATGTGGAGTCATTTCAAAGATAGATCACAGTGGCCTTACTTTTCTCTTTTTCATGTTGTCATCTTTACAAATTGTCTTCTTTTTTTTTTTTACTCTTTCTCCTCTTCTGTGCATTTCTGATTTTCCAGCTCTCTGCCCATCTTCCTTATTCTTTTTCCAAAATGCAGAATAAATGTTCTATATTATGAATATTCTGAAATATTGAACTGCTCCAAACTCAACCAAATACCATATAGAAGTATTGTGTATTTTGGATAAATATTGTTAGTTATTTTGTTTTACTGAAAATTATTTTTTGGTTAAAAAATTGTGGCATTTTTTTCCCACAAAGTCTTTTTGTTTTTTCTGTCTTCAACTGGTGGGATTAATTTTTTCTTAACTACTCCAATTTTCCAATATTTTTTGGAAAGACAGTTTAGAACAGAAGAGCGCAAAATTAATGTGTTTGCCAGGAAGGCCTACAGTCTACATCTGAAATTTTGTTGATATATATGTATCAACCCTATTAAGAGCTGAAAAGATTTACCCATTTGGTATATTTATTATTGTATGAATATGTGTTTGTTTCTTTTGTGCTGCCAGTCTTAGTTTTTTTCCCTTTCCACTTTGTTACCTTTCATTTCCTGTTGAACTTTTTTTCCTACTGCTTTTTTTATTGCAGCATATGATGTTTTTCCTTCTTTCTTTCGCTTTAAAACAATAATTTTCTCACGGATAGAATTTCCAGTGTTTTGATATTTTATTTTTTGAGCTCCTTAACATGGTAATTTCTGTCTGAGGCTTACAAGTGAATAACTTTTGGCAGCTGCCCAAGGGAGAAGATCCTGCCTCTGACTGTGGTGCTTGCAGGCTGCCCATTTAATGTGCCCAGTGGGTGAAGGGATGGACACATATCAGCTGTCTGTAGGACTGATAGAATACCTGCCTGGATAGTGAGGATGACTTCCATTCAAAGTGTGTTTCATAGAAAGAAGGAAATACAGACTGCCAAAGGGTGTGCATCTTTGCCAGCCTTCCACCTGTCTTCTGACTAGTCACTGTCCCTGAAGAGAGCCCACTGAGTAACTGGGTGTCAGAGAAGCCAGAGGGAGCGAGGAGTGAGGGAGAGAAAAAAGATGCAGTTTCTTTTTTGTCTTCAGCAAGGAAACTGTTTGAAGCTTAGTCATGCTGCTACTTTTTGTGCTGTTGCCATGTATTCTGTGTCAAGCAGTTAGAGAAGTACTTGGAGTTAAAATTCCCTCAAGTGCCTATATCATTTTGTACTCATTTTACATGTATGTCAGTAAACATAACTTTACACCCTTTTGTTATAGAAAAGTACCTCAAACTAAGATTAAAATTTGCTTCTATCTGAAGTCAAAATGAGTTGTACCAGCTGTTTTAATCAGCTGCTTATTGTCCCAGTTTGAGTAAAGGCTAGAAACTGCAGAGAGAGATGACAAAATTTTTAGTGCATCACTGTATGCAAAAACTTGCATGAAAAAAGAAGGAAGACTTGATGTGCAATTGCATGAATGTACTTTCGTCTGCTCGTGTTGATGGCCATGATATTAGAACCCAACCTAAACAGAAACAGACCAACAGGTTTCAGTTCATTGTTGTAACTTCTTTTTATAACTTTTCCAAGATAATGATGTTTAATGAAACAATGGTAATTAATGCACCTATTTGTTAATGGTGCTGAGTTTCCTTAAATCACTTCCCTAAATTAAGGTTGTTAGCCAAACAATCTTGTCTGCACAGTCTGTATTTTTTTTTTTTTGCCCCAGTCACAGTGATATCTTGTTTTAGCTGTTTTTTGTTGTTTTTGTTTTTTTTTTTTTTAATTTAATTTCTCTAATACCTTTCAGTTTCTGGTTTGGTTTGTGTCTTGCTTGTAGCAAAAGCAGGAGTGGCTGTGGTTAAAGCTGTAGCTTTGGTTACTGAGGTCCTACTCAGTGTAGCTGTCACACTCACTCTCATGTTCCTGGACTTCACAGGTGCAAATGCAGCTTGCTTCACTGGCCTCATCATTATTAATTAGGAAAAACAAGCTTCTGCACAGAAATCATAAAGAGATATAAACGATTTCCTTATGTCCTTGTAGTAACAAGCATTACATTTTCCTCCTGTCCTCCCCACCTAAACCAGCTCAGTTTTAGGCTTTGGTCTATCTTCAAAGTTTTGTCTCATGAATGAAGGGTAGGTTTAGTAGGAAGACTAATAAATTTGAGAAACAGACAATTCCAACTTTTTAATTTCTGAGATTGAAACCCTGAATCTTTCAGCTCTATAGCTTTTTTTAATTCACCTAGAGTGTATCTCAGCCAACGACCACTGAAAAAATGCAAGGTAAATGAGGATACTTTCCTTTATAGTTGACAGACCTGATTGTAACACACATTTTGCAATTTGTAACCCTTTTGAAATTACAGTTGTGTTTGTAACATGTTTATAATATTCTCTGATTAAAAGAGCATTACTTATTGGTAGTCTTATTTCATAAACTGATAAATGAAAAAGTGAATATTATCCAAGAAAATTTTACTTGGTTGTGCTGTGCACATCTTTTATTATGCTGCAACATGCTTTACTTCCTTTGTGGTGCTTGGTAACTGGTAGAGCTGCTCTTCAAGAAATCCTGCAACCATTTAACATTCCTTTATTTTCATCTTTTAATGCATACTTCTATTTATATCTTCCAAATTGAATGTGGAAGCATTAACTTTTTAATGTCTTTAAAAAATACCTACCACTATCATATTTTAGTTTGAAGGTACTCATAAAATAACCTTTACAGCACCCTTGTAAGGTAAAGGAGATAATTAGATAGAAATAAAGCACATAAAGATTAGGAAAAAAACCACCTGCAGTGCTCTTAAATTTGGATTAATGCATGTTAATTTTGGATTACTGCACTGAAATATTTGCAGCCTGATGCTTGCACTGGTTTTTACTGAAGTTTGTCTTCAAAGAATTATACAGGCATTTACTCATCTATTTACACCACCTCTGGGCGTTAGGTAAGCCTGTTTCTCCCACTGGGATAATCTTAGTCTGACAGGTAAATGTTCAGTCATACTAAAAAAAAAAAGTTTTAATTATGTCTTCTGTAAGATCAGGCAGCTAGAATTGGTTTGCATTGGTTTGCTCCACAAGAAATGGATGGACAAATCTCTGAGCACCACACTCCTTGCAGTCATTGCCAATCTAAAAGATATTTTGATGGAGTTGTCATTTTTGCCTGTGGGCCTGCAGATGAAAATAAATTGAAGAAGTAGTTGCCTTGATCTGATTGGAGATTTGGTACTTTGGAAAGTTTTGTTAACTGCCACAAGGGCAGTGTGCTTGCAGAAGAGGCTGCAAGTTCAGAACTCTTAAGCAATCAGTCTGTAGCAAGATTCCTGAGAAAAACAGTGATCTGTAATAGCAATTTTCTTGCAGCTACAAGTAAATTGTACCCAAATAGTCTTCCACAAGTATATGGAAATATCTGATTTCAGGCATTTCAGATTTCAAGTTAATGGACTGTGTTGGTGTAACATAAAAGAAGGAAAGAGTTAAACGACAGTTTTGTATTTTGCTCAAGAAAGGAGTGATTGCTTATTAAAAAAATGGACTCAAACTTTTGCTGAAACTTTTTGAGGATTAGAATCCAACTCAGATTTGGAGTTCCTGCAAGTCTCCTCCATGAAACCTAAACAAATAACCTTTTCATGGCAGTTTTTCCTGCTAACTGTCTCCATCGCCATTTTCTGATCTTTTTTGTGGTGGGAGTAGGCTTGCAGGCTTAAGAAAAGGCAGAGAACCCAAATGCTTTATAGCTGTGGTTTAAATAGAATACAAAGCAAAGCTAAGGGAGTGTGCACTCTTAGCACTGACAAGGAAAAAGGGTTTTACTTGCACCATTTTCGCCAATCAGTTCCCTTGTCTTCCCTGCTGCTCCCACATCCTACTTACATTTGGAATTGCCAGGCTTTCTACTTAAGCGTGCAGCATGGGAACACTGAGCACCAGGCACCGCTGTATTTTCTGGGCTGTTGGGGGCTGCTCCCCCTCTCAGCTCATCTGTAGACTCACTGAACTGGCTTTAGGCACATAAAGATGTTCAGGGACCTCACTCCCCAGGTTTTGGTTTCAGATCATTTTCTTAAACAGAGAAGGAAGCAGGGGACATGGCTCATTTTAGCAACCCCCTCAGATAAGAACATATGTTTGGCTGTGCAGAACTGGAATGCCAGCAGACTCTAGAAGGCTTTCTGCTTTTCTTAGAGCAGGTTTTTACTAGAGTGAGGTATGCCACAGGTGAATCCTAGGAATGTTTGAAATGTCTAATTGAATACAAGAGTCTTGCTCAGTGAAGATTTCCTCCAGTCTGGTTCTGGAGGAAATCAAATTTCTTTTGGTCTGCTTCAAAGTGCATTAAAACCACATGCTGTGCCTTACTGGTGTATGTTTTGCTGTCCCCAGTATGAAACACATTGCTGAACATTTGTCAATTGATAGCTGAATGTAGACTGGCCTCCCTAGTTTCCCTCAAGTCCGAAGGATTTTGTGAAGCTTATTGAATATTCTGACTGTGCAGAATTGCAGCATTTCAGGTCACACTCTAAAATTTTAAGGGTTTAGACTAATTAAAGGATCTCTGAAAATCTCCAATTAAAATTTGGTGACAGTAAAAGATGCATTACATGCCTTCCACAGTGCTTTCTGAATTCACCAGCAGCTATAAGCCACTTCACTAACTTTATAGGCTGCACAAGACACTGCTGTAATTGTTACAGGCCTGTAATTCTTGTTCAGTGGTTACAGGCCTGTAATTCTTGTTCAGTGGTGGTTGGATTTTTTTTTTTCTAGCTTTGGAGCTTTATTTTTATTGGTAATATGGTAAATAATATCTGCATTTCAGAATTTTTGACTGAACCACTATGACTATGAGTTATTTTTCATTAGCTGACTTACTTCTCATGGCTGACTTGTCTTTTGTGTTCACCTCTTTTCTTTATATAAGTATTGTTTGTTTTTCCTTCCTTGTGTCCCTTCAGTTGTTTCTTCAGTCCCTTTAGCATGGTTTGCTCCTGCAATTTCTTTTTTTCTAGGAAAAAATCCAAACTCAGTTGCCATCTGATACTTTGTTTTGCTGTGACAGACTCCCCCTCTACAACCCACAACAGTGATTTTGCTGGTTTTGACATTGTTTCCTTTGAGGATAATAAAATGAATGGACAATGAGGAATTTATGACTATTTTTTGACTTCCAAATTACGTTGAACTAAAAGCCCTCAAGCCATGCAGTCTTTAGCCTATATACTCTTAGGATATCTTTTCTGTGAGTGCCATATTTCACTGTTTTGCATTAATTAGAGAGGGAACCTTATCTGTGCCAAATATTTTTTTTAGTAAACAGCACTGTAATGTCCTATCATAATGGAGAATTTTGGAAATGACAGAAATTAAAATCTATTTGTGCTAATTCTTGTTATCTCTTTTATTTTCTTTGTAAACCTGCCAAATTGTTTTCAGTTCTTCTAGAGCTCTTTACAATATATTTTTCTTTCTACCACTCTAGGAAGAACTCTGCTTCAATTCCTAGCTTTAAATTGGCTTCGTGTATTCCTAAAATTATCTGATGTTATACATTATTTTTTGCATGAAAATGCAGAAGGAAAGGTGTCTCTTTTTTTTTTTATACATGCCTATATTTCTATATGTCTACCTATGTTTGGTTTTTTTTCTCAGTTGTAAAGACTTGATCATATTCATCATAAAAAAACTGGATGGATTTTTGTTCTTCGACCAAACAGGAATTTTTGCACCTTGAGAAATGTATTTATCCACTGCAATTACATTATTTTTTTCTCTTGGTTTGGGCTTTAGCTATGGCATTCTGATTACAGACAGCCTCATTCAGTACATTTTTTGGTCACACCTATGGATGTCCTTCTTAAATTTTGAGGAATTCACTGTAGGTGTTACTGTGTTCCTGACACTTGACTTGGTATAAACATAGTCCCCACTGCATATGTTGGATACACAGGTTGTGCTTTTGGTTTTCATCCAAGGACTTGGGAGTCCCTGGCTTATCCACAGTGGAAAAACACTTAGCATAAACTTTGTGTCATCCTGGTCTTTTCTTCCAAAACTGATGTGTGATTTGCATCTAATGTTCTAGCATGAGTCAGTAAATGAAATATAGGTGTGTGCTGGCATAAGTTTTAGAATAATTGGTTCATGCCACCTACTTATACAACTTGTGTTTTTCTGTGGTGAGGCTGGTAAACTCCCACTCTTCACACTGGTCTTTTTTCAGACAGTAATCAAAGTTGTGGCTGTTTCGATTACTACAGAGGTAGATAGTATTTCTAGGGTATTTGTTATTAGGTGGTTTTCTGATTATTTTCTAAATATTACCCCAAGTTCTGTATTCTCTTCAATAACATTTATGCCCATTTAGAATCAAGCACATATTTCAGTGCTTTTATGAACTATGATAAGCCTCTGTCATTGCCTGACACCATTTGATACTGCTTGTATCAAATATATCATTCAAAAAAGAAAAAAAAAATTGAAATCACAGATCCCTTGATATCAGTCTTTGACGAGAGCACCTTTTAGTTGAAAACCATAAAGATGCCCAGGAAAATAAAGAGCTACTTGCCAGAATCAAAGAAGAAAGATTTTCTGAGTTAGTCTGATTTTAAAAGCATAACAAAAAATATGCAGAACTGATTTTCTTTCTTTTCTGCTTATTATGTTTACTAGACAATTGTATTAACTGTAGCATATTTATGTCTGAACGTGTGTTTTCTTCACAGCTTTATTCAACCTTATACCAGTGGGACTTCGAGTTGTCGCTATCCAGGGTGTAAAGACTGGGTTGTATATAGCCCTAAATGGAGAAGGTTTCCTCTACACATCAGTAAGTACCTTACTGGATCTGTTTAGGAGGCACAGCTGAAGTTGAAGTCTACACAGGAATGAGATGAGTGTCCACTTTTAAGAAGTTCTGCAATGTCTGTGTATGTTGCACACACCGTGCTTGTGTGTAGCATTATCTGTAAATGGGACACAGTAGAAATTACTGTGTACTACATATGAAAGTCTGAATGTTAGCAATCCTAAAAAAGCACACCATAGAGCTCTTTTCCTGGCAGGCTTTCATAGTAGAGTGCCATATACCACAAAGATTATAATTTTCATTTCAGTTCTTCAAAATTTTTAAATAAGGACCTGCAATTATTTTCTTAGAGTCCTGTTGATCAGAATCCAAAAACCACTCTAACCATTAATTTTGCTGATAAGATTTATGAGTGCAACTTCCATCTAAAAGGTTATTAACAGCCTTATGGTTTATCACAATAATCTTGTAACTGTATGCTTAGCATTACTGATTTTTTGATATCAGATATAAGGAGGGACTATTACCTCTGTAGAATGATCAAAGTTTTAAAAAAGTCTTTTTGAGTCACAAAGAAGACTGCTGGATAAAGTGACCAGAAAGACCTCAGATTGTTTATGGTATTTCAAATGATTTGATGCTAATCACTCAGTGTGTTGTGAATATATAATTCCTCAGTTTTGTTTAAATTTAGGGTCTTAACTTCCTTTGAAAGGCAGACAGCCTTTAATGTGAACGGGCAGTTCTGTCAGGTATTAACAAGGTGGCTTAAAGGATTTTTCATTACTATATTTTTATTGACATCTATGTTAAATTTATTTACATAGCGCTTTTTCCATTTTTTGCGTCACATAGTTCTTAATTCCCAACTGAGTTACAATACACTGCTTTGTCTTCAATGTCCATTGAAAGGAAATGGGAAAGATTAAGTTTCTGATGCCCTGAGGGAAAGTATTCTGTTTGTTTCAAACACACAATTGTCTTGCAAAAGCTAATTAGGAAGAAAAAATGGAACTAATCTTGAATGCCAATGTCAAGACAAAGAGAAAATTCCTCCTCACAAAATGCCTTCTGGAAACTCAAGCAATATTGGCTACATTTTTTTTTACATCTGTTCAAAATAAAAATTCTATCACAGGAAAACATGCAATATTTGCTATCAGAAGGAAGAAAACTTGAAGAAAAAACTTAGTGCTATTAGAGAAAATGAATTACTGACTTTCCAGTTCCATGGGAGGAAAATGAATTACTAACTTTCCAGTTACCTCCTTCTGGTGGGAGGTAATTTCTGGATCATGGCATGAAAAGCATTTTTTTTTTTAATGTGTTGGCACAGTGAATAGTACATTCTTGCCCAGCACTGTTCCTGAAGTGCGTTCTCAGTCCCCTAGAAAGAAATAAAAATTTCAGAAGATGTACTGTTTCCTGATGGTTAATTTTGCAGGGGGACCACATGTGTATAAATTGTGGTAGGCACTGTTTTTATGTATTATTCTGGAAATGATTCAAATTAAATGAAGTTAAGTGAGGCAAGGAGTGTTTTTATAATGTACTGCTTACTCTTCCTTGTGCAGAGAATGAAAGATGAGTGGCCCATTAAATTACAAATTGACACATTATAAAACACAGTGTCTTTGTTATGTCTATGAAAATATTTTCCACTTACACTTTTTTCAAGAAAAAAATAACATTTGATCAAAAATTTAAAGATATTGATTTCAAAACATCAGTGCTGTAATACAGGTTTGTTTGTTTCATATTAATGTCTTGACAACACTGGAAATACATTTTTGTCTCAGCAATTGCCTGCTTTCACCTTAAAGATTAATACTTTTGAATATAAAATGACAAAGCATCAGAGAGAAGTCTGTCTTCTCCTGAAGATCAAGATGAAGAAATAGTGTATGCAGAAAATTTACCATTTGCAGAAAAATTGTTTTAACCAATCACTTTCTATTACTGTCTTGGTGAACTTTTTGACTCTTTCATATCTGTACATGTGTTGCACCTGAATGCAGAAGTTCTGTATTACATGTTACATGTTTTTCCCTTGGCTATTTAGGAGAGAATGGGAGAAAAAAGTTTTCCAACTTTCATCTGCCACGTGCCATCACTGAAAAAACTGCTGCATAATGGGAATGCTAGTTAAAATGTACATATATTTATATTTATTACAAATTTCTTATAAAGATTGGGAAAAAAGTAATCATGCCTTGTAGACTAAGTAGCATTTTTGGTATAAGTTGAGACTGAAGTTCTGTATAGCCCTCCAATGCACAACAGCTTGGTGTCCCTTCTTCCCATCACACTCATATTCACAGTATATGAAAGCTGTACCTTGTGAGAATACCCTACATGTTGATGCCTCTCTTCAGAGACTGAAGGCCCCAACTCAATTATTTTTATCATAAGGTTCACGTCACATTGACTAATTAAGCAACAGCACTGACAGGAAAGGTATTATGTGTGAAGGTGCTGTGTGCGCTTTTAGAAGAAAATGAACTTACAGTGACAGACTAGTTTTACTAAAAGATTGTCAGATGAAAATTTACATTGTTTCTTGTCTTTTTTTAAATCCTTTTTTTAATGATTGTTTACATCAGTTTGAGAGTCAATAATTTTTTCCCCTTTATTCTGCCATATTTATTTTTCAACTGTTTCAAAGGATTTTTTCAACTGTTTCTCAGAATTAGAACTAGAAAAATGTGCAGAAGCTTCATAGAGGAGTGCTATGTCAGTATTTCTTGGAAGAGAAAGAGGAGGACAGCAAATTGTGTAGGAAGATCAATCTCAAGAGCTTTTCGTACCTATTTTGCCTGCTGCAGCGCTTGAGATTTGTATTCTGTCCTTTGAGAATTGATTGAGCCAGAGTCTCTAACATACTTTATCAAAGTCTTATCAAATAAAGGAGAAGAATCTTTGGAGTTTGACAGGGTTTTGCAAAATTCCTGAGAAATTTTCCAATTTTTTTTCCAAAATCATAACCTGTTTTTTCTATGGATTTAAATTTATTATTGTAATACCATAAATAATTATTTTCTGTCATATGAAATATGAGAACAAGAGCCTTTTCATGTTGTGTTTTTCCTTGTTCTTTTAAGGGTTAGCTCACTTAAAGGCTATCCATGAAACTCACCTATTTTGAAGCTTTGGATTGCTGTGTCCAACTTTATTTCTTTGTGTGTGTATATGTACATATACACACACTTACATCTGTATATTGATATGTATCTAGTCATAAATAGGATATATTTACCTACTGGTAAATAGGCTACTGGAAATAAGCTTTCTAGTTCTATATGTATGTTAGTGAGCAATGAGAATTATTAAAGTGAGTTGAAATTAATTTTAGATGGCGTAATGAACTGTGAATAATTTAATATTTATGACTGACTAAATAACTGTGAAAGCTAGTTGGAGAATCTGGATTTTTCCACAAAGAGCCATCTCAGGTACTAGCAAGATTTTTGAAATTATAGTTATGGACTTCATATGCTAAAGTCAAAAATTATGCCTTATTCCTTTCTTCCTTTTGAAAGGGTGAGCAAGATGAGGTTTCATTTTCAGATTTTGTCTTGTCAAAATCAAAAGCAATGAAACTGGCTCCATGGACTGAAAAAGTGGCACAGCTGCAGGGATTCTCCATGGGGAACAGGTATTGCCTGCAGCAAGAAGATGGCAGTACAGTACTTGGCAGAAGCTTTCGTTGGGTTTGATGTTAATTTTGATCAACTCCCTTTGCAAGTGGTTCATTAGTTCAGCTTCCAGGGGGCTGCAGGTTTTGTTTTGCTTCTAGGATTTCCTGCTATCTTAGCAGGATAAATTCAGAGGTAAAATTTATAAAATGTTAGTCCATTTTATGATTCCTATTATCCTGTGATGAGGATATGAGAGTCTTCAGGGTTTACAGCAATGGATTTTTCTCCAAAATTATTTGATATATTTGGGAGTGTTTGGAAGGGCTACTGGTTCCCTTTTTCATCATAGGAGCAGTTTGTCACTGTACTACCTGTCTGGTGGGTATCAGAGTAAAAGAAAAAGGAAAATTCAAAATGCAGACAAGGAAAAATCCTGTCTAGAACATCTTAACCTGCTTGTGTTTTCTTCTTTGCGTTTCCTCTTTCACCACTTCTTCTGCAAATTTTCTGAGACCAGAGATGTGAACTAAAGCAGAGAGGAAAGAGTACACCTGTGATATTGTCCAGCAGCATATATCAAAGTCATAGGAATTCAGTGCATGGTTTCTTAGTAAGACTGATGCTTTAAAAGATGACTGAGCCTGCAAGGCCAGCTCTGACCTCCCTGGTCCCCTCTTCGACCATTGCTCACTGTGGCTCCAGAGGTCCTCTTCTGGGTATGGGATAGTGGGAACCTCACTGGAAGGATCTAGAAAGTACTGGAGAGGTTTTACCAACTTTTTGTAAAGTATTTTAGAATTAGGAATGTTGCACTACTCACTTAACAGAATAATCTTCTGGTGAGGTGGGGGTTTGTTTTTTTGATCTGCCGCAGTACACAGTGTTGAGGGTGTTGGAAGGGTGTTGGTTGGGGCAGCGTTTCTGTTGCAGTAAGATATCAGTCTGTGTCACAGCCTTCATGAAAGAGAGAGAACATCAATATCTGTTGCTGAGCAGTGTATTTGTTCTACCGCTCCGGCAACTCTCACCTGAAAAAAAAGCCTTTGAGGCTTTCTCCTGACATTTCAGCGGCTTCCCAATGCCGTTATTTCTGCCACTTCTTTAAGCCCACATAATTGACCTCTCTGAGGAGAACAAAATTCAGCCTCAAGGAAGAACATAGGAGCACCTTCAGTGAAGCCTGGAAAAGAGTGAGAACTGAAGTAGTCTGTATTTCTAATATTCAATTCAAAGTCAAATGAAAAATAAATTTTGTCTAGCTTTTCATAGAGCCTCACTTTATGCTTTGGAATAGCAAAGCTTATCATGTGCAGTACTTTGAAGATTCAAAGATGCATAAAACCTTATAATAAACAAAGCAGAAGGGAGTTTAGACTAGACAAAGCCAAAGAGGAAACATGATGTTTTAAAATTTTAATTTTTTTACAAGAATAATCAAAAAGGAGTTCATGTTGACATCAGGACAACATTGTTACAACAGTAGTTGACCTATGGTTTGGTCATTCTCCACCTTTGGATCATTCTACACCTTGCAAAGTATTGTAGAAATAGTCGGGAATATATCTGTTTATAGAAAAAGTAACAAATAAAGCTTGCTCTGGGAAAAGATGTAGACTTTTATTTCTAGTGGTCAAAAGTATACTAAATATCAGAAAAGGGAAAATCTCACTGCTCTTGAGGTATCTGTAGTTTTGTAAATGTAAGCACATCAGAGTGGAGTGTCTCATAATGTTGTGATCAATAGAGAACATTGTTTTCTTTCTTATGTCAGACTTATGCTTTAGGGTCTCAACCTGCTCCCACACATTTATCTTCCAGCACAGACTTTACTAAAAAAAGGACAGGACCTTATTTCACTTGCCATTATCTGTATCATGGAAGTATTGTGGCTCACTTTGGAAAGAGGAAAATGGGTATTTTTAATTATTTGAAAATCACAGCTCCTGGTAAAGACTTCTGGTAATGACTTTTGAAAACTGATTATGTAATATTTTTAAGAGTGTAAAAGCACAGACCTTATGCAAAATCCCTTATTTCAGGGGCTTACCACTAAAGTGCTTCCTTACATATCTATAACATTTTTTGCATTTCTAGTTATTTTTTATTCATTTTGGGATCAGTTAGAAAGTGGCCTATATTTACTTCATATTGAAAAAGGTTTTTTGAGAGGGATACAGCATGTTTCAGGGCTGTGTTCCTCTGTAAACTAGGCTGCATCTCTCAAAAGGTAAACAAGTTCAGCATGTTCCAGCAGTTGAAATACACTGACAGGGAGGAGGAAAACATCTGCATGATTTATGCTTATTTATATCTGTTTTTGGAGGTAGATAGTTTGTCTCTCAGGTTGCCTTCCAAAAATAAATACAGAGAATTGCTAATGAATGTATTTATTCCGTGGTAGCACTTCAGTAACAACTAATAACATAGCCCTTCTATATTGTACTAGAGTGTCAAATGTGCCTTCTACAGCATGTTGTAGAAAAGGGGTACAAAATACATACTAAGTCCATGACTTTTCTTCAGTGGGTTAGGTTTTCAGCACATTTTTGATTGAATGTGCTGAAGCCAATGCTTTCACACACAAGATAAGGTAAAAAAAGGAGGCATACAGAGACACATGAGAGTTTGATAAGGCAGTAGAGAAGTGAGAAGGGAAGAGATGAATGGAAGGAGGCTGACATGAGGAGACTGTGATAAGAAGGGATATAAGAAAGTGGATAAATAGCACAGTGGAGCAGAACAGTATTGCAGAAAACCTTATAATGACATCGTCATTGTAGAAATGTTTAGGATGATATCACTATTGTTCAAGTCTCATGCTTATGTTGATTATGACCTTTCTGAGTGTTTCATACCCACAAATGGCTACTATTTGAACTACTGTTCATGAACCATTTTGTTTAATGAAAAATGCCACTTAGAATACATAAGGATACAGTATTTTCGTGTGGCTTCTTACTCTATGGCTGTATTTTCCTCCTGGAATTTAAATATTTTTCTGGGAGTAATAACAGAACTTGACTCAAATCTTGCAGCTCTGTTTCTTGCCACTTAAACCAAGTATTTATGTCCTGATTGTTTCATTAATGTCTACAGTATCCAGGATCTAGCTGAATTTTTATCAGTAAAAACAGTTTCATACTTGCTTTAATTATTCATTTTCCTTTCTCATGTATATTTCTCCTATCCCTGTGCAAAACATCTCTTACTATATGTGCTCTCTCTCCCTGGAATGTATATAAATGCCCCAAGAATAACAGTTGCACTTCCAAACTTGCCAAAGTATGGATGGTCACAGAGCTGCAGCTGAACATTTTTCAATAATTGTATGACAAGGAATAGTAGCTGTAGGTAGGTATGCTAAAATGAGGTAACCTAATCTCATGCTTCAGGAAGTAGGATGACTGCCACAGGGACTGAGAGGAATGCTTTCCCCAATGTACAGCATCATATAGAGCCGTTGCTCTGAAGGAGGTTTGTCTCTGAGCTGTTGTGCAATGGTCACAGCTGAAGGCTGAGCCAGGCTTGATGGACCAGCAGCCTAATCAAGTCTGTCAAATTTCTGCTCCTGGCAATTCTGTCTCTCATGGTAACATCCCTGTATTTTTGGCCAATGTTTGTTTTGTTGCATAAATACAACTACACTATTCTGGATGTTTCTTTATTCTCTGCTTTGTTGCTCTTAGAAATTTGGGGTTGTCAATAACCCTAAATGTTGAATGCATCTCACTCTCTATTATATACCACTCCTGCCTTCTGTTCACTTACTTCCTTTCTAATTGTCACTTCCCAACCAAAAAGGATCACATTTGAAATTTCTAATTTTCTATTCATTACTGTTTAATCTTACTCATTCATTGCATCCAAGCAAGGAAGGAGGCTACCCAGGACTTGGAATCTCTCAAATTTTAGACAATTATCAAAAAACATGCTTCCAAAACAAACTTCTACTACTTCTTTCCATTAATGGTTAATGAATATTGAAAATATTAAAGACAATATTGGGAGGATTTTTTGGTAAGTTGAAATCCATTTCATAATAAGTTGGGTACTTACAGGGTAGAAAAGACTTCCTATTGCATTGTCAAGAGGCATAGGTAAGAAAACTTTCTGTGGAGTAGAACACTTAGACACATGTGGTGCTATCACTTCTGTAACTGCATAGTTAATGCATCTTCTGTTATTCAGGGCTATTTCCAAAAGGTATGTGTCTAGATTGATAGACAGATGAACAGAAATTAACTGAGAGCTTTTAGACATTTAGTCTATTTTCAAAAAAATATTTCTGTTTGTCTGAAGAATTGCTTCAGTCAGATGCTGAAGCAAAAATTTGCTTTCATTATGTGAGAAAAAAAATCCACATCACCTAGCAGAAATGAAATAGTGAAATGCATATTTTGTCTTTTTTTTTAATTTCTCTAAAATTTTAAATATAAGAATATTCAGTTTATATCTGATAGTATCAAGACAAAAGAATGGTATTTACCATTGAATGGTAATTAAAGAAGATTATGCAAGCATCCTATAATTTCAGAGAACTTTCTAAGGTACCCCTCATATCCTATAAAGGGATGGTGTGGGCACAAGTGTCTGTGTATTAAATTATCATCATATCTTTACAACATAGTTCTGTATCATCTGTATCATCATTCTGTGTCATCCTTATGATTAGACTTCAAAAGAAGGACGATATATTAAAAATGTTATTGTAGTGTGCAACTCTGTACAACAGGGTCTTGTATGGAAGACAGTTTTGTAAATACCAAATGTTGAAAAAAGCCATAGATGCATTTGATGACTGATTTATATACAACATCCATTTTATTTTTGTAACAGGTTTCTCATTATTCTTGATTTTTAAGGGTCTTTTTTCACACTGCCATCATAGACATTTATTTTATTGTTGTGGCGTATTCATTTTTTCATTTGAACAGGTGAATGTGTGGCTAAGCCTAGTGAATGATGGTCAGTGATAATTTATATCCCTGTAATCTTCCCATATGCCCTGTGAAAAAAAATTGGGATGTTTCTGTTTCTAAGGCAGCTTTAGCCATGGGCTGGATCCTGTCTGCAAGCTTGGCCATCTGGGGAGGCCCACAGAAATGCTGATTCTGCATGTCCTGACTAATGACCCCTTACCTTGGCCTCCCACACGTTGGCAGAGTTTGTTAATCTGGCACCTGCCCAAGGGTGTTCACAGTCCCCCCTCTTGGGGACAGGGCTGCTCCCACCACCTTTCCCCATGGGATTTTCTGTGGCCAGGGACAAGATCTTGTGTGCAGCCTTGCAGGACCTATGACCGTGTGTGGGCAAATATGTTCACAGAAAAGGCTGGGATTATCCCTGAAACCTTCCTGGCGAGCTAAGCTTCAGAATGGAGAGCTATGGGCCACTTTTTGTGTCCCTTTTTGTAAATTTGTAACTAACTATTTGTCGATTACAGTTCATTTACAACTTTAATAAGTGTGTTAACAGTGATATTTGTGTCTATACAAAACTGAGTAAGAAAGCAAGCATCCAGCAGCTTGTACAAAGTTAGATAACATCAAGTCTAGATTTCCCTCTTGGTTTGTCAAATTCCTTAATCTTCCTCTTTACCTGCTGGCAGCTTTCCCTAACAGTATTCCTTGATGTATTTCCATGGATAGTACATGATTTTATATGCTCATTATGCTCATTTAGACAAATATCATGTATCTTCATTCCCATAGAGGCCCAGGAATTGAACAGGATGTGGCTCTTTACTGCCCTCTTCTCTTTCTGTCATTTGGGATGCCATTCAGTCAGAGGCAGTTGTAGGTGAAAACAGACATGCCAAAGGAAAGTTTGAGGTTCATTCTTGTTGCTTGACCAGGCACTACTTGTGGCATGGCATCAGAATAACTCCTGGCAATGTTGGAACCTTTTCTGCCCACAGCTTAGTGTAATTCAAAATTCCAATTTTAAATTTCTAAAATACTGCCTGAATATTGAAGGGATCTGAAGTTTTTCGGAGTACCAAGTGTTGGCCTAGTTCTGATGCTAATTACAGTAGCTGATCTCATAGGTATCAGGGTTGGCATAACAGAGCATTTTCAGAAGTCCCTCTTGGAAGGTTTAAACTGGTGAGTTTGTTGTGCAGTGCTTATTCAGCGTATTCTATTCACTGCCAGATGAGAAGCTCTCTTGACTGATTCTTGTTGATTTGACAAGGATTCTTTTTTTTAGCAGACTACAAATACAGCCTTGGGGACATATTTGCTCTCCCTGAGGGTGTCTCACAAGGAATCATAAATCTGAAGAAAAATCAGCAGTAAAACCTGAATTTTACTGCAGCAAAAAAATGAGGAGGGGTGAGCAGACAAGTCACCCCATTGTGTTTGAATTCAGATGTGACTCTTCTCCACATTCTCTTCTCCTGATACATTTGTCACTAAATATTTTGTAATAAAAAGTGACATGATGCCACTACCTGGAAAACCATGAATACCTGTGCTTAATAGACAGTACAAGGTAGGAAAACTTTGTACTATGAGTAAGCGAAACAAAAACCTGAAGGCTTAATTCTTTCTCTTTCTTTCTTTTTCCAGTAGCATGTCATGTTATGGAAGGCTTTGGCTCATTAACAGGCTGATAAGATTTTTTAGCATTACCAGGTGTTTACATGGTATTACTTAATCTTTAGTGTGATTGTGTCTGCAAAACTGAAAACAATGTCTCAACATGAAAATTAAATACCAGTACTTTGTGACTCCACAGATGTACAGAGCTAAAGACCCAAAGTTTTCCACAAAAGAGATGTGATTGCCTAATTCACCATGGAATTGTTTACTTATTGCAGAATTGCCTAACAGCTGGTGAATTTTAAAAAGATAGAGAAAGGGTTTTATACCACAGGCACAAAACAAAATATAGCCAACATTTCAGAAGCATAATATGTTCTCTTTTTTCATGTCCCTCTTGGCCAGCATGTGACTTCCGTGTTGTGACTAATGTCCCCTAAGCAGTTATACCCTTTCACATTGCTGTTCAGGCTACAGGCCAAAACTTAGCACAGCCCAGATCATCAGGAAAGAGAATAATATTATGAAAAGATCTTAAAAGCAGCTTAGATGCTGTTAGGAATAGGTAGAAGTATGAGATTTATTTTAACCTATTTCCCAAGGACTGCTGTTTCTCTCCCCAGTATTATGCATTACTGGATGAGCATGGATTTATTAAAAAAAAAAAAAAAAGAAATTAAAAAAAAAATAAAGGTTTAATTTTTATAAATTTATAAATAAAAAGAAGACCTGCCTGGGATTAACAACATTCCAAAATTCTTGTTGGTATTTTTTCTTTACCCCAGGATGGGTTTGGATGTTCCTTGCCAAGGAAAGTACAAAATGCATGATGGTGTGATAATGAAAGAATAGTCTAGTCAGACTAAGAGTAAAGTATAATTAATACAGAACCATCTGGAAGTGCAGTCTCTGTAGAGTTACTTTTGTTTTTAAAATGGTATAGAATAACTTTTAGATTTGGTAGAAATTTTTCCATTTGCTCCAGTGGGGTCTGAAGCTATACCTATACCTTCAGTAGGTACTGGAAGGATTTGTAGAAGTGTAAGCATCATTCTCTTTCAGCTTCTTGAACAGAATATATCAGGGAGAATTCCTTCATTTTATTCAGTATGATATCTAACAAATGCTGATATCTATCATATACTAACAAATGCTGTTAGTAGAACTACATTTTTAATTTCAACCTGCTTTCAACCTTGTACTTTCCTCTTCCCCTCCCCCACCCCTTTTTTCTCTGGAGAACTTCTCTTAAGGGTTAGGGTAACATAGGAAGATGCAGCATTTAATATTCTGTTTCAACATTTAGTTGTTCTTGAGGAGGACTGAGTTGACTATTTTCTTCTTGACATTTGATGATCAGGAGTGTGCCCTTGTCTCTTCATTTTCAAGTATCTATTGGCACCAGCAGCAAAGGAGATGAAGGAATCAGCCTTTCAGGCATTGAAAGTGACAACTTCAGGAAGCATCAGCTGAGGCGATTCTATCACCCATTTAGCATTCATCTGACTATTGAAGGTGGCTGAAGAATAGCATTTGAAAACAGAATAGAAGATAAAATTGGTATGTCCCTTAATACTTACAGAACGTTCACTGTCATCTTTGACAAGTATCAGTGTTCTGCCTGGTGCTCAGAACTGTGAAAGTCACTTTTCTTCAATTGACACAATTAGAGTAGAAGATAAACCAACTGATTTTTTTTTATTTTCAGGGATTATCATGTGGAGGTGACTGCTCTATAGATGGAACATGAGGAATAGTGAGGTAGTATCTAAACTACTTTGTCCAACTCACAGCTTTGGATGTGCAAGTATGACATTGAGAAAGAAGGAGACAGGGAAAGGATTAGGATTAGGTGATCCACAGGTAGATTATATTAGGTTCACTTCAAACTCTGTCAATCATGTGAAAACAGTCTCACTATATGAAAACAGCCTCACTAGTGAATATTGTCAGGAACTAGCCATGGTATACATAGCCTCACTTGAAATTGTTGGAGTTACCCAAATAGGAAGTGCAGGGACATGGGCCATGTTAGAGACAGACAACATGCAACATTCACACTAAATGACATTTTATTCTAGCAGATCAAAGATTTTATTAGTTGTGATGAGGCATGCTCAGTTTTATTTGTTTGCAGATACATCAAACTCAGAAATATAGCATGGAGTTCCACAATCCTGGTCTTAAAAATTGCACTGTAGCATTGTTATCCTCATGACTCCACAGACTAATTTTTGTGTGAGCCTATAGTGGTAGAAGCTTCATTAAAAGATTTGAACAATAAAACATTACTCATGGAAATATGAAGAAAATGCTGATTAGTTGTTTAAATGAAAAGCCAAAAAATAACTCCACAATTTAGCTGTTAACATAGATATTGCTGCTGTAAAGGAATTGCAACACTAGGCATTCTAGGTATTAAATAAAAATTAAAACTACTTTGAAAGAGATGCTTGAAATTCATCTAGGAAATTATTTTTTAATAAGGTAAATAATCCAAAAAATGCAGAAAACAAAAAAAAATACTCAACCAAATTTTCAAGATTTTTAGGAATGGAGATAATTCTGAAATCTTTCCATAATTTTTAGTAAAAATTCTAGATAATAAAAAAAGAACTTCATAAATACAAGTTCATTTAAAAAGGCTCTTATTTTTTTATATGCATGAAGGGGTGTGTTAGCTCATATATTTATAATTAGACTAAGTCATATTTTTTGTGAAAGAGATGGACTTCAGAAGTTCTGTAAATAGGTTTGTTCATATGTAATTTTTATTCTAAGAAGTTGAAACAACCTCCTTTTCTTCACTTTCTTCACTTTGTCCAAACAAGAAATGTTGGAAAATGCCCGCATCTATTTTCTTTCTTTTTTTGTCAAGTCCTATTTGTTAAAGTAGCGCTATTCTGTTTTTCCTTTGTCTCTGAATGGAAGAAAGAATTTTATTTGGCACTTCGCGGCCTGATGCTTTTTCTAAAGGTTTCTGGCTCAGTTCCTGTCACTGGTAGACTGTAGGATGTTCTCTAGCTATGCTTAAGATTGTTAGTAGTATCTTTCTGTTAATGTCAACTTGGTATCACTCCATGATTGGAGAGACCTGGAAAGCCAGCTCTGCTGGAGAAGTTCTTGTTAAGGTGGCATACTGTTCTTTTATTCCAAAGTAAATATCTACTTTAAACTGTAAAAAGACAATCAAATAAATAGATTCATTTATTTATTCTATAGTATGAATAGGTAAAACAAGTAACAATCAAAAAAAAGCAAATATTTTCATTAACACCTTCTTCTTTGTCACATTCCATTCTAAACATCAATGTTGAAATATTGATAGGAAGGCAGGCTTTTGTAGGACAGGTTATTAAAATTATAATCTTATATTGCACTTATAAAGGAATATGCCAAGGATTTCTCACACACTTCGGCAGTTTCCATGCTTTTGGGTAGCTTTAGTGAGAAGGGAACTCTGTTGCTTCCATGAGTGAAACTAGAGCCTTAGCAGTGCCAATAAATGCCCATAATGTCATAGTGGCAGAAACTTCTTTTGACAAATTTCACCTGGAGACCCCAAAAAATTTGACATGCAGAAATGAATGTAGCTTTGTTACTCCCATGCGTGCTGTACAAGAATGCCAGTAAGCTTTCTTGTCTTCCTTTTAAAAAATAATAACATTTCAGAGGCTGTTTAATTGAGAAGAGTTTAATTGATCATGGTAACATAAATATATATTAAGTGTCAATTATGGAGCAGAGATTTGAGATATGCGAATATGTAACAGTAGAAGCCAGTCTGCACAGAGCTTCTAGATCTTTCTCTAGAGTGTTTCAGTCCAGGCTCTGATGGGCTTAGGAAGCAGGTGTCTGAATTTCCCATTGCTTTCTTGATTGTGAAAGTCATAAAAAATTCAACATAGCACCATAGCATGTGGTTTGAACGTAGTCACAAGGCCTTCTATCACATGGGAAATGTCTATAGAAATTATTGACAGATTCAAACGATTTGAGGTAACTTTATAGTAGAGTGAATTTAACGAAGCTGTGAAATTATTTCTGCATCAAGCCTGATGTAGTCTGCAGTGTGGAGTACTCTGATTTCTGCCACTAAACCATGGAAAAATTGCATTGTTCATCCACATTCTGTCTCCAGAAATGCGTCGTCAGTAGATTCAGTAAAAGTCCTCTCTTTTTATCATTTTAACTAAATGGTAAACAGTGGCAGAACAGCGAGAAAACATCTTTTTCATACAGTTTGTTTGCTGGGGGCTAAAACCTCATGTAAAGTAGCTTTCTAAAAATGAGCTTTTTGTCTTCTGTTTTTTATTTTCTATTTCTGGTAGCTATTTCTTCCCTCAAGCCTGTTTAGTTAGCTAACTGGGTTGCCTTAACCCAGGGACTAAGTTGTAATTTCTTCCAGAGGAGTTTTATATTCAGCCACCTGATAACTATGCAGATAAAACTTAACCTTCACAACCTGATCTGGCTCATTTGGTCTTGACCATGGATATCTCCTAGCTATTCTGTAGATGAAGACAAAGCAGGACCAGGTACAGCTTTTGGTATTTTCTAATGAATCTTGGAAAAGTTTCCCTAAATAAGACTGTTTTAGTTTGCTAGGTGCAACTTCTGCAGTGGAGAGTAGTAAAAAAAGCAATGAACAGATTTACTGAACAGATCAAATATAACTTATCATTTCAGATGTCAGATTTAGCATACACATTGCATAATACATAATGATTTCAAAATCACATCATTTAAAAATATAAAATCCATATTTCATGGGTAGCAATTAAGTAAAATGAAATGAGATGAAAAGCATTCTAGGCCATATTCTGTTAAACCTTCTTAGACTTGGCACCCACTCCTTTGTTAGCATCAAAGGTAATTTGAAACGTAAATAATGCTTAGAAAAATAGCTATACTTTTATTCAGACCTCTGTACCTAATTCAGTGACATAACTTGTGAAGTTTTTATATTTGAGAGGTGTTAGTTCAATAAAATTGAACAGGCTTCTTTCTTTTTGATGAGATGTACTTAGTAGTTTCTCTTTCATCTTAAAAGTAATGTAATAATGAAAGATTTAAGGTGGAAACTTAAAGGGTGCTTTTATTTCCGCATCTTTATATTAAAATGGCTTTATAGCTAATCTGTGCAATAAAGCTAATGCAACAAAAAATATTATCTTAGAATTAAACTACCATTTTTTCTAATGTTCTGAAAAAATTAAGTAACATCTACGTTACTTAGGTGTCAGTGTGGCATTGCAAGGGACCTGTCCTCTCTTGTCAGAACTTCTGGCCCTGGGAGCTTATTACATCTCCTTGAATGCTTTTCTTAAGTGTAGTTCATCATGTACATAGTGTATTATATGCCTTTCGCTTTGGGCTTCACAAAATAGAAATTGATGCAGAGATTGCTTTGAAATGAGAATGACCTATGAATAAAAGGATCATAGAAACAAATGTTACTGGAAGTAAATGATGTGAAAATATGTGAATAAATATATACCTTTTTTCTTCCTGTTGAAATTGGAAAGGTAATTTGTGAATTTTACCTGCAGAATACAGGTTTATTATGTAAACTTAAATTCTATCTATAGCATCAATAGAAGTCATATTAGTCTGTAATATAGCTCTTCCTTTGTTTTCCTCTTTACATACTGTTGAAAAAGCCTTTCCATGGTATTGCTTTCTTAGGTGTGCTTTCAGCTTAACCTTTTTTAATGTAGAAATTAATCAATTAAATCTTTTTCTTCTAATGTAAATCCCTAGAAAATGTTTCATCGTGTGTTCATGGTATTTGAAGGTCTGCTTCAGAGAACTAAAAAAACTTAGTGGAATCTTTTAAAAAATTTTGGTACTATAAGGTTTGGGTTAATTTCCTTTAATACTTCCATTTTCATGTGACACATGATAAAAAGTTAAAAATTTTTACAAATTGTAGAACAAATGGAAACAGCGATGTGCAGAAGTCTTTGGACTCGAAGGCACATGATGTGGGTCTCTTCCAAATCAGGATTCTATGATTCTCTGATTCTGTGTGGGTTAGTGGGGAGCTGACCTAACAGAGAGGGAACTTAACTTATGCTCCAAAAAGTAGAACAAGAACACCCCCGTTATGCTTCTTCTGTCCTCCTTCTCTGTAAGGCTCATTTTCCCTCCTCCCCTGATCCTCTCCTTCCCTCTCTATCCCCAATTTTATCATCCAAGAATATTTTCATTTCAACCCAATATATTGGTAATATTTATACACTCTGTCTTAAAAGCAGTCTTTTGCTACATGAAAGGGAAACTGTTGAATTTTGTTGATAAACAAAACCTAGTGCTCTGGATATCTGCAGACAGGTAGTTACAGCACTAGTATCAATCCCCAAATTTCTTATCCCAGTCCTTACAAAATACATCTTAGAGCTTTATTTTGAATCATCACATGCAAAAAGAAGAATATAGGAAGGGAAATAGGAATGATTCAAAATAGAAGTTAAATCCAGTAAGCAACATGGAGCATAGAAAATCCTTCTAATAATACTTTGTCCAATTCCTGTAGTTTTTAATTTACTTTTCCCAGTGGTTCCTACTGATTGTTTTGTTAGTTTCTTGTCCAAAGCTAGAGTCATAGTCAACGTTCTATTTCATTTGAATGTGCAAAGATAAAATGAGCACAGATGGTAGTTCAGAAATGGCATAATAATCCTACCACTAGTACAATATTTCATGCTACTGAAAGGGAAAAAAGTTAGAAAACCACAGGAAAACAATTTTAATAACCTGTGTTAAGATTAGAAAAATATTTCACTGAAGTCATCGATGAAGTTTTAAATGCTGCATACTCTCATTTTTTTGCATTTTCAAAAAAACCTTCAAAACATTAGTTGTCAATAAGGGAAATTTTATCACAAGTAAGAAGTAAACTATGTTCCAGGAGATTCCACTAGCATGCTGTATAAGAGTAATAACTGAAGTACATATTCCTTGAGGAACTCTTTCTGTGAAATCTCATGTGACTTTTTTTTGCATTTTAAAGTATGTCTTCCCAAGAAGCTTCAGTTTAAGCTTGCTTTGTGCACCACTTCTTCATTCCCCTCTGACTTATTTTCTAGCAAAAACTAGAAATAGTTTTAATGCCTATAAATTCTCTTGAGGACAGTTTAATATGACATGGCTGTGCAGTAGGGCACAACCTTTGAGCTTGCTGTGAAGGTAAAATATACTTTAGAAATATTACAGAGATTAGGAAGCAATCAGATGTTTATGACCTCAAGACTTAAAAAGCCTCCACAACACCAAAAATAAAAGCATGAGTATTTGAACTTTTTTTTTTTTACATTGACCAAAATGTTTCAGAACAAAATAGTATTGTGCAAAGGTGATGCTTGAATTTTGCATGCATGCAATAAAAGATAAATAGCCAAAGTTCTTGTTCAGTCAAACATTTCAGACCCACATAAACCTACTGCACCAATTTTCTTCCATTACCACAAGTAGGTTAGAAAATATTTGAGGTAATCCAGTGCTATGAGTTTTCTTGATGTTTTTAGCTTGCTTTAGTAGTGTGCAAGTATAGAAGCTTCAAGAAGTGAAATTATGGGCACTGCCATGGAATACAGCTATTACCATTGGAAGACAGGTCTGCATCCTCTGACTAATAGAGACTGGCAATGAAGACACTCTTCTCTAATATTACTTCCTTCAAAATAAAATAATAATATTCAGTAGTTTTCATAGACCAGGTCCAAGAATTTATGACTGAAAGAATATTTAAATGAGTGTGATGACTTTCTTCAACTTAATTGTAGAGCATAAGTTTACCTTGATTTTGTTTGCTGTAAGGAAAGTTCTAGACCCCAGTATTTTTGGAGTGTAGAATTACTACTGAGGCGATTGTTCTCTATACGGACACAGATTAGGAGATATGTTACTGAAGATAACTAAACTGAATTACTGCGTAATTTTTCAGAGGCTATTGTCCAGATAATTAAACTTTCTGAATTACACCCTAACTTGAATGTCTATCCTAGGGCAGGTAGTCCTTTCTACACTGTGAGTCTTTCATTCAGTGATAAATCTGGTGTCACTTTTGTTTTCCTTTGGAATACAAATTCCTTATATGCTAAATTATGGTCCTTGTCACACAAAATTACTTAGTGTCATGGTGGTAATGCTTTCTTGATAGCCTTGTGAAGTCAGTTCCTGTGGACTGCATGTTCATTTTGTTTAGTGATAAATTTAAGCTTTTAATTAAGCCATAAACAACAAAAAGCAGCCACAAACTACAGCAATGGCTAATTGTTTTGAAGGTTTTGGTGTGGTTTTTTGGCAGAGCATTATATTATAACTGTAGTCACCATGAACGAAACAAATTATATAGAGGTTGTGGCTGTCTGTGTAGCTCAGCATGCTAAATTCCTAAAACTCTTCCTCCATTGTATATAGTGAAGTTATTTAAATATTTAATTGAAAATATGGAAATTCCACAATTTAAAGTCCAGAACTAAATTATAATATCCCTGTATCCTTTATCCAGAACTAATCATCCAGTTTCTGCAAGTCACAAAGATAGTGCCCAATATCTTCTAAGACTTCTGTAAAGAAATTAATTGTTAAAACATTGTTCTTCTTCACTGAGAGAGATCTGCCTCCACCTTACCCATCCCTCTTGTACTACATGCAAATTCTGTTGTTATTGCTTTTATAAGAAAGGAGGTTATGCAATGGGCACAAGCATTCTATTTTTTATAGTCCACCAGCACACTAGGAACATACCTGAGTGTGATTTATGGGTTTGTGCTTTTTTTTTCCCTTTTTTAAAGAAAGTAGTCATAGGGATTTTCTATGTATCATAGGCTTACTGTTTTGTTGTTTCTGTAGGTTTGGTTACTCATCCCATCATTGTTTGGGTTTGGGGTTTTTTTTCTCTTTCTACATTAATATAATTTTGGCTGCTGGCCTGTGTTAGAGGGCTAGATGGACTTTGTTCTGGTATGACCCTTCTCTGTGGAGCCTGTTTCAATGGGACTGCAGCCAGGTCTATACTGCTGTAATTCTGCTGTCTGCTGTGTGCTTACTAACTACACAGCATGAAACAGGCAGAGTAAAGGCAGTTTTTAAAGATTTTTCAGGGCCACATCCACATCAGCTTTACCTCTGTGAAGTTTTTCTATTTTTGTGTTACCCCAGATTGTAATCTCAGCAACAGTATTCTGTATCTTTGGTAACAGCCAACAGCTGGCATCATGCTAGATACCACTCCTTGATGGTGCAATGATATTTGTCATACTTTGTAGGTACCAAATTCAATATAAAGATTTAAATTGCAGGTTCAAGAGGTGAGTTGTGCAGTTTCTCAGCTTAGCAACAGCCTCCTGTGCTTCTTGCTCTTGAAAGAAAACATCGCTGCTGTTATTTATTTCTTGTATGGTAATTAGCCAAGAGCTGTATTAGTGTGCAATTTAAGACCTCCTGTGTCAAAGTGATGCCACCTTGACTGTTTCCTGAGCTTTCTGATCCTGTTTTTTTCCTCCTTCTCAGACCAGTCCCAGGAGACAGGGATGGATGCCAGGGAGATTTCTGCCTCTTAAAAAGATGTGCCAATACTCACCATTCTTGCAAAACAGAGTCAGCATGTAGGGCCTAGGTGTGGGCACAGGGGTTACCCTAACCAACCTGTAAAGAATCTGTGATCATGTTTGCAGAGCACCTGTTTTGCTGAGACCTTGGTCCAGGAGGGTGATACAGGACAGGAGCCACAAGGAGATGTGCAGACAGGTTACTGCTCCTCTGTGCTGTCCTGTGGGGTACCTGCTGTGGTGCATTTACGGACCTTGAGGTCTCAGGATGTGGGTCCTTGTGGCCCAAGCTGTTTCTGAGAGGACAGGTACACAAGTGACCTCTGTCTGCCATCAGCCACAGAGGCTGCAAAAGCTCATTTTGCTTTTTACTCCCCCATTTCAAAGAATCACTATACCACTGCCAGGGCTGACAGTGCTACATTACCATAGATGGCACATATCACATACTGAGAGCTTTCTGCACTAGCTCTAGGAAATCCTACAAGTATTTTCAGAATTTTGTGTCTGTGGTCTAATTAGTGTGATTTTAGGAGTGACACACCTGGTTTCGTACTTGCAGCCATGCAGGGGAAACACAGTAATTTATTTCTGAGTGCATTTTTAGCTCAAAACATGACTGAAGAGTGCTCCTAATGTATCATTGACAGTGGCTGTGATTATATTTTAATTTTCTTTAACAAGAGCTACTTGTTAAAACTCAGACCATAAGCAAGACTAGACACATGTGAAATATGAAAAGCTAAGTTTTGTTCAGTTCTTAATCACTGATTCATATAATTCTTTCTGATCCTATTTTTTTTTTGGCTCAAAACATAAAACAGGGGTAGAAGATTTGATGTGGAACTTTGCTTGTAATTTTTTTTTCACATACAAAAATTTAAAAAATGTGCAATAAAAATGTATTTCATTTATTGTCACTTATATAATATATATAATCTTAATATCCTTTATTAGTGCGAAATATTATCTCTAAATAACAAAAACAATTGGAACAACAGTAGGTGTATATAAAAAATTTGTGAGGACATAAGCAATAAAAAGAAAAGGAAGTCATTAGCTCAGAACAAACAACAGCACAGTTATTATTATGGATCTAATTAAAATCATTTGGCTTTTTGTACATATGAAAAATCAATTTTTACTTTTCATGCACACAGAAATCTATGTACTACATGAGTCTTTCATAAAGAAAAGTCATTCTGCCTCTTGGTTTAAAATTTTCAGATGCAGCTAACTTTAGAGGGACTTAGCAATACTTCCTTTCTGATAAAAGGACAGATTTTTTTTTATTGAATCTGGGGCAGTTTCATGATTTGTTTGTGGTTTAATGAGGGTGTTGTGTTGGTAAAGGAAATCATTATTACTGGTAACAATTGCATTCATTTCAAATGGCTGAAGCAATGCAATTCAGTGAGTAAAATTTGCAAATCAATGCTGTAAAAATTATTTATTGTGCTTGAGTTGAACAGCTGAACAGTGTTTGTTATAAAACTGAGATACAGTACATAGTGCAATGATGTGTAAGTGGCTATATAGTAAATAGAAATAGATGGGGTTTTTTCTTGTGTCTGTTTCTTTTCAGCACCTATCAAGGATGCATCTGTGCTTTATGTAATAAAGGCAGTACCATTAAGGGGATTTATCATTAATGTTTTAATATTTCAGACAGAAAAGACTTAACTCAGGTAAAGCAACAGATTAATGTGGCATATCAATAACAGTAACTATTAGACAGTAGTGACACAACTGATTTTGCATGTTTTAGAAGAATACATAGGTGTAAAACTGACAACCTAAATTATTTGGTGTGTTTGAGGACACCCAAGTCAATTGTTTTGCATTATCTTCATGCCTTACCTTGGCATCTGATATAAATCTCCTGTTTTCACATATTACCATAGTAGATTAGGTACCTTTTTTATTTCCCTTTTTTTGCTCTAGAGTTTTCACTGGGATGAGTAACCGAGAGCCTTTTCAGAAGTAAGACTGGCAAGTTTGAAAAAATTGGTTTTGCAGACTCTGTGATTGTTCAGATTTGGCTTTACTAAGCTAATAGATAGTATATTTTTCACTTTTTTCTATATAGGAGAAAGTTTCAGTGTTTGCTTTTGTTCTGGAAAAGCACCTGCCTGTTCCATGGCTAATATTTAAATCAAATTCTATTTGTAATTGTTTGTTTATTAATTTTATGAACTACTAAATTTGAAGATTTGAAGAAGTGAAAAGAAAAAATTTTAAAATCCCTGCCAACCAACCCTGTTCAAAGCAGTTCTTTTCTTTCTATTTGGTGTTTTATTCAAATTTCTAAAAATACACAGATTTGTGGGTTTTCAAAGTATCTATTTTTGCCATCAACAATGGCTTTTAATGAGCTGGATATCCTTCAGAATTAAAAAAACCAAACCTATTGCTTTCCTTCTCCAGTGTGGTTTGCAAACATGAAGGGGTCAATTATAGCATTGGTGTTTGCACCTTCATTGTTTAACAAGTACTGTAAATAGAATCCTCGTGGTCTGAGATTCCAGACCTGTGAGACTTCTGGTTACAGAGCTGTCATAGCAGAGAAGTGGGAGATCTCCACACAGCCTCAGGTGTTGTGATGTAGGATTCACTCAGCTCTTCTGTATTGCACAGCTGTACAAGCTCCTTCCAAAAATTCAGCTCGGACAAGATATTCCATTACTCCTTGTCAACAGATTAAAAAAGAAATTAATCTGGGAGATGATTTTAGGCTGCAGGAGAAAGGAAGTTGGTTCTCATTCATGTGATCAAAATTGATCCAAATTGAAGCAATTTCTAATACTGCCGACATCATGGCATTTGACCTCCACGTCTCAGCCTTTGTGATGTTGCAGTTCTTGCCTCTGACTTCCCACTTGATCTTAAGACCTTGCTTGGCAAAATAGACCAGATGCAAATGGTTCTCTTATGGTGTTTTGCTTCCTTCTGTATTCCATTCAAAATATAATTCAAGCCCAGCCTTATTTCCCATGTTTCATATACTACAAGAAATGGTTCCACCAGTATGGTTTCTTAAAAGTTCCTGTGGTTTTGCTCACAGTACAAAGATACACTGATACACTATTTATCCTTCTGCAAAGGGCTCCTCCAAACAGTAAGAGTAGCATCTTTGTAATAGTTTTGATTCCATATACAGCACCTTTAATGAGAAAACAAGACAGAACTTCATTGACTTAATGGTGTGCAAATCTCCATAGTGTACTTAGGTTTAAAATTGATAAGAAAATGGTAGGATTTATGTACACAAATTTTGAAATCTATAAAAAAAAATCCACATTGAGATTTTTATGTAAAAATTCATATTTTAGTTTATAAATGTCTTTTTTAAAAGCTCTTAAATAACCATTAGTCTTTATGTTGAGAAGTCCTGTGTTTGGTAGGGGATCTGATATACTGAGATTTCATAGCACAGTTGCATATCTACAGAGATATCTGTAGAAGCATTCACTGAATTTCACAATCACACTCTTGTGCATGATAAGTATAGCTCTTAGTGAGACATGCTGCCTCAAGTATTTGAATTCAGTGACAGGATTTTTTTAGTCACCAAATCCCTAGTCTAGAGGTCATCTTTAGGGCTGAACCGAGTTGAGTTCTGGGCTGTACTTAAACCCAGGTATGGATAAGCTTGAGGTCATCTCTTTGCTAACTTTTTGTCTTTCTGTTGCATAGTTTTGGAAAGGACTGAATCTAAGTAGAGAAATATGAATAGAAAAAATACATTTTCTCAATGACCAGTTAAACTATAATTTTGTGCCCTGAATTTCTATATGCTTAGTAATATGCACTTAACAGCATTGCTGCTACAAGCAGCAGATTTAACTTGTGAAGCCCAAGTCAGTTGACCTCTCCTAGTCATTGCTCATTCAGAGCAAATGGTACTAAATACCAGCTTATTGCAAGGCTGTGCCTGACGGGCAAACTTCCTTCCCTGGGTCACACTTACCATTCCCTCACAGTGTCCTTTTCTCCTGTTTATGGCTTGGCTGGCTTCATATTCTCTGTATTCTCTTCAAGAGTGTTAAAACTTGGTCCTTAGGCCATGTCATAGTACTTTCCTGTAAACCAAATCATTCTCTCCAGAACTTGATGAAATTATAGATTTTTTTCATATGTTCAGAGTTTTCCATGCCATACTGTATTGTATGTGTCAAAACACAGCTTGCTTCAGAGGATGAAACAAATGGCTAAAAATCAATAAATCTTTTTACAGTTTGCCACTAGGGATCATTACACAGTGTTTATTAGTTGTCTTCCTTACCCTTCAGATGTAAGAAATAACAAATCTGTTGAGTCTTGGTGTGTCAGACTGCTCTGCTGCCTGCCTGTGCTGCCTGCTGTGAGGGATCGGCTCGGCTGGCGTGAGCAGTCCCAGTCCAGCCATGCTGGGGAGGCATCTGCTGTGGGCTGGCTGTTGGATCACAACACACTGGGACATCTTCTCATAAACCATTTTCTGTAGCCCTTTTTTATCAACTTTCATGCTTCCTCAGCAGGACCAGGGATGATTCAGTGCCAGGTACAATAGCAGCAGTCATTGAAGAGGAATAGGCATGCTGGCACTTAGGGCTTGAGGGGTGGCTGGCAGCTGGCAGGTTTACTGCACATGGCTGCGTGGCTTTCTCTCTCCCTCATGGCTGGGATTGTGAGGAGCCCCCAGACATGTTTCAATCTTGGAATTTCTCCTGTGTCCCCTGCTTAACTGAGGTGCTCCCCACTACATCCGGATCAGGTGCTCAATGCACACGGTTCAAAGCTATATGTCTGATAATATAATTTTCTTATCATCAGAGAGACTAATGAAAAACATAAACATAAGAAATTCTGAGATATTAAATAATAAGGTGCTTTTCTTCTTTTCTCATAATTTTTCTGCCTTTTTTAGTACTTCCCTAAATTTTCTGGTTTGGCTTTAAAAATACTGATTTTTATATTTCAGTTTCACAGATCATTGATAAGTGATGTGGATTAAAGAAATCATACTTGAATCTTTCATGAACAAGGAAAACTGAAGATTTCTTAGTTTATAATAATAGTAACTAAAAAGTGTTTGCTTAGCAATTCATGCAGACAGTGTAAATGTGAAGGAGATATTTCTCCCCAGTGAAGTGGTCACTTCTGCCAGCCTGACAGAGTTAAAGGAGCATTTGGACAACGCTCTCAGGCACAGGGTGTGATTCTTGGAGATGGTGCTGTGCAGGGCCAGGAGTTGGACTCGACAATCCTCATGGGTGCCATCCAACTCAGCATATTCTGTAATTCTGTAATTCTGTGATTTTATTCAGGCTGGTGAAAAAGGAAGTAATTTAGTCTCTAAGCCTGGAGGAGTCCAAAACACACTTTGTCCTAACAAAAATGTATCACAAAAGAAAACTGGTTACATGTCTGTTTGTTTAAATGGCTGTTTAAATTTTCTTTTATAATTGTGATAATTTTCATTATGACTCTTTTTATAGACTTGGGAACTGGTGGGCTGGAAGCCATTATCAAAACTTGGTAATGAAGACTAGAGGTAAAAATCTGAGACAAAGTAGGCAAGTGAGCAAAAATAAAATAGAAGTTAAAAATGGTCCTTGTTTCAGCTATTCACTGTGCACTGAAAAGGCTTCAAATAGATTTTTTCCTCTTGAGATCTAGGCCAAAAGAGACAACTGAAGTTGAAATTGTCACCACTAACCTACACTTTTCCTGCACATCACAGGTGATATTTACAGTCTTAAAGTTGTTTAAACATGCCTGTCTTCTGTACAGATTTTGTAATGTAATGGAGAAATCTGTACAGAAGACAAAGCTGCAGTAGAGTCTCATTATCCACAAATTCAACTGGGCTTCCATGTAAATCTCTCTTTAAAATGACATGTTTTTTTTTTTCCTTTGCTTTGTGACTGTATCAAAGCTTAATATCTTTCATTCTTGTAATGTGTTGTGTAAAGCATCAGACACATTAGGTTGCCTGATATATTTTTGCTATTTTCTTTCTGACATGTTATCCCATGAGGCAAATGACTAATGTGCACTGGCAAATTCCCTGGTGACTTCAGATCAGCAGAATTAATTCTCAGATTCCTTCACATGCTGTTCTGTAGAGAAGTAGTTAGATGGAGCAGGTGTGACAAAGGTCTGAATGAGGTCTTGAGGGCAAAATTGTGGGTGAAAAGGTTAAGGAATAAGAAACAGTTTTGTTTCCATTTGTTCCCAATATTGAAACATCACTCTCAGGACCAGGATGTGCCCTTGGAGTAAGGGGAAGTCAAGCAGACCCAGCAAGTCAGCAAGTCCCTGAAATCTGCAGTAACCAACCTCTACAGGTAACTGGAAAAATTCTGAGAGCTCTTCCATGACTGTCACCTGCACAGGTGACTGGTATCTCTGGGACAGGATCCCAAGCAAGAGGAGGGATATTCCCTAGGGTGTGCTGTGGCATCCTAGTCCAGATTAGAGACACTTTTTAACACCTCCAATGCACCAAACCTCACTTTTCTCTCTGCTATTTTATAGATGTAATATAGGACAAAATCTAGTCTGTTCATGCACCTGGCAATTGAAAAGGAAGAGGTGTAAAAAAAAAAGTTAATTGTTCACCATTCAACACCTTTGTTATTTGAAATATTTAATACCACTTTATGCTCTTTATTCTCCGGTCTGCCTTTACACGTTGTTTCTTGCTATCGTGCACCCACAGCATTATTGCAGCACTGCCTGGTGGAGTGCTGGTAGAGACCAGATACAGAGCTTTGCCTCCTGGTTCCACTCACCCTAAGCAGAGCTGCATCTGTTTAGTGGCAGCTAACTCAAATACTGGCTATGGCAATGCTTTCTGAAAAAGCGTGTTGGAATTCTCAGCTGTGGAGTTCCACCTGAACAATTCTTGTGCAGTTCCCTGATGCCCATCTTTTCATAATTAAGCCATCACACTCTGTTATAAATTGTCTCCAACCCAGCAGCAGAGAAATTCTTCTTCCAGAAAGTCAGTTTAGGCTGATAAAATAGTTAGAATTTTTAGATCATTTTGGAGAAGAATTAACACACACGTAAATCTATCCAGATTTGGGTGTGGCTGCCTAGTCTTGATGAATTTTTGTTACATAACTTTTCTGATACACAGATCTCCAGCATAAAAGCCCTCTGAAATGAGCTCTCTAAGAAGGTAGCTAAAGCTATATAGAGAACCATGATTAATAAAGTCTCCTCCTCTCTTTCCTCCCTCTATCCATCTGGAACAAAACTGTGGCAGACTAGAGAGATATACATTACTTATTTTCTGTCATTATGATCTGGGTGGATTTATTTGGAATCTTTTGAGAGAATGCAGAACAAGCACATTTTGATTTTTCTTTTTGATTCTGTCAGAGAAGCATTTTCTGCTCATATCCCAAAATAAGGATTTAGGTTTGCCTGTACCCCAGGGCAATCAGGAATAACTTTAGGGTCAATAAAAGCTTTTCTGTGCCTTAAAATGTCATTGCTTCTAAGTATTGTGTCTACTGCCTTTGAGGAGTCGGATTGGAGGGTTTCCAGACTCTCACTGGATCACAGCACCAAATTTAGCTCTTAAAGGCATTCAATATCATACTGTTTTCAAAAGCAAAGGAATGTTAGGGCTCTTGCTTAATCTTTTACTAATGATAGTTTAGACATCTTTTAGAAGAATGAGAAGCACACATTTAATGTTATCATTTTACAATTCCTAGCGCATTCTTGATATATTCTTTTTAACAAGAAAATGTATGCATACCAGCTTACACAATTGCAAGATATAAATATTTTGATTAATACCTGTGTAATATAACACATATGACCAGCATTTGTTCATCAGTGCTGAATTTAATATGGATGTGTGACTAAATTGTAGAGATCATTGAATTTCATTTTTTTTTTCCTCACAGTTTTCTATCCCTTCATTCTTAGAGGAGCAGCATTGATTTATGCTCAAGATAATGAAAAGGTTAATGAAACACAAAAGCAGCCTATTTTCCATCAGTAAAGTATCCATGAACCATGAAGCAATGAGCCAAATATTTGTACTACATCTTAATATAGTGCTGTTTGTTCTATACATGTTTATAAAAGGAGTCTTGTAACCCCAGGGATTTCCCCATGCACAGAGTAACTGGGTGAAAGCTGTAATCCACAATTATTTCTCAATTGCTTTAAATTTGGAGATTGTACAGTCTTCTGATTGACAAGTACACCAGTGTGTTTTGGAACTGCCATTGCAGATGTAGGATTTACCTTCATATGTTACCGACACTGTGATATTTTAGTATACTCAGTAGAAGATAGTGTTCCCTAGTAATTAGTCTATATGAGAGTCTTGATTCATATTCCTAAACAGTCAGTAAATCAATAGACTTTTAAATCAGTAGGCAGTCAAATATACTCCTTTTAAAAGTATACATACCTTTTAAAAGTATTTTATTTTGTTTTAAACATTTTTATGCTACTTCAGTTTATTTATTGCATCTTCTTACATAATAAGGGGAATAGTTCACATTAATTCTTCTAGGATTTCAAAAGATTCAGCCTGGATTATTTATTTTTTAATCCAGCATAGATCAAAATCCAACTGCTGCCACTTGCAAGTACTCATCAGTGTACTAAAATGTTGTGCTACTAAAATATCTGGTAGCACACAACTTCTAAGTTTTTTATGGTTTTCCATGTCTTTCATATTTTAATCTTTTTCTAAGGCACTCATTTCTCGCAACCATGTTTTGCAGTGGCAGAAATTAATTGCAGCACTACATACCCTATGTCCTAATATTTCCAGGCATGCAGCATTGTGTCTTGCTATAAAAGAGCTTCTCTCAGGGTGTGTAGGTGATGAGGATCGAACTTCCTAAAATTTCATTTTTTTGTCTTCTCCATTATAGGGATTTTTTTAAAGCATCCAGCCACTATCTCCAACTTTTTTCCTGACCACTGTTACTCAAACTAACTTTCACTCTCTTTACAACTTCCTCATCAGAAGCTTCTATTTTGGAAAAATGAACTAAGGCACTTTGTTTTAGAGTATGTGTAACCAATTATTTTGTTTTCCTTCATTCAAAGCAATTGGTAGAGCAGTCAATCATGCTATACTGGAAATTAGATCATTTGAGAAATGCATGATGAAGACAGCAAATGAAAGTCCACAGATGACACAGGCATTTACATGCCATACAGGTTGCTTATGGTGGAGTAGTAGTTGTGAGCCCATTAAATACTCAGTAGCAAGTGTGGGAAAATACAGTTGTGTTTTGGCTGTTGCAGAACCTTCAAACAGAGGGATATAATTCCTGAAACTGTGCATCATGCTTTTCCTGTCTGCAATGCCATCAGCTGTGAGACAAGCAAGAGCTGGCTTGGTGATGGAAATGCAGCTTGCTGTCCTGCCTAGATTTGGACAACAGTAATTATTTTGCTATCAGAAAATCTAGGATAAGCATGTTCATCATCCACAGACAGCAAATTTTGAGGCCAAGCAGGAGTGTTCAGTGCCATTACTATCCCAACAGCAACTCTTTTGGGGCAAGACTAGTCTCTACCTCACAAAACTGTAACAGAGATGACACAGAATTATTTACTGTTGGAGCGGGCACAAGCTGGTTTGGCAGCAGAAGTATCACAGGACAACATCCAGATCCTAACTCACCAAATATTGCTGCTGTTGCTGCAAGAAATCGTGGAGCTGACAATGCCTACGTGTGTTACTCAGAGGTGACCTGCTGGAGCAGAGAAAAGACAGGCAGATGAGTGTGTACTCACTGTGACACACATTTTTCCTCACTGGAGCATGAGGACATTGCATAACAATGTGGGCCAGTGGTTTGGGCCAGCACCTCCTCCTCCACCACCATCTGAACACGAGAAGAGTCTTTGTTTTCCTTCCTCCCCCATGGTATGATAAAATTTATTTTCTTTTTAGAAAAAAGTGAGACAGCAAATCAGTCATTACTCCAGAAAAATTTAAATAGCTGTGCGCTGGTATAAAAAATCTAAAATTAATCTCAGAGGAACTACAGTTGATAATGTTTTGTTCTTACAACATTCTGTAATTTGTCTGATTATTGAATTAAAGTGCAACATGCAAGCAGTTTCCTTTGCACTTGGCATTTTGGTCTTGAATACAGAAAACACTTTATTTTTGGGTAGAGACACTACTTTTGAGGAGTTGTTATTAGTATGTTTGCAACGTGGCATAGTCCAAGTAGCCAGTTTCTGAATTCTTTACTGATAAACTTTTAGATCCTTGCCACACTTAAATTAACTTAAATCAACTTAAATCAGTAATGTTCCACAAAACATTTCAATTTGTTTTCTTTGAGAGCATGCATGCTTTTGTCTACATTATAAGCCTCTGATAAATTGTTTTCTTTATAAATCCAGACTTTATTTGGTTGACTTTATTGTGTCTTCTGTGTTTCCTTTCTCTATGAACTCTATGAACTCTTCCTTGCCTTTTGATACTGGGTAGCCTTTCCCTCAGCATTGCAAGAGTATTCCTTGTTCCTGGAATGGCACTGATCCCAGTACAAAATGGCATTAAGCCCTACACAGCATTGTGGCAGCACTCCTTTTTTATGTCCTTTGTTTTCTTGTTTCAGATCTCAGTTTTCCCCATGTGGTAAAGAGCATCTTCCATTAGATTTTGTGTCTTCTTTTCCAGAGGAACATCTATATTCCTTCTGATTTCTGGCAGCTGACCTTCTGTACTGTTCTGTTTTATCTTCAGACTGAAAAAACAGCCAGGATACCTTTCCTTTTCTAGGGCAGTAGCATCTACTTGTGGTTATCCCCTTGATGACCTAGGCAAAGAAAGGGCATTTCCAAGACACAGTGACATCTTAAAGCTTGTGGATGTATAGTCATTTAATCCTTGGGTAGCAGAGTTAGAAAATCCAGCCAGCAGTGCCAGTTTTATGGACACAATGGCACGGCCACATTGGCATTGGAGGTGTTTGTGCTGCCACACACTTACACAGACCATCACAATGCACAAGCATCAATCAAAGGGTCACATAACTCCAAGGATTGCTATTACTTTATTTGCAGAAGGTCAGAGTTCAGCTGTCAGGACTGAAATTAGACTAGAATACATGTATGCCCTGGACCGTGCTGACAGAAGATACTTTACAGCATAAACCATATTTGATATATTTTCTGGAAGATATCTCTCTCAAGATAATTCCTCAACCTAGATTTCTCTCTTTAGATGTCCTTGCTTGCTTCATAATCTTTCTGTTGGGGGACTGTTTGATACTAATCCCCAGGCTGCTTGTGTTCCTATCCCACTGATGGCAGGTCTTGTTCAAAGCACCTTCGTAGCAGCTATTTAATTCTGTGTGGGGAGCAGAAGCCTTTGAAATGGATGGAGTTGTGGTGAACTGTCAGAAAAGAGCATTAAAGAAACACTTTTCCTGTATTTAGAATATTGTTAGCATTTTGCATAATTTAAACATTTGGGTAGTCATGTTTTACTTATTTGAGTGCTGCTTACTGTGACATGCCTTGCAGTAGAGCTGTGAAGGGAGCGATGATATTTCAAAATAACCTAGCTTGTGCAATATCAAATTCTGTGAAAAGGAAGTGATCTGAGGGGATTAGGCTATACTCATACATCCCTAAAAGTATTAGACAAGACCAGCAAGTAAAAATATTAATTTATTTCCTTCTTTCCCTCTCGTTCTTTCTTTGCTATTTCTGCTAGACAGGTCTGTCCTCACACCACTGAGTGGTAAGCAGAGGTTCTCATGGTTTCGTGGGTATTCTGTGGCTTAGAAAACTGCAGGTGAAATTAGGAAGAAGGAAGGAGCCAGAGGAATTTCAGCAGTGGATGATTTTTCTAGAATTGAGAGTAAACAGAATTGATTGTAAAAGAAGTAAACAGTTTTGTAACATAGCTGCATATTCTGAAGGGTCTGCCCAGGAGTATTTTTACACTTGTGTCCTTCAGCTACGTTTTGTGAATCAGCTTGCTGAAGTTAACTATATGTGGACTGATACATAAACTCTTGCCATTTCACTTCTTATTATAATAATCTAAAAATTAAAAAAATAAATTAAAAAAAAATGTTGCCCAAAAGATCCAAGCCTACCCTCTAGTTGATTCATTAACAGTCCTGCAGATAAAATTAGGGAAACTTTTCCTTGCTCTCTGGTTGTCTATTTTTGTGCTTGGGGAACTTGGAGTCCCAGAAGAAAACAGCAACTGTTTCTGTTCTTCTTTCAGAGATACCTTTTGACTGAGCTTCCTGACCACAGATTCTTGACAGTGCACTTCACATAACTTGAACTTGGTGTAATAGATGGAAAATGGTTTAAAGAGAAAATCTGAACCATTTCTATAAGCTTGTGGACTGAGGAAGGTCTAGCAGCTGTGTTTGCCTTCACAGTGGTATAAAGGCTGTCAAGGGCCAATGCCAATTGTCTGTGTCTCTTCATCTCTTTAGTTGCTAAGATATTAAAACTGGGCACTTGCTGTGCAAGAGAACCACAGGAAAACCTTGTATGGGAGCTGGACAGGAAAGTTTAGTCATGTAATAATGCAGGGCATCACCTGAATTCAAATCTGTCATCCCCCTTGACTTGGTACCATCATGTTTGATTTCAGATAAAAGCCAGTGGTGAGTAAAGTGTGTTATTTTTTACCTGTGGTTGTGCAAAACAGGGAGTAATGCCTTACTACAGTGAGAAACAGCCCAGGTTTGCCCCAGGCTTTAGATATCCCATGGCATGCTTCACTCACGAGTTCAGTCCCTCTATCACCCTATTCAGTAAGATAGAGGATAGAGGAGTCACAAGAAAGTCTCTTAATTAGGCTAAATTTGTTTTCTGAACCTTCAAAGCACAGGTCCAACATTGGTGCAATGAATTCTGGCATAATCAATCTTTTTACTAGGGCAGGACATCAGGGCTGAGATGATGAGGTACACACATTCAACTAGTTCATCTTTTTCACCATCCATTTGGATAATATTTAGTTTAGGAAAATAATTTTTAAAAACAGCTTAAGTCTCAAACATGTATATATTTTTTGTTCTCTTCAGTTATCAGTTTCAATAAGTTACACACACAAAAGAGATATACTCTTGGCTTCTAGTGCTTCATCTTTGACACTCTTGTTCCTCTTGTGTACTGAAAAAATTGCAGTCAGTCCATTGTGTGCCATTTGGTTTGACAGGGTCAAAAACTTCTGAAAACCTGAAGCTGTAGATTGCTGTCTTTCAACTGCCTCCTTTTGTAGTAGCACCCCCCAGGTGACTGTGTAGCACCCTCAGGAGTGAGTGCTGCTCAGTTACTCACATGCTGATCCTCAGTCTTTGTCCACTTGTTCAGACTGTCTCAATATAAGGATTTAAAAAAATTAATGAAAATTCAATGTTTCAACCTAAACATGAGACTGAAATTATGATAAGATATTGGCAATGGCAAAGCTACCTGCAAGTCATCACACAGAATACACAAAGTAATAAAAAAATATGGAACCAAATGTATTAATAGCATAAAAATTCATGCTTCTGATAAACTACTAGAAAATTTACAAGAAAAATTATATGAAAATAGCAAGATCTACATTGCCTTCTATCTAGTTGTTGGTCCCATTTCAAAACACCTCTCTATAATAAAAACTCAGTCTTGCCTTGATTGCAGCTCTTTCTTGATATAAACATTTGAGCAGCCAGTGAGATATGGGATACATTTTAAACTTTATCCTCTAAAGCCCTCTAAAGGCTAAATCCTTTTAAATGGATTTAGCATCATCTCAGTTTGATAGATATTTATGATATAAAAGATCGATCCCACCTGCAATTTTCCTTTGTCAAATAGCATTATTCTTATTCTTGGTTATTTGATAATGCTTTATTAAATGGATTGGGTTCATTTAGACATATAAACTCCACTTTCTTTCTCAGATTTCTTTCCTTTATTTTTAGTGTTTGGCCACAGTTAGTGTCTTAAATATATTTAGTTTACAATATTTAAATAAAATAGGAATGGCAGCTGTCCAATACAGCAGTGTAGCTTAGCATAAGGAGCACTAATAAGGAAGATAACAAGTCTATTAGCTGATATTAATTCTTAGACGATGTCTGAAATTAAATGTAGGACAATGAAGAGGAATTTAATGGTTGAAAAGGCATTAGTCCAGCTAGTTTATCAATATCTGGTTTTACTTTTGGAAATGTGAATCCTGTTATTTTTAATTATGTCTGTTTCTATCTCTTTGAGCACCCCTTTTTTCTACATACATATTTGGATGTGGAATTTTTGATTTTGTCTCCTCCTCATTAACCTTTATAAATTTGTTTTAAAAAGTATGAATGAATGAATGAACCCTTTCAACCACCTCTGTGGTTGAATTTCTTCCAAAATTGCTCCCATTTAGCAGCATGGAGTAGCTTCAAGCAGCACAGGATACCCTCAAGATTATAATCAGCAAAGACGTGGTTTAAGCAATCAGTTCTATGAGTACAGCAATATATAACTGAGATCCCAAATTCTTAATAAAAAGTTGTGCTATGCATACCTCTCTACATTCCTTAAATCCCAGCTAACCAAGTGTCTTTGGGACTTACACTGGGAGAAATGCTGTCAAAATCTCCTACTTTGTGTGTTCCAAGATGCTTTCACCAAAGCACGTGCTTTTATTTCTCATTTCCTCCATGTGTATTTTCTTTAGTATTAGTCTCTTATATCAGAGTGAGCACATTTTAATAAAATATGGTGTGTGTTATTGAGAATTTAAAAACTTAGTTTTCAATTAGCTGTTAATAGAGGCTACTAATATAGGGCAATCCTCAGGTCTGGGGAATATTTGCTCTTGGTAAGTTATTGTTCCTTTGCACTATATCCCAAATCCCATGAAGATTTACAGAAACTTTCAATTTAGTATAAACTGTGAATTTAATTAGTGTTGTTATCCTGTTCGATTACTTATGACATTGCTAATTAAAATTTGAATTAGCCCTGTTGTCTATACTTCCCTACTGAAAAACATTAATGCTGACTATGAGAGTGAGAAATACCTGAGCATTCAAAATGAGTATATTTTATATGTTTATTATCATGAATGACCAAAAATACCTATTTTTCTTTTAAAATTTTTGAACACTGACATCTGAACTCTTTTCTGTATTATTTATTATTTTTTTATCTGACTTGCTCTGTGGTGATACAAAGGAAACCTTGGATGATATTTTCAGTGTAGAGCCAGAGATGGTGCTGCAAATGCCAAAATAATGTCAAATTAATGAATAAAATTATAGAAAATATAGAATAATAGAAAAATGAAAAGGAGATAAATGCAAATGATAAGGATATCCCAAGATTTAGTAAGATTTATGCTTGCTTTAGGATGGGAATGGACTGGGGAGCCCAAGTTTTTGATTTTGTGGCATTTAGGCTGCATTTTGCCCTGAATTCAGAATGGTTTAGAAATTATCTGCAACAGTGATCCTTCTTTTCACTCCCCAGACTTCTGCATCCTCTGGAGCATAAAATCTATCTTGAAAAGCTTCTCTCTGTTAGAATGGAGAGGTTATATCCCGATTGCAACTTGCTATTTTCCCTCTCATAAGACAACCAGAAATAATTTCCAATTTCTGGTGGTTTTGCAACCTTTTGGGATTTAGTAAAATTGAAGCATTTTGTTGTATTTTTGCAGAGGAATATTTTTATCAGATATTCTGTCATATCAAGTTATTTCTTGCAAAGCTATGATGTGGACTCTTTTCCTGGTTGAGCAGATACTGCTGTGTCTTGAACAGTTTTAGTCAGAGTATTTCTCTGCGGGCATGCAATAAATTGTAGAAACATTTTCTGAGTTCATGGCATAACCAATGATGATAATTCATGTTAATATAAGTTGCCAAAAATTTTTTTTTCACATCTGAATGCTTTACACTCTTATTCTGGAAGCCAAAGATGCCTTCATAACTATACAATAGAGATTTAGCAAGAATGGACTATAAAAAGTATTTTTATTTTTAACATTCAGTTCTTGTATAAAATAATTGTATAAATAAGGAAGAATTGATTTTAAAATTTTTCAGTGTTTTTGCTAGGAATATTTATTTCCTTGCCCACATACAGCAAACTTCTTTGAAGTTTTTGTTAAGGGAATGCTTACCTATCACTTTTGCATTAGATCCTCCTTTTTATAATAGGGTGATAACACCATGGGTATTAGGGGAGGGCAAAGGGAAGATCACTAGCATTTCCTCTAAGTGTAGGGCACACACAATATTGTGACATGATACAACCCCATTCAGCCAGCCATTTTGACCAGTGAACATTGAACCAGTCCTCAAAGGTATGTGATATACATCTTCCAAAGAGAACTGTGATGAAAGAGTAGATAAACGCAATGCTGGCCAGCTCCACAGCTGCTTATTCCCAAGCTTCCAAAGGTAAAAGAATGGGCATCAGAAATAAAAATACCTTTCCATCACTGACCTGATCGTGTTGTGTAGAGAGATAATGCCACTTCCACTTGGCTTTGGTTTATTAAGTCCAGATTACTGTAACCCCTGTTTGCCAAAGCACGATGCACTGAGAATTCATCTCCACTGACCTTCTGTCCTGTTAAAAGTTTGCATTTTATATGATTCTTAATCTTTGTTTTAGAATTTTTATTTTCATTTTCTTCCTAAATAGCTGAGTCTCCACGTGGCTTTATGAAGATATTTTGTTTCAATTTGCCCCTTTTACAAGCAGTTCAGCCAGTACACATTTTTCTCATTTAGGATGTTTTCCAGGAGAGATATCACTGAGACATGTCTTAATTTTTTCAGTCAAAATTCTGTAAAGTATCAAGTAAGATGCTTTTACAAGTTGATATATGGTATGTATGGACACAGTTTCTTTTCCTTTGTCAGCTACCAAATTTAAGGAAATGACTAAATCGGTATTTCTCTTAAAAAAAACCAAACATTTTCTATGATGTTATCCATAGTATAATGGCGAATTGACTACTTAAATGTCCAAGTTTTAATTACCAATTAAATCCAGTACAATTTTTGCTCTGATTGGTTCTTTTCTTGCCTGGTGATTGATGCACCCGACTGTTGCTGTGTTAACTGACATGCAGTCAGTCCATTTACCCTTTTCATATATTGGCACAGCTTTAGAATGAGGATTTCCCTAGTAATACCTGTTTGTATTAAAAAGGAGAATGCTTGCTGGAGATCCATCTTAGTCAGCTCTTTCACTTTTAGAAAAATAATGCATGTTCAGTTCTTTTGTACAAAATAAGCTGTCAGGTGTTTGTAAAGATTTTTGTGATGGTTTGATGCTATAAAAAGATACAAAATATAGAGGATATGGTTCTTGCCTGAAAGATTTTACAAGATACATTACTTGTCAGTCATAAATATTTGCACATACCTACAAACACATCCTTTCTTCTCCATGGGGAGAAACAGTGATGTGACATTTTCTCTCTCTCGCCAGAGAGATAAAAAAGGGACTGACAAGAGAAGTCTCCTGCTCATTATTAGTTAATTCCCTGCTGAGCAGCATTTCACCAAACCTGGAATGATCCCCATGTTTTCCTGGCCTGAGAAAGTTGTCTGGGTTTTTAGCATTTTGTACTTTATGGAGTAGCTTAGTTTCCAGAGCTGTTGGCTGGTTTCTGTGTCGCTGGAGTCAGGACTTCAATGGGCCCACCCTTGCTCCCTAACTGCAAGTCAGCAGAGACTCAGCAGCCCATTGGGAGCATGTGTATTTTACACCTAGGTGAGAGTAGGCTTCCTATGCATTTATTATGCACTTAATTGGGTGTGATAATTTGCATTCATTTTGCAGTTGTGATTTTTGAGAAAAGGAGCCCTTTCAGCAATTGCCCAAAAGCTTTACATTTGAGTTGTATCATGTGGAGTTTGATAAAGGTAATCCATTCATGGATTGGCCTGGCACACGTTACAGAAATCAGCAGAAAATTTGGATTCAGAGTGAATCCAGTGTACCAATATAATGTGTCTAATGTAAATGCAGAGTTAAATATCCAATTTACTTTCCAGGTGGGGAGCTATTACCAGATCCAATATTGCATGCAGTCTTCAAAGTAGTTCTAACTTAATTGATAAAATGCAAAATTCTTAAAATAAATGGATACCAGACCATTCACTAAATACAGTATCCATAATAATTTATGTTGTGATTAATCAGAATAATATCATATGGTGAATTTTTAGGGCTAGTTTTATGGTGGAACTGAGTCTTAGAAGTTGTTTGATGTAATCTTTACTTGCATATCCACCAGGAACTATTCAAACAGAAAGATTGGATCTAGCACATTATCTCTCTGAGCTTTCATGTGCTCAGTTACTTTGAATTTCTGTAAGCTTTGGCTAAAACCTGAAAGAGGGGGAAGGTAGAAGAAGGGCAGGAACATGTGTACAAAACAGCACCATGTTGAGACACTGGTATAAAAAAAATTTTGTGGTCTTTACTCTTTCAATGCTTTCTGTCTCTAAAGTAGAAGCTGAAGACAAATGTTGGTGAGTGACCATCAACATGTCCAAAAGACTATGCAGCTTCCAGATGAAAAGCAGAAAAACCTTAAAAAAATTAAATCTGTTCTGCAAACTGTTGTTGAGGATTTTATGACTGTATAAAAGCAGAGGTTCTTTATGGCTGCAAAACCAATTCTGGACGGTCTCTATATTCACATTTATTTCAATCTTCATTCTATTTTGGCACTTATATTGTATCTTTACAATAGCTTCTCCTTGTCTGTCTGAACAAGAAACAATGAATTTCTTGTTGAAGTTCAGAAAAATTGCCTGGTATGTTATGCCACAAACTGCATTTCTAATCCTTAAAAAAAGAACAGTGTGGGCAGATGATTTCACCTAAATGAAGGTTTTTTGGGGGAAGTCAGGGGACTCCATGTGGGTGTAATGATCTACATTTATGCACCTGTGGACCTCAAGACTCAGGAAATTTAAGGCATTAGAAGCTCTATTTGCTTGAGTACTTCCATTAATTTTAGTAAGACTATTCACAGTAATAACCACCAAGCTCAGAAGCAAATGGAGATCAGCCCCTACAGTATTTAAATGTTTGTGCAGTTCTGGCACCTTTGCCACTGAACTTTTCTATTTTATTCTTGCATAAACAAAGGATGCATCTAAAAGTGAGTCTGAAAGCAGTGGTCACCTCTGCAGGATCAACATCTTTTGAATGCACAAGGCCATAGATCCTGTGCATGCTTCTGTCATTTGTCACTTTTCTCCCCTGCCTAAGGAAAAGCCCAAGGACAGTGACAGTGATACCTGTGGGTAAACAGATGATCTCTCAATGCTGACAACTGTACTGTAAAATCCCTATTACGGATAACCTTGCCATACTATTTGACTTTGCAAGGAGCATCTGTCCTTTCCTAAATTGAATGATTTGATGGAAATTGTCATTCTTAATATGTTTACCTTCCATTTAATGAGCAATCCCATTATGAAGGGTGAAGAGAATGCAGCCTTGTACACAGATATTGTTACAGTTCATCAAAGAAAATCCCCTCTCAATGTCAGAGCTCCTCCGTGGCAGGCAGCACCAGGAGCTGTAAGTACCCACCATGGAAGAGGGAATTGTTTAAAGTCAGTGCAAAAAGATTAAAGGGAGAAAAATTCAAACTAGAACTTATCTAAGGCCAGAAAATGCCTCAAGGTACTTTCTGTAGAATTTCAGTATTTTGCACTGTCTGGTAATATACTGTATGAGGTCTTCCAGTAATCAGGGCTCCACTGGTACCCTCAAGCCCCTTTTCCTATTGCCTAGACTTTATCTTCATGACAATGTAAAGACAATAGAAAAACCTTTTGAGAGATTTTTTCTGCTTTCATGAATCTTCTCTGACCAATTTCTGCCTTTCTATTGAAGTAAAAAGCACGGTTGGTGGCAGAATCTGTGTTGCTGACTGTAGTTTTGAATGACCCACATATCCTTTGGCTAGTCAGTAAGTGAAAACAGAAGTCAAGCAACTGTAAACTATGAGCAAAAATCTATTTTATGGCCAGCGAACATGTGATGTGCCATATCGTTGTCTGCCTTTTACGGTCCATTATTCCAGTGAATGATTTCCATCAATACAAATGCTTCCACAAAACTCAATTTCATTACTAAACTGTGGTCAATATCCTGGTCACAGGAACAGGTAGCCAGAGTCTGTGGTCATCGCATGGGGGGGTTCCATGTACACATTGGGACGTTCTGGGACCGTGTGTCCTGACGATTTCAGTGACAAGCCAGGTTTGATGAGCTATTCAGCAAAGGCCAACTCTCATCTTCTCTCATGTGGAGCTAGAAAAACACTGAAAAAGCTATGTTTGACTGAAATATCTTTACTGTGGCTATTTATTTCCTGCATCTTTAATTCACAAACAATTTACACAACTGTTCAATCTTCTCTAAGTGCTGACCCACACCTGTTTTGTGTGTTTTTCTGCTATGTAAAAATACGTAATCAATGCTGAATTTTATAGTAAAAAACCTGTATAAATTCTGGTATTTAGGAACTATATTTCCTTATTTATGATTGCATATTTTAGACACCTTTCAAAACTCTCATTATGAACTCTTGATTCCTAACACATTTAATTTGAAAGAAGAAAGTATCTAAGAAATATCAGATTAAATTTCTAATGGAAGTTGAAGTGATTCTAAAAAAATAACATGAATGTATTAATTAATAAATCATAACCCCTTAAAAAGGAGGGCTACTTTTGCTTTTTTACAGACCTCACATTTACTGGGAGCATACTTTTTGTTAAGCATAATTAGTTACACATTAAATCGAAGTAAGGTCTCTTCAGATTCTATGGCCTCAGATTCATTTTGCTTTTTGGAGGTGATGTTGGAAATAGCAAGCTGAGTTATTTCTGCATTTTCAAGGGCTACTGGAAATAGTAGAGACAGCCAGGTGAGGAGGTTAAAATAAGGATAAAACAATTGCTTGGTGAAGCATGATATACAAAAGAAAAAGAAATAGGTTTTTGCCTTATCCAGTAGATTGAAGCAGTTTCATGTTCAAAGCTGGTGCAGAGAAAATCACTTGGGATTAAGAAGGGAAATTTTGCATTCTAGGGAGAACATAAGCTGCTTGGTTTATTTTCTTTGTAAAAATATTGAAATTTCTGTTTACAATCCAATGTGAAGCAGCATAGAACATATTACACCAGAAAAACAATTTGTTCATGGGAAAATAATGGAACTGAAAGCCATTCTCTGAAAAGGATATTCAGCTGAGGACTGATGGGAGTTTTTTTAACACGTGCATGTATGTCTTTGTACTCCTACCTAAATAAGTGATGTGAGTCAGTCTTCTTCCAACTAGAAAAATACTTGGAGATCAATGGCTATATGTAATTGGTTGCAATTGGAAACAGCCTGGAGTCCCACAAGCAACAAATATAAAGCACTTGAAGAAGAAACTGCTCTCCCATTCTGAAGGAAAAGCCATCTCTTCCTTTAGTTTCTTTCAAAGCCAAAATTTGGCACAGTTACTTGGCTACCATTGACCACCCTTTGCACTGAAGCTTCCCTAACACTTTGTTTTCCAAGCATGGTTTTTCCTTGAACTCTTCCTAAATTTTAAATTCACCGTATTTTTGAAAGGGCTTTTATTCTTCTTATTGTTGTTGTTGTATTCTGAAGTATCTAAAAGTAGACAGCTGCTCTGTGGTTGTGGTAATTTCATGGTTGTATTTGCTTACTCCGTGTGGAGTAACAGTGACATCCAGTGGTTGGCTATTTCAGCCAGATGTATCTGTATCTCTATTCCAGGCAGTGTTTCAGTGAGTGCACTTCTCCCTGCGCTTCCCTTTTAGGGGCTCCCGTGGGTGGGAGATCAGGGGAAAGAGAAATAAAATTTATACTGTAAGAGATTTACTCTGGGAATTTCAGCAAGTGTTGGCTGAAGTGAGAGAAAAGTATTCATGATTTTAAGTTAATTTTTTTTTGTGTGTGTGTGTTCACTTCTGTGGTTTAAAATCAGTTCATGCAGCACTGGAAGGTTGCTTCACAACATTTTGAATTTTACTTTGTATCTGAAGTTCATAGAATCATAAAATATCTCTAGCACATAACTGTGCAGCTGTGCACATAAAAGACATTTTCCTTTGCCATCTACAATTAATAATCTTGTCATTGAACAGGGGAAAGAGAGAGAAGATAATGGGAAGAATTTCTCATCTCTTTTCTTTGCAGTATGACATATGTTTATTCTAATGACTTGTAAAACTAAAGCATCTGTTATTATATATAAAATAAGCATCCCAGTAACTGCATTCATCTTATACTGTGCAACTTTTTGGACAATTTTTTGGTCGTCAAATCTTGAATGAAGCTCTTAAGAATTAAAAGAAACTTTTATTATTGTTCATCTGAATCACTCATGTTGAAAGGCATCTGAACACAAATTCTTTACAGTGTGTTACTGAGCAGTTTTTCTTGTAGGCCGTATTTGCTTCCATTCTAAATAGATGATCTGTCAATTAGAAATGTAAACCAAATAGCTTTTCTTTTATATATATGTATATATGAATCACTTATTTTCACTCTTGTCTCACATTCTGTAATGGTCTCCATAAGCTCTCAGTAGTAATTATTTCCTTGGTCAGTAAGGAGAAAGAACAGTGGTTGTACCTCCCTTGCTGAATGCTAAAGGTTTTTTGTGCACCCAGTAAGAAATCTTTGTTCTGAAATGCAAAAGCATTTGAAATTGTGTCTAAGCTTTGTAAAGGTTGAAGTACTTGTGCATGGCTTTTGAGTTATGGCAGGGATCATTCCTGAAATAGTGCTCAAAGTGATTAAGATAAGATAGATGGCAATGCCTACAGAGTAGTAAAGAAGTGCTTCTTTATGGTCCCCCTTGGTGGTGTCACTGAAGAAGTCAACACCTTGTAAATCAAAACAGGCAATGTCCTCATATTTTCAAGCCAAATGCTGGGAAGCCTGTGAATTTTATTACCAGCTAAGTAAATAAGAAACATTGATTTAATCTTGAGAAAGTAGCAGTATGTTTCTGTTCTCTCATGTTTGTGTATTTTCCTGCTTCCCTAAGTACCCTGGTTCCAGTAGTCTATGATGAAATTTCTTGTTATAAGTTATGAAGGAAAACTTTGAACAAAAAAAGCCCTTGTAGACATTTCAAAATCTGGTGATTTGTGACCAATCTCTTCTAGGGTTAAAATGAACAGTACTTTTAACTTAAAGGCTGAGAACTGTCAGATTTACTGCAAAGTCCCCTAAGGCTGGAAATAGTGTTTTCAGCAGTGTATGCAGTGAAACATTTACTGTGGAGGTGTCTGAGGAGACATGTCAGCAGTTGTTTGGGGAAAATCTTGTGTCTGTCCAAGCCTTTGTACATGGGCAAGCTGATCTTAAAAAAAAAAACAAACCAGTTTATTTTAGCCCTTTGTTGTTGCAGTTGGATGCTTAGTTTAATTTTATAGATATCTTTCAATTCAGAATTTAAGGGAACAAATGGTGTTTGCTGCTCTTGGCTTCAGTTGTTGTTAGGATGTAAATCTTTCAGGTAGAGTCAGGTAGGTGAGCTTGTGGGGAGATGCATTTCAAGGCTGATTTGCTGATGTGTGAAAAAGAAGAGAGGTGGTTGACTTGCTCCAGTACCTTCAGTGCAGATGGAGATATCTGTCTAATGAAATTCTTTCAACTTGAAGTATATGTTTCTTTAAAAGCTACTTCACAGCATATCATGCATAGAAAGTATAGTCTGAAAAAGCACTTTTCTTAATTACAGTGAAAGTAATAGTTTGAATAAAAGGGCGTTTCCACTTGCATTGCATCTATGGCTAGTTAAAATTGTCTACTGCTCAAAATACTATCTTATATTCTGATTTGGAAACCAGTTCCAATATTCCAATTCTTTTCAATTCTTGCTTAGTAAAAAGTGAAAGCAGTGAAATGCAAAAGGCTGTTAAGTACCAGGAAAATCTCCTGTGAATTGTTCTTAGTTAACAACAACTGGGAAAAGGGTCACTGAATTTCAATATATAGATGCAATTCTGACTTAATAAGCAAGAGCTCTTGTTAATCTGTTTAATACAAAAACTCTCTTATCCAAATCTACAGTGGTTTCAACCCAGCATTACTAGAACAAGTCATAATTTAATAAACATGCTTGGTCAGAAGGGCGTTAGAGGGATTTTTAGGTTGCCTTGGGGTATTTGACTGGGTTTTCCTGACTTCTTTGTATCCCTGTAGCATACAGGCTCTTATTCATTTGGTCTGTTTCCAAGCTGGCATCTCTAAACACAGTTCTGTCTGAACCTTTTTTTTTTTTTTTTTGGCATGGAAAAAATTCAGATATCTGTTTCTTTCTTATTTTAACCTTGAGCTTTGATCTTTAGTGACAGTTCGGGTTTAAAAGCACTTCCTACTGGATCACATCAGTAGGATGATTGAAGGGAACTGGAACCCAAGCTGTTTACTCGGTTGGCCATCAGAAAGTTTCCCTTCAAGGGAAGCATTTCAATTAATGTTACACAAACCACAATGAGAGTGGAGACCAGCCTAAAGCTATATATATGGGTGTCAGTTAAAATCAGATGTCAAACATGGCTTTTAATTACAGACCTACAGCTGCAAACCGGTGGTATTTGAAGCATGCTGGTGATTTCAGCTTCACTTTGGCAACCCATGATATCTGAAAGTGAAGTGAGAGCCTACAGGTAAAGGTTTATGCACGGGCTCCATGTGCTTCTAACTGTGAATATGAAAGGTTTGTTTGCTCATCAACCAGAAATCTAATGAGTAAACAGACTTCTGTTCTCTTCACTGTGTCTTTAAATGATGGAAATGGCATTCTGGAGAGGGTAAACCCAGGGTAAAGATGCCTTAGAGGTCTTCCAGCTCCTCCAGCTGTTTCCTCTATATATCCTGCTGTGACCACAAGCTCACACTTTGGGCAGTTCTTTTTGGAGAGCATGTTAATGTTTGAACATAGACTTTCTTTTCATTAATTTTTTGTATTTCATCTCCTGGTTATTCACAGATTTCAGTCCCATTTGCAGAGACTTCAATTTATCAAGACAAACATTTCTCAGATTTCTTAGATTACTTTTGAGGCACTTTTGAATAGTGATGCAAAAAAGGATCATCATGATTTCCAGACAAGGGTGAAAAAATTGTCAAGCTGGCATTGATATGGTATTGTGGAATCTTTCAAATTTAATTGTTTGAATAGTTTGAATAAATTAAAAGAATGAAAGTTCAATTCAGATATAAATTAAAATATTACTCCAGGTAAAAAAAAATAGTCATCTTTCCTTTTTGGAAAGTGTTCTGTTTACTCTTCCATTTAGCAAGCATCATAGTAGCACACCACTCTTTTACCTTAGTGATAGATGCTTTCTGTAACAGTATTCTGAATATTTGAGTTTTTGCTTTGGCAAACAGAAAAAAAAGATTTCGTTCAACAGCAGAAATTTACAGACAAAAATATGTAATTTCCAGTCACAGGCAATTTTGAATTTTTGTATTCAGACCCAAGAGGCAATTAGGTGTTTAACATTTTTCAAATTTGTCCCTTTCACTTGACCAAAACAAAAATAGTTTTTATTTGAATTCTTGATGCTGTTTGAGGATCACAACAGCAACGTGCCTGAAATATTTAAAAACCTACCATTGCTGAAGCAAAACTATGCCTGAAAGCACAAGAGTAAAATCAGCCTGACATGGTATCCTGAACTGCACCTTTGGAAGCAAGGATACCTATGAAGAATTATTGCAAACTGCAAAGTCAGTCAGCAAAAAATTTAAAGTAAACAGCATTTGGCTACACAAATAGAATCACAGAATCAGAGATTGGAAGGGATCTTTGAGATCATCCAGTTCCACTCCCCTGCCATGGGCAGGGATGCCACCCGCCAGACCAAAAAAAAGTACTGAGAAGTAGCAGCAGTAGATTTAATTTCTGGTGGTAAAGAGATTTTTAAGCATGAAATTTATTGTTTTGTTAAAGAGTTTTGTAGTCTTGTTCCCCTGCAGTGCATATTTCATTCATTTCTAAAGATTAGCACACCCGAAATTTGGATAATGGCTGTAAAAGTTAGCCCCAAAGACCCCATTTCTGTACAGCATACATTTGATAATTATAATCTAGAACTAATTTTGGGGGGTTTTCTGGGTGCAGTCTTTAGAGTCTGTCCAAATTGAAGAGAAAAACACATTTAAAAATATAGTATATTATTTAATTTGGAGTTTTCCCATGAAAACTGTTTTTCTATTTGTATATAGGGCATGTACTATTTGCACAAATATTTCTCTTCAGTGTACCTACCTGCATGTATCTGGAGAGAAACAGTCTTTTAAAACTCTCAATTATTTCTCAGTAATTATAGAAAAGTACTTTGGACTATTTGAATTCCTTGTTATGCACAGCTGAACATATTTTTTCATTTCCTTTTCAGAACTTGTTTGAAGAAGGTGCTGATAAAGGTTAGATAAAGTGTTAATTGGATTACAATGTATTTGTGAGAGAGATGAAGAGGGAAGACCAAGTTCTTTCTCTGAAAAAAGAGTGGAAGTGACTGCATGTCCCAGACTATTAATAATGTAATTTAGTTCAAGTAATTACAGGGCATTTCACTTACAGGAAAAGTTTTATTGGCTCCTACTTGAGCTCTTTTGCCCTACTATAATGACAAACAGTGTCTGCTAACTAAGTTTATTAATATTTAACTGGGCATTTCTGCTTAAAATGACTCTTGTTGTCATCAAGCTGAGATTCAGCTGCCTGCCTCTCATTTTTGTCCCTGGGCCATAGTGGTTTTAGGAGATGTTGTGGTGATATACAGTGAGCTCAAGAGCTGCTGGATGACATTTAGGTTAGCTTAAACTAAATTGTTCTTTAGAAAGTCTCCAAATTCAGGTACCTAAAGTGGGGAAGATCAGACATCCTCATTCACGTCTTGTGTTGAGTGGGGGGTTTGTAGTGACACAGGAGTTCTAAGTTTTTTCTGTCTTCTGAATTGTTATGGGATTTTTTTATATTTATTTGTATATTTAGTGACTAGAGATGTTTAATTGTCAAACTATTTTAAATAAGTAGCTAATTTTGACCGTACTGTTCTGAAATGAAAATTACTGCAAGAAAACAACTGTGAACAAGGAAATCTTTTGACTGTAGAAAAAATCTAATATGCCAAATCTAATTTAAATTGTTTAAATCAGAGTAAATGGCTTTATAATGTGATACCACATTGCTGTAGAGACTATTGTCCCCTGTTTGTCAATGTGCCTGGTCAGTTTATGTGAGAGCAGCCAAAGCAGACATGATTTGTCTCGTATGAATGTAAATAGCATTGCTGTGCTGATCTCGGGTCACTGGGGCATTCTCTGCTCCTGGGAAAATCTCTTACAATTAATTAATCTAGCACACACTCATTAAAGTTTCAGAGGAGGGGTGCAGTTTCCAGCTAAACCCATAGTGAGATTAGTCTGGAATTTGTCGAGTAAGGCTGGGACAGTTTTGCACCATGACCAGGAGGACTTTTTCATCTGGCTGCCTTGACAACCTTGTGGTCTGAGTAGCTGGTTCAGACACTTTTCTATAGGTTTGGGTTCAAAATCTTTTCCAACCTCATCCCTCCTTGATGAAAAGCTGAGGGGAACAGGAATATTTTTCAAATATAAGTAATCAGTTGAAGTAGGCTTTTTAATTGCTACTTCAGTGTAGTCCCACCACTCTGCTTCTTATGCTTGCTATGACCTTTAAATACTTTCACATTTCTGCATAGCATTTAAGAAAAGATTGCTGATAATGGTAAGAAGTAGGTATGTGGTGATAACTGCCTGCCCAAGAGATTAAAAGGGTAAATGAATACCAACAGAGGAACCCATGACAAATTTAGGACCAGTCCGTGAAGAGGAAATAATGATAATTAGAAGCTCCCAAAGTATTTGGCTCTGAAAACTACAAGGCGGGAAAGGAAAAGAAGTCAGTTGTAATGAAAGCAATGTAATAAGGCTACTAATGATGATGAGCTGTCATGTGAAATCCTGGTTGCAGGAAGACCATTGCTGATGAGTGGCAGTTTGAGGAAAAAGCAGAAGTTTTTTGGGCTGGTGCCAGCTCAGATGTTACCAGGACCAGCCAGTGAAATGACTTTTGGGAGCTGTCCTTCTTCTGAAATATGCACGACTTGACTTTAAGAATGTTGCCCTTTTTCTCTGTATTTTACTTCAGGAAATGGATATTTAAGTGCAATATTCTGCCTAAAGATTCACCGGTAACGCTGGTTTCAAAGCTAGGTGGTTGTGAGCCAGAAACAAGGTGGAGATGAAGAGCATGTATTTTTTGATAAAATGCATAAGCACACAGATGGGACACAGAGAGCACCATTAGAGAAGGGGGACTGATGAGGAGGAGGAGGGAGTTCCTCTGCACCTGGATTTTCATGCATTATCCTTTTCTAGAAAACCACATCTTTTAAAATATACTTAAATAAATTTATAGTCATTGTTTTATTCAAGCTTCTGTCTAGAAGAAAAATTTTGTGTCCAGAAATAATCTGTATCTTTCAATTAAATCATAGTATCTCATGTCTCTCTAAACACAATTGCCTCTGTTTGTTGGTTTCTGAAAGACTGAGCAGTGCAGGGGATGATTAATAGGATGTTTTTTCCAGCAGTATGATTTTTTGGTAGAGACAGTTCTAGCTGATATTAAAGCCAGTGACCAGAGCAAAAACTGGTGTCAGTTCCTGTTTGGCTGCCACACATAAGAGAAAGTGTAAGGGATGCCATACAATTGTGGAGCTAGCTTTTGCTTACATGGAATATTGGTTTCTTTAGATAGTGTGTGTACTACAAGTTCAGAAGATGAGGAGAGGTGTGTTAGCACAGACCTCTCCCATGTCCTGCAAGGAGCAGACACTGCCTGCTGTCTGGATTCCCTGTCACCTGCAAGCAGTGACCAGACTGCTGCCCAGGACTTCCTATTTGCCTTGGACTAGCTCACAGGTTTCCAGTCTTTGTGGACTGAGCCTGTTCTTCTTCTCCACCTTCCTAAAATGGCATGCATGCAATGAACTATTAAAAAACAGTGTAAACAGTAAGAAAATGAACCTACAAAGTAAATTGTGATAACTATTGTGTTTAGGCTGTTTGGGTACTTGGCATTATCAATCTAACTCCTTTATAAAAGAATAGGGAACCAGTTTTACATCTCCTGTGAAATTAATTACTCTTAGAGTCTTGGAAACACTTCCAAAGCTGCAGTTGCTATGGTGATAGATGTAGTATGGAGATGTAGATAGATTGCCTGAGCAATCCTAGCCAATCATCTTTAAACTTCACTTACCACAAACCAAACAACTGTCATTTGTTGGGGTTTTTTTTCCCTTTCTCTTCTACAAATTGTATTATGCCTGATCCTATAATTGAAGCCTTGTGGGTTGTATTTGTAGGGCCTGAGAATCCTATTGTATGGACCATATGTTCTCTCTATCTGAACACAATCTGGAGCATGAGCCAATGATTATTTCATATACTTTTTAAATAGTTACATATACTTTTTTGATAATTAGTTTATTCTAACATATAGGGATATTTCTGGGTTTTTCTCTGTTGCAGTGTGCACTCAGTGAAGCTGAGTAGTAAACACCAGCACCACTTCAAACCTTGAGATGCCTCGATGCCAATTGCTTTTAAGTGCTCATCCAGAATTTTTATTTATAGAGAAGTATCTGTGCTAGATACTGATGGATTGCTGGCAGTATCGATCCCTGTGATACTGAGCACAAAATAAGAGAGGTTGTACATTCATTTGTATAAGTTATTCAAGGACATGCTGCTTACAGTTATAACACTGTTCAATGTGTTTCCTATTCAGTATTTTTGGGGTTTTTTTTCTGAACTTCAGCAATTAGCATGAGACAATTGTCCTATGAGATTGTCCTATGCATTCTTTATGACCAGTTCAAGAGAACTGGTTTTACATGTCTTCAACTCATAGGTTGCAAGGGGTCTCTCTGTGGAGGTACATCAGTCTCTCAAGAGGCTACAAAAGACTTGATAGTTAAAGTTATGCCAGAAAGATCCTTTATATCCACTGCTACTGGATATTGTAGTGTAGAGGGTGTTTCCTGTGTTCCAGGAGGGTGTAGTTACAGCAGTTATACCCTAAACAGGACATTGAATCATGGAATGATTTGGATTGGAAAGGACTTTAAAAATTATCTAATTCCAGCCCCCTTGCCACAGGAAGGGACACCCTACACTAGACCAGGTTGTTCAGAGCCCTGTCCAACCTAGCCTTGAACACTTTTAGGGATGAGGCATCCACAATTTCTCTGGTCAACCTCCTGTATCTTATCCCTCTCACAGTAAAGAATTTCTCCCTAATACCTAATCTAAATCTACCCTCTTTCAGTTTAAAGGCATTCCCCCTTGCCGTATCACTAAATATTCTTGTAAAGAGTTGGTGTCCACATGTCTCATTGCCCCCCTTAGGTACTACAAGGCCTCTGGAAGGTCTTTCTGCAGCCTTCTCTTCTTCAGGCTGAACAACCCCAACTATCTTGGCTTCCTATCTTCGTAGTAAAGATGCTTCAGCACTCTGATCATCTTCATGGACATTCTCTGGGCTTGCTCTAAGAGATCCACATCCTTCTTATGCTGGGGACCCCAAAGCTGAAACAGCACTCAAGCAGGCACTCATGAGAATGGAGTGGAGGGGAAGAATCACCTCTCCTGATGCTTTCAGTCTTCCTGTTCTTTCTTGGTGTTTTTTTATCTCTCTGGCACGAGCAGAAGGTTTTTTTCACTGACAGCTAGTATCAAGTAATTAAATCCTTTCTGAATAGTTCCTGGGATTATTTTTCTTAAGATATTCAGGTTATTTCCTAGAAGACTGAAGCTGAGCAAGAGAGTTTGCAAGAAAAACAATCTGGAGTTAGAGCTCAGCAGTGGGGAGGCAGAACATCACTGAAAGGTGCTCCCCAGAGCTGCAGCAGCAAGCCTGCCCTAATGTAGGTCATTGCCTAGAATGAAACTTTTCCTCAGGGCATCTGTGGAAAAAGAGACAAGCAGAAAAATTTGGCTGATGCAGATGTAGTGTAAGGAAATAATAGATTTACAACCACTGTTCTAAACAGCACCATCCAAGGCCATCCAACAGCTCTTCAATATTGAGGTATAAGCAGAATTCTCAGTGAATAAGTATTCTGCAATGATTGTAGTTAGCAGTACATGAATAAGTATCCTGCAAAGAATGTAGATAGCGGTACATAGAGGCAAAAAAATCATCTGGAGCAAGGACCTGGAGCGAAAGCTGTGCAGTGGTAATATGTTTTTAATGTCTTTGCTGTTAAAAGCTTCAGACAGCTGGATAATGACTCATCAGTAAGCCTTTTGGAGTAATTCCACAGTCCTGAGAACCCCTAGATTTGGGCTTTTTTTCCCCTAAAAAATGCCATCAGCTATTTAGTTTCACACTGGTTGGCCAAGCAGCATGGATTAGCATGGGGAAAAGTCAAATAATGAGATGTTTTATTTTGTCACTGTGCTGGAGAATATGGGACAGCTGGCAGAATGTGCCAGAGTGCGATGCTTTGCTCCAGGAGTTCCACGAAAGTATCGCTTGGCAAGCGGCCACACAGACGCTCAGCACCGCGTCTCCTCCGAGGGCCGGGCAAATCTGCCCCGTGATGGAGCTTTCAGGGAGAAGATGCTGATCCCAATCAAAGCCAGGATTCTGAATTTGTGAAAGTATTTAATTAAGACCAGCAGTAAGCCTGCTGGGTAGTACAGCAGTTAGTTTGCCACTCCTGGTGTGTGGACAATAATTTTCATTTCATTTATTTACGCTAGTCTGCCAGGAGTGAGATCAAAATGACCTTTTACACAGTGAATGAGATACAGAATTGTTATTCTCAAAAAATGCGCTTTGAAAATGTCCAAATGCCCCAGAAAGAGATCAAGTTTTTATCTTCATAGAGTTAATAGCATGTTATCCACTTCCATTTATTCTAGATTAGGGCAGGAGAGCTCAGAAATTTGCAGGACAGAATCCTCACTTTGCTGCTTATATACTTGGTCTAAGAGTGGCTCTATTTTTGCAATAGCCTGCTGTTCTTTTATTTCTTTAACTGTAAATTGTATACACCTGCACTCTGATTTGCTTCTGATCTGAGAATTTTCTCCTTATGTGCTTCACAAAAAGATGCTCATTTGCTCCCTCCCACACTTTCAGAATAACAACTTTGCTACTTTGTCTTGTTTTTTTGTGGAGTTTTTGTTAGCTAAATCTGCTCTCAAGCATTATGAGGTGATTGCCTCCAAAACAGTAATTTTTCTGCTCTGAAAAATTATAATAAAGATTGGCTACAGTCCTAGTCTCTGACTGAAAGTCATTGCAAAGCTTATTTCTCTATGTACTGCTACACATATGCTGCAAAATCCTTGACAGGCTTCATATCTGAGGCACAAAAATTATCTCAGTCAACATTTAGTTTTTTTGGCTGTGGAAGAGATGTCAGGAAAGGTCCTGCACTTTTCCATCCTATTGTTTCCCTGTCTCTCTGCAAAGTGGTGCATAGGCAAATCTGTGTTTTCCCATCCATTTTATTCTTTAGTGTTGCTATGGGTAAAATGATGGTATTTAATAATAAAGTAATTTTTTCTGAACATCTTGGAGTCAGATTTTCACGTGGGTGATGAGTCCAGGGCCCAGTTGGATTGGGTGCTTTCAGAGGCTGTGTTTCCCAGTAGTCCCAGGCTCAGGTGATGCCCTCACCAAGCATGGAGAGGTGCAGGACGTTGGAAGTGACATTAAGCGATTTGATGGGCACAGGTGGGAAGGGACTGCAGGCACTTAGATGAAGAAAGAGTGGTACAGAAAAGAGAGTAAATAAGATAAGGTAAGCCCAGAGTGTTAAGCAGGTTTAGAATGATTTTATCTGTGTGGGTATTTTAGAAGATGCAAATATGCCTTTGCTTTTACTTCACAGGGTTTTTAATCTCAGGATCTCTCTTTGCTTTTATTGCAGCAGGATGATGGGAACAGGAGCGTTTACTTAGTTCTGTGAAGCACCTAAAATATATAATGTTACTCAGTTAAGATTGAAATACATTAGAGTAATACCTATATATTTAGGCTATATTAATGATGTAATCTTAATAGAATTTAAAGGAAAGAGTATTTTAGGCTGTAATTTTGCCAAACAGAATTCTCAAAAATGTATTCAACCTCAGCCATATGTTGTTTTAAAAGTGGTAAGTGATTAGGACAGTAGGTTACTTCTGTTTCTTATGGCATGATAAAGGTCATTAACAATTTGGTGAATAGGAGTATCAAGGCTGATACTCTGCAGAAGTTCATCACAAATTTTAAAAAATCAATGTACGGATAATTAAGTATTTATTAGTATTTCCACAAATGAAATCTTTTTTAAATAATAATTTCTTTCTAAATCTATAAAATTAATCAGAAAAACAATGTGAACAGAAAATGGTGGCATGCCTTTTTTGACTGAGAATTTTGCTTCTGGCTTTCTTCAGAAGCAGAAAGAAGGCTTCTCAACAGGTATGCAGAGTGTAGGGATTGCCACTAAAAGATGTAATTTTAAATTACATGAATAACTACTATTGTTTGGCATCAACTTCAGTGAGCATTCTTACTCTTCTATTAATATCAGATCTCTGTGATTTTTAGATCCTACTTGATCTTTCTAGCTTTTCCTTCTTTTCTTGGTAATTCAGTTAAGAGGGGGTACTTATTTTGGAAGAAATTTCACATGTTTAAAGTGAACGCTTGGAATTTGAAGAGTTTGGTTTCACAGTACAGTAACTAGCGTCTGATAAAAGCTGATTTAAATATGGCCTGAGTTAGAAATGCCTTAGAAAAATGTTACTGCAAAACCATTTTGCTGTTGCTACAGCACTGTACTGTTCCTCACAAGTAATTGAAAAACATTGATTTAAAAATTATGAGATCTGAAAACAGAGAGCAAGTATCGAGTTTAATTTAATTTTTTTCTTTCCTTCCTTGTCAACAATGTAGAAGATAAACTAATAGCAAGGGAAAAAGCGTTTGCCGCATCCTCTCATATCTGACTCTGTTTCTGGTTGGGCCTTCTGAAGCCTCTTTTAACCTGAGTTATGCTGAAGTCTGCTGCTACAGCTAAACAAGCAAAGCTCCAGGCAGGCCAGACAAGCCCAAATAGAGCCTGAAAAGTCGTGAATAATGTTCACCAGCCCAACACCCAGCCAGTGGCCTGATGGAAGCAATGAGGCCGCTCTTACTTGCCTCCACTTCTGGAAATCACAGCAGGCTCTCCTTCACCTCAGGAGAAGAATGGGGAAACCCATTATTTCACTCTGCTTCTTGTGGCTGTAACAAACATAAAGGGTTGATTTGGACAGGACATACCTTCATCTTTCTTATTCTTGCTCCACAAGCAGGAGCCCCTTCTGTTGCAGGGCTTTTCTGAACAAGTAGTTCTTAGCAGTGAAATGATTCAGCTCACCTCTCCAAACAGGTCATCACCTCTCTGTGTACTCAGGTCTCATTTGCTTATCAGTAAAAATCCAAGAGGTGCTGCAGCTTTTCTTTGCAACTATAAGGGAACCCCTGAAACCTGTTCTGAATTAATAAGGACATCAGAACACAAAGGGAAAATCTAAAAGAACTCAAGTACTTTTAATGATGTCTTTAAATGCTGTAGCACATTCATCTCAAGGCAGAGATGACTGCGGGTTTGGATGCCCACACTGGAAGAAGGGGCACCAAGTGGCCAAGTAACAGCATGGTGCTTATAGCTTCTTCAGTGAAGCCTGGGCTTACCTCTGACAATTGAGTGCCATGTTCTGATTTAGAGCTTACAGCATTTTTTCTCCTGCTAATACATTAGATCTGACTGACTTTTTATGTCACAGATGTGTTTAAGCACTGAGGCATTCAGAATCCAAACAAAGCATTGCTCAGGGCATCTAAACCACTTAATGCTACTATAGGAAATAGTTTTGTTTGTTCTCTGTGCTAGTTACTGCCTGTTCCACTTCAGGAGTTTCATTTATCTTTCAAAAAGTTCTTGTAAATCAGTTTAATGAACTGGACATTAAAATCAATTATTTCTTAATAATTGAAATAATATCCTAACATCCTTTAATTTTGGTCTCATACAATATCCCATATATTTAGATTTCTGTCCTAATAAGCTGTGTCCCAATCCAAATACCACTCAGTGGGTTTGTAAGGAGGTACACAAGAAGGAAGACACTTACACATCACTGGAGGAAGAAACTCATTTAATTCAGATTCCAGATGAGCTCAGAAAACCATTCAGTTTTGCCTAGACTGGCATCTACAATAGTTATAGAGAGAGGCAGTGGAAGGGAATATTTTAGCAAGGACTGTATTTGAGAAATACATAATTTTTGGGATGGAAAAAGGGCTCATTTTTTTGCCAAAACAGATGTTTAAATGATAATGCTTTCTCTGTTACAAATAAAATGTGAGAATTTTTTTGCCATTGAGGAAATGGACATCTGACCTTTCACAAGAAAAAGATTGGATCATCTTGTAGTATGAGGAAAACAGAAACACAGAAAAAAATACAAATTTAATAAAACAAAAGGAAGGGACTTTGAACATTTTTAAACAGTATAGGACTTTTTAAACTTTCTTTATTATTTTTTTCTGGTTTTAGATTAGCTGCTGTATTCTCTTTCTTTTTTGTTTCTTTTCTTCTTTTCTTTTTTTTAACAGCACAGCTGACCTATTTCCCTTCACTGTCATTCACATCGTGTGCAACTAACTTACTCATGCAGAGTAATATTTTGTGAAAGCAGTTTTCATTTCAGAATAAATATCTGAGGTATGAAAGGATAGGGGAGAAATGTATCCTAATCCAGGCATTTTGCCATAGATCAGGTTCCAAATCTCACAGTTTTCAACTGTGACTTTCTCAGTGGCAGATAAATGTGAGGCCATTTCCATGACTGCTTAAGGGAGCCAGCATCGATAAATACATGGAATTCTTCACAGAGTACCTCTCTTCAAATAAGGACTTTTTAATGTACTTTAGTTTATGTACATGTATGAGTGTTCTTCTGACATCAGCAATACTAATAAGGTTTGTTTATATTTATAAGTGTTTGTAGTTTGGGTCTTTATTATCCAAGGCACTGGACAGTTTTAATCCATAGAAAGCAAACATAATAAGAACTCTCCTGAGTGTGGTAAGGCCTCTCTATTCTTCATGATGAACATTTTTCTGAAAGTAATGTACCTGCAGCTTCTGAGCCTTAGGAAGACTCAGAGTGCCCAACAACAGGGATCAAATTCAGATTAGACTATCCATACAAGTAATGCATTCCTGATTTTTATTTTAATAAAATAAATTACAGCTCATAACATTTTATGTTTCTTTAACTAATTTCATAAATGACAATCATATAAATATTATATTTAGACAAATAAACACATTAAGGACTATCAATTATTCCAGGAAATTTTTACTCAGTTCTGTCTATATGCCATTTTGCTCATTGGCCCTGAGGATTGACTCCTGATAGAGGTTTCAGCAAGTCTGGTAAATACTCAGGCTATTAAAATACATAAAATTATGCTAATATAATTTTTGCACACTGCTTAGCATTTCATTTAAATGGATGTAAACCAGAATTTTGTTAAGGAATGATTTCCCCCTTTTTTTTTTCATTTTCTATTTGGGTTTTCCTTTTGGAGCAGTGAATTAAAAATTAAGAAGAATATATTTTGTGAAATGTAAGGAGTAATTTATTTACTTTTAAATGTGGTGATACCTACAGAAGGCTTTTATCCTGAGAATTAAACAAGGAGTGACCTATGATCAAACATACTCCCCAAAAGTTAAAAAGATGTAAAAATTAAATTGCTTGAGGGCATGATTTTAGAAGTGGAATCTAATAAAAGCATAATAAAGAAATGGCCAAGATAATGAAGGTTTGGCATCTTCTGAGTTTCAGTGAAGGGAGAGAGAGCCTATTTTAATATTCATAAATTGAGCCATAACCCAGCCAGGAACAGGTTCTTTCATCTGCCCACCCTTACTGCTGGACCTCCTGGAAGAATCCAAAAGGAGATGATGTTGGACATCTGTCATGGCTCCATCCATCTGTCTGGGAGGCTCAGGTCCCTGTTTACAGCTGCTGTGCCCCATGGCCAGTCCCAAGCAGATCACAATCCCTGTGCTCTGGTTGTGCACACCCTGGGGAGGTGCCAGGGAGGGAGGCTGCTCCCTGCCCCAGCACCAACTCCTGCTTCCCCCATGCCAGGAACAGGAGTATCCCCAGCAGGAGCCAGGCTGCTCCCGGAGCAATTGCCTTTAATGGCATCCCTGTGGTGTCCTCACGGTGTACCTGTTTATCCTAAACTCAGGGCTCTCATTAAGGGCCTGTGAAGCTCACTCTGCAGGCTGGCTATTGCTTTTAGGTGATGGTGGGCATGGAGTGATGCTGATGTGAACGCCCAGACAGAAATCTTAGGTATTTACTGGTTGGTATTTGGTGAAATTTCCAGCCAGGGGGAGCTGTATAATTCTTCCTTTAATCTCAATATACAATTTAGCATTTAACCATAGAGAAAAACTCACCTTCAGTACTAAAATCAAGTATACTTTTATCAGACACATGGAGCCAAGCACTTAAAATATGAATTCTTATCTTCCAGTGAGGATCCTGATTATTTTTGTATCAGTTTTCTGTGGGTTGTAATACTTCAAAATTTTACCTCTGCTTTGTGACCCAATGTAGATGGGATTTGAATCAGTCATATCTAACAGATGCACAATCTGAGGTACCAGATAACTTTTTTGTAAGAGTTATGCAGACTGTGGGTGTTGTACAAGTCATGAGCCTTAGTAGTGTCAGGCAAGAGACAGATACTCTGGGAGTAGAGAAGGGAGATTTTTTTCTCAAATATTGCAGCACTTTATTATTATTGATAACAGTAAATAATTAAATACTTAAAATAGCATTCTGGAGGCAGTGATAAGTTAGAAAAATAAAGCAGAGAGAGTTTTTGCCCCTTTTCTTTGTAAGCATGACTCCATTTACTTAAGTTCATCTCCTGAAAAAGCTTTGCTAACACAAATTGATTGGCTGAGGCAGGGGATGGATTGTTCTCCCCTGGATATCACTTCAGAGCAACAGGAATTTCCTGCTCACTTCAGAACTCAGATAAAATATCTTATACAGAATTCTGCCTCCTTTTAGATTGTCAGGCTGTGACCTGTAGCAACTTAGCTATCCTGTGAACCTCCCCTTTCACATTCCAGATCTGGATAAGTGTCCTGCATGGATTCAGTTTGGGAGGAAGGCTGACAAAGCAGGGAGATTCCTATGATCTGCTTGTCTTTCCATCCTGAGGTCAGTGTCTGTCCTAGCATTTTCTGGAGAAAGCTGGGTGAGTGCTTTTTAAAAAGGAAGGAGTGGCAGGAAGATTTGACAGCTAAAGTGCTCCCCTCGTGCCAAAAATGAGGCATAGCTGCAGCATGTCCAGACTTGAGTATCAGTCCTCAGGCCCATCTGAGGACCACCTTATCTGTTCAGCTGATCCCAGGTACTTTTTTAATTTTAATGATTAAAAATGCCATTCTGCAGTGATAAAATTCACAAGAAGCTCTGTAAACAAACCCTAGCACTTCACTGGATATATGGGAGGAGAGGTTTCTATAAGCAATATTTTTGTACCTGTTCATTTACCCACAGTGTCTCAGCCCAAATGAAATCTGCTTTTGATTCCTATGACTTGAGACCTTGCACATCTGTACTGCTTTTTCTCTGTCCTATAGCACAACTTTGTCCCATGCACTTCTGATCAATTTTTTGATTCTAAACTCAATTAGTGGATTTCCTTTTTCTTAAACACACCGATGAAACCAATAGAAAATCTATTCACCCTCACATTAAATAGGTTTGAGGATTGATTTGCAACCACAGCTCTGAATTGCATTTGATCTGAATATGTGTTTAGATCTGGACTGGTTTTTTTTAAGTTTGATAGTGAGATATCTAACTCTTTTTTGAGTATGGTACAAGAGGAATAGACAGGACAGCATAGGGATAACAGTGACAATGAGTGGTGAAAATGCTCTGGGGCTTCCTGAGGAGACCTAGCACTGGCAAGAAGAGCACTTCAGCTGGATTGAAAAATGGGACTGATTTTGTGAGTTTAGGGGAAAATGTTTCTGGGTAGATTTCCACAGCTCTATATCTGAGGCACCAAAATTCCTGGCCTGATTTTCAGGAGCACTAGAGCAGCTGAGAGTGAAGCAGAGGTTGCCCAGCATTGCGTGGCTGACCATCTGGCCTCCAGGTATTGCTGTTAGAAAATAATCTCAAAATCAGAGATCACCTTTGAGAACACTGGCTTTAATCTCAATTTTACAGATTTTTCTAGATGTACTCCAAAGGCTTTTCCGCCAATTTATTTATTTGAAATGAAAGACGAGTACATTTAGATCAGATATTCAGAAGAAATTATTTACCCTCAGTGTGGTGAGGCACAGAAACTGGTTGCCCAGGGAAGTCATGGATGCCCCATCCCTGGATGTGCTCAAGATCAGGGTGGATGGGGTTCTGAGCAACCTGATTGAATGGAAAGGGAAAACCCCTTTCCATTCCAAACCCTTTTCCCTGCCTGTGGGAAAGGGGTTTGGAACTGGACGATCTTTAAGGTCTCTTCCAGCCCAATTCATTCTATGATTCTGTGATTCTTTTTGCTGGCAATGGTGGGTGGAAATACTAGTGCAGACCTTTGAAGACATAAAGCTTGACAGAAATGAAAAGGATAAAAAAGTTTTCTGTTTGTCTTTTGGTGAAATACCAGTTTTGTTATTGATGTAAATCACACAGAATGTAAACAACATGTTCTTGTTACTGCGGGGGACTGAGTGCCTGAGCAGAAACTGTGAGTGCTATTCACAGTGACTCCCTCTTTTCTAATTGCTGATCTCATGCAAGTACATAAAGGAATTGAAGTTTGTTCACTGAAATTAGTGACTTGTGTAGGCAGGTATATATAATGCCTCTGATTTTATGTTTACTGGCAGCATTGTTTCAGTTGCTGCTTTTTTCCATGGAAGAGTTCAGCTGCCAGGCTGAAGGGTTTCCAGAAGCAGCAGAGGAGGCACACCTGTGAGCACGACTGCAGAGGCAGCTCCCTGCAGCAGCAGCACTCATCTCTTAATCACTGACAGAGCATCGTGCCTGTGCACATCCTGAAGAAGAGGGCTTCTCCTTTTTCTTAGCAGTCTCATTTGGAATGTCACAGCCTGTTACTGGCAGCCTGATTCACACCCTGAGATTTCCCAAATATCTTGGTGCTTCCCGCTGGCACCTCTGAATGCTGGTGAAGTACTGAATGTGCAAGGTGATGTGTCAGTGCAGAGGATCAGGTCTAAATGCCAAGGAGATGTTACATTGTCGAGGACTCAGACAAATTATACCATGAACCAATCTCTAAATTTGGATTAAAAGAGAAATGCTTATCTTTTACTCAATAATAAGCCTGTGTTATTGTTTGGAAAAAAACCCAACCAGTTGCTGCTCCCATTTTGTTTTAAGCACTGGTAGGTCTGCCAAATGATTAAGTCAATGTATAAGAATTGTCTTCTTATTGTCTTCTTCTTTTTTTCTTTTTTTTTTTTTTTTGCTGTTGCTGTTTGAGAGATTCAGTGAATAAAAAAATAACAGTAGAAAACTATCCACATTTCAAAAATATCTAAATGGTTTGGCTTGCTTGGGTTTTTTTCTTGTTAATTTGCTCTTAGAGAGGCAGAGGAGCTGCCACCTGCTGTAAGTTTTAGATGCTCAATTACATGATCAGTTGTTTGATTCCTTCTGTGATGACTCTGCATCTCAATTTTCTTACATGAAATACAGCAGCTCCAACCCTTTATGAGCAGACTTGGTCTCCTTAGTGCTATTTTCCCACCCTTTATACCCTATCCATTACAGAAATCAGGTATTTGAACAGAACAATAGTGGGTAATAATTTCTAAACTTCAGTGGGGTTTTTTTCAGTAGCTGTCTGGAGTCTTTGCAAAAGAAGTGGCATTAATAAATACCATTATATAGGTGATAGGTTAAAACTCACAGCTAAAAAAAAAAGAAAGAAAAAGAATAAAAAAAGAAAACAGGGCAGCACAGTACATACAATAGTTCATAGTTTGGGAAATTTTTCAAATCTTTCAAAGCTCCCTTTCCATGTCCACTCTTTCATTTGCTCTTCCCCCAGTCATTGTTTTCATGCATTTTAAATTGTGTCTGTGTTCCACTCTGACCTTGGCCCCTGCAGATGATGGGCAGAGAGAGTGTGTTGCTCATTTGTGAGTGATCCCAGTGCTGCAGGCTGGCCCCTTGCACGGGGTGTGCCAGGGCTGGAGAGGGCAGGGCTGGAGAGGTGGCAGCACAGGGCAGTCCCTGGGGCCCCTGCGAGTCAGCACCAATGAGATCAGCCCTGACAGGCACTGAGTCACACCAACTGCTCCAGTCCCAGCCCAAAGGTCACATTTGCTTGCCTCTTCCGTGGAGCTCATGTCTCTAAAAAATCATGTTTTGTAAGGCATTACGAGCAGCAAGGCAAAAATAATCTGTTGATTATACAAAGAAACAGTACTGGGAGTTTTCAGGGGAAAGAAACACATCCATATCTAATTCTTTAATACAAGCATGAGAATCAAATTCAGTTGTGATGAGTAAAGTATTGAAAAATAGGTTCTTATACACAGACTCACATGGGACTCCTTGTAAATATCTGGACCAATGCAAAAGGCAGAAGCTAAGAGAAATGTAAAAACAAAAAAGGAAGTTTAAGCCTAAACACAGGTTCTTAATCTGCATTTTTGCTTTTTTTAAGAACTTAGTGAGATAATCCAATGGGGATAACAGCAGAACATACATGTAATTTTGATAGATTTTATGCACACGTGTCATGCAATGCCTTTAGGACAGGGGGAGAAATTGGAAATCCAGATAAAGCTGAGGATAAGCAAATTGCATATTTATAGCTCTAAACATGAAAGTATAAGCAGGCAGTCAAACCTAAGGTCAAAGTAAACAGTTACATTCCTCAGCATATATAGGTATAGAAACAGGTGTATAATCACTATGGCATTCTCAGGACAAGGAGTTCCTCTGGCCTGTAGCAATATTTTAATATGTTGATGGTTTGATTGCTGGGGGACAAAGGTTCTTGAAAGACTTGAAGGGAATGGACAAGAAAAATGGAATGTAGATCAACAAATATTAATACCAAAAAAAAACCCACAATCTTGTAAGCAAGGAGGCAGCTGAGATCAGGGTGACTACAGAGGCATCAATCACCAGGCATTAGTTGGGGCTCACCAACTCAGTGGCTGAAGTTCAGCCTCTTTCCAGCTCTTTTGAATTATTTCTTGAAGTTCAGAATTTGTGTGCAGCATGGCTTGATGCACCTTTCTTGTGACAGGGACATATGAAAACTGTGCTCATCTTTGGTGAACCAATAAAAAAGTGTGCTTCCAAGAAACTTGGAAATCAAAATACCTGATATTTTCATCTTCATGCTTTTTGCTTTAGAAATCAAAGGGCTGTTTCTAAGACCTTAAAATGGTATTTGCTTTTAGCAGTTTGTCCCTGCTTCTTACAGATGATGTAGCAGGGACCATGTTAATATGTGTACCCATTATGTCCCTTTTACCAGTTGATGGCAGGTTACAGGTCACCTTACAGTTTTGAACTGGCTGGAGTTTTGACCCTGATCCTCCAACTGTTTTTATATACAGTTCAATAGTAATTTATGCTTTCTAGCTCAGTTTATCCTTGCAATTAGCCACTCAAGTCCATGGATAATACATTTTTACTGCCATGTTGACAAAGAGGAAGATCTTCCATTTTTCAGGAACATAGTTGATGTACAATAAATTCCAAGCAGCCATAAAAGCAACTGTAATCTCAAATAAAACCTCATTGCTCTCTTGGAAATGTATTCAAAAAATCTGAGCGTCTTTGAAGAAGCTGTTATGTTTTACAGTCTACCTTCCTCAGGAGTAGATTAAAAGGGTTAAAAGTTGTATATTTTCATCTCATTATTCACCAGGATAGTTCATGAATAGATTGAAGCTGCTCTAGAATAAATGTGTTATGTCCATGCAACACTAAGTGCTGACTTTGTCAGGATAGCTATAGGAATATCCTATAACAGACAGTGAGTTACAAAGTGTCTAAGTGTCTTGATACAACTGATTTTTTAAGAAATTATCAGATTTCTAGCACCTTGAGTAAGTAGTGGAATTGATTATAACACTGTAGCCAGCAGCTCCGGACAAAAATTTTGGTTTGTTTCTTGTTATGAAAACTACTTGATATAACTACTTCAATTTTTTTTTTTTTGGTTCTGCAATGCATATTGTAACACTGAGGCAAATAAAAAGCCATAACCCTTTGCTACCACTCTGATTTTTGTACCTTTACAGGTTTTTCCAGGCATCTGTATTCATCTTGTACATAATCAAACCTTAAAAGTTTGCTGCTGAAAGAGGAATTTTATCTGAATATCAAGATGTAGATATAACCACCTTGGAGTTACCCATGCATAACAAAAACAACCATCACTGCTGAGTGTGTTAGGAGTTGCATGTAATCATCTCCTTTCTAATGAGATACATTAAATTTCTGGGGTTTTAGCATATAAACATATACCCAAAAGTGCCTGACTTGTTTCTTTTCACATTTTCCAACTGGTTAATGGTGTGATGCCATTCCACAAAAATACTTTTTAGTGGCTGACATTTTATACCCCATTAATTGTTTAGTTAAAACAGGAGACATAATTTCTTTTGTACAGATTCATGATACAGTTTTTGAATGTTTGGGTGTGAGCCTCTGTACTTCAAGTTTCTTCTGATAATGGATACTTGAAGTAACAATTATGTAGATGTGTGAAAATTAAACAATAATAGAAAACATTTTTAGGTCCCTAGATGAACTGAAATATTTTAAGTGAACACTGCTTTTTGCATTTTATGTATACATAAATATATATATGAATATTTCCTATACTAGAAAGACTTTTAGGATTTTTGCTTACATTTATTAATTTCAGGACAGGCAAGTTTGCTCTTGTGTTATATTTTCTGAACAGATATTTCATGGCAGGCAGCACTTTGTTGGATGTCCCATCTTATGGGCACTGACTTTTTATTTTTAAGTGGAACAGTGCTGTAGGCATCTATCTCTATGAAAGAATGAAAATACATGAAACGGGAAATGGTACAGAATATTTAAGAGCTTGTCAGCCTGTCAGGTTTTGGCTGTCTTTCTGGTTTGATGTCCATCATTTTCTATCCTCTCATTGGAAAAGGAGAGAATGAAAAAGAACAGAGAATGGATTTACAGCCCTTTGTCTTCATATGTGAAAGGTGCTTTGGAAGGAAATGGGGAAAGCCTATTGAATATGTGGTTGTGTTTTCAAAGAAGAAGAACAAAGATGGGTAAAAAGATGCACAGTGAAAGAAGGAAGACGTTGGTGGCTTCTCCTAAAACACATATTTGCTATATAACAAGAGCTAAGTAACAAACAGTTAAAGTTTGTTGTTAAAGTTGTCTCTGTTCCCTGTGCTTCCCCGCATTTAGGGATCAACTGCAGATCATACTGAGTTGTGAGACTAAGAGAAGACTCAGCTACTGCATTTTCTCAGAGACAGGATGGCATTCATTATGCAATAGTTTTGCCTTACAAAAGTCTCTTCAGACTCAGGTTCCTCTGAATTTACCTCTCATGTTCTTCTTATGAACACTGAGTGTAAAATAGCAAAAGGATGAGAAAGAAACATTAGCAGGAATGCCATATAAAAACCATATAATTATAACTTCATAAAACCTACCCTCCTGACTTCTATTTATTCCAGCCCCTGTCTTTTATAATAGTTGATTTTTAGACAGTGTAATTCATACACTGACAGGTCGTAAAGAAAGGCTGCAAGCAGAAAAACAGGCTCACAACTGTACAGGAAAAAGAAATAGAAAAGAGTACACTAAAGTAGGCCACTTCATTTAGCTTGAGTGTTCTTGCAACTTTTTCTAGCTTCTCAGCTTGTAAATTACACCCATTTTGAACTTTCATAAGTTCACACATCTTTTGGAAGGAACATGTAGAACTGAAAGAGCCTAAATTATACCTTGAAAAATACCTCTAAATTTGCACCTATTTATGTTTACTTTTGCATTTGTACATAGTTATGGACATGTATACTATCATACTGAGAGGTCTACAAAAACATTGTATATATGAAAATATACCATCCCATCTGATGTTGCACAATAGTGGCAAAAACTCTAATAATTTTTTTATCCAATATTTCAGTGTATTAGAGAGGAGCAGAAATTTCCTTGTGGTAAATAACTAGAAAACATCATCATCCTCCTCTGTTCTTTTTGGCCATTTCAATAGCTATTTTTGAGTTTTTCTTTATACCTTGTTTTATGTGAGACATTTACATTGCAGAAGATTGTCTACAGTAATGAGTGCAAGTGTCTGGATAAACTTGTGTCAAAAAATTCCACTGTCACTTGGAAAGGTTTGGTCTATGACTGAGTGTCTCTGTATTCCTCCTGCATTATTCATCCAGGGACAGGATGGTGAATTGATAGGCAACTGGAGGAGAATTTCCTCCCCAGCCCATCATGGTTTGTTTCAACAGCTATATTGTTAAATCCTCCTTTCAGTCCCTTAATTTAGTGCCATCCCATTTTTCCCTTGGCACTGACCTTTTCTAGATGAGAGCCTGGTGCTGTCAGCAAGCTGATGAATTATGGCTGTTCTGAGTTGAAGTGACCATCAAATATAGGCTGGTTTACTCATCTTCTTCTCCAAAACCCCCCATGACATTACTGGAAGGAAATATTTCTTACAATACAAGCAATTTCTCTTAGTCATGCCTTGGGGCATCTGCCTTTCTTATTGATACTGGGTTCCTTTAATCACAGATGCTGTACAGGAGATAAAAGATGTCTCTCTGTGTTGATACAGCAAGGAGTTACTGTTGGTGTTTAAGCTGAAGCCTTAAAGCAATTTTTACTGCATATTTGAATCTTAAGGGAAGGTAGATGCTGAGGATTAGGTGGGAAGGAGATTATGCTCCGGGAGAACAAATATCTCATTTCAGTGATACAAGGATTCTGGCTGAGTTTTCTTTAAATCCTAAGATGTACCCAAGCAAAAAATTACACATTTCTGTGAAAGTTCAGAGTTGAAATTAAACAGAAAATAACTTCTCTCTCCTTCATGTGCCTATGGGGATACTTGACCATAGGCTATAAGATGTGATGGCTCTTGGTGGGCTGCAGACCATTCCCAGACCAAACCCATAAGTACAAATTTGGCTTCTCAATAATATTTCTAAAATAAATTTTGCTTCTTTTATTCAGGGGAAGCAGCACTTTTTTTGTGGTTCTACTCTTGAGCATTTAGTGGAGCATTCTAGTTTTTCAATGAGTGTCATGAAGACAGTTTTGAAAATTAGTAACCTTTTCCAGGCTGCTGCCTCAAACTTTCTCTTGTGTTTGAACAACCTCTACTCACTCATTCCCAGTGTGTTGGTTATGTTTCTGGTCTTCATGATGGGCTGCATTTCACAAACATGAAGTCATTTTTTGAGTCAAATTGTCCAACTTTAAATAACATTTATCAGAAATGCTCATATCAAGGAAATTTGTTCTATCTCAGCTGTGTCCCACTGAGTTGATGGCTATGAATTGTAGATAGTGGTCAAAAGAAGATTAATACCAGAGCACTGCTTGTAACATAATAGTAGCTTTTATGTAAGAAGGAGAGAGAAATATATTACTTCTCCTGTCTAGTATATATAAGTAGTAATTTGGTATCATTCATGCAGTTATTAGTTAAAATATTCTTTTATCTGACATCATTGTTTCATCTTTTCAAATGGTAAATTTATGAAAGAGCATGTGCTCTGTGCTCTGCCTTCCATAAAGAATATTATTGTTTTTAATAAATTATAGATCAGTATGGCCATAGCTTCTAGTTGTAAGTAAGGTAACCTATCTGTTGTGAGGTAGGGAAATTTTTGTAAAACAAAACGGTAAATTCTGGTTTTGCCTTATCACTCTGTACAACTACCTGAAAGGAGGCTGTAGGCAGGTGAGGGTCATCCTCTTCTCCCAGGCAGACACAGGACAATAGGAAATGCCCTAAACTGCACAGGGAAGGTTTGACATCAGAAGGAATTTCTTCACTGAGAGAGTATTTATGCATTGGAACAGGCTGCCCAGGGAAGAGGTGGAGTCACCCTCCCTGGAGGTGTTCAAGAAATGACTGGATGTGGCACTTAGTGCTGTGGTTTAGTTGACATGGTGGTGTTCAGTCAAAGGTTGAACTTGATGATCTTGGAGGCCTTTCCCAACTCTAATGATTCCATGATTCCAATCTGCACATAAAGTTAAGCCAGACTTTGATTGGTGTTAAGAGTGTTGGACTAGATTATCTCAAAAGGTCCCTTGCAACCCTAGCTCTTTTGTGATTCTGTGATCCTCTTAAACACACAGATATATGTTCAAACTATTTTTTGTTAGCTTATCTTTATGTATATTATGTGCATTTTATTCATGACCTCATTTGAGGTGCTTATAAATGTACATGAATAAAAGAATTGCTACATGATCAATATTACCATTCATATCCCTGCTAATTAGAATCCTAGTTAAGTAAGAGCTAATATTTGCAATAATCTTAATTTACATTGACTTTTGCCTAAATTTAGTCAAAAGTGTTTTATTTCTGTATAAGCAGTTATAGCCACATTTTCAAGTCTTTAAAGAACTTGGAAGTGAGATACAGAAATCATAGCTAAAAGTTTTCTTTTACACGCTGACATTTTAATGTACTCTCAGTGGTTCTTTAACCAGCAAGAATCATCCCTGGTTTTTACCTGCATGATAGCAAATAGTCTTTTTATAACTTTCTTCTTTTTTAAAGACCATATTTAGTAATGGTGGAAAGTGTTTGAAAGGGGCTGTGAGTGTTTACTGCTTGCATAGAATATCTATAGGATTGTCAGGTTCAGCTATTACTGCCTTTACTTTTGAAGTTAGTAATTGACTGCAAAGCTTGCAGTGGCAGCTAAAGTCTTGTGTTCCTTGGTATCTTACTTGGCCAGTTTGCACATAGAAAATTCTGCCAACTTTTCTTGTTCTTGTTCTGATGTTTAAAAATTATGTTTGTATTAGGGTTTCTTTAGGCCTAGATACACTAAATGTCTTCTCAACCTGAAGGAAGTAGAATATAAATTTCTTCTTAATTCACGAGGTACGTAACCATGTGTTGCTGTGTTTTCTGCCATTTGAAGAGGAGCTCATGCACAAGATGATTTCAAACTGTAGACTCTTAAAACATGTAAGCTTTGTAGGTTTACTGTAAGAAGGTAGTCTAACTCACCTAATTCAATGTGCAGCAAGTTATTGGAATATCAATTTCAGTGTATTCCAAGTGTAACATGCAGGAGAAGCCTCCTGTTCTTACAGGTTTTGCTGCACAAATATGTCTGTGACAAGGCCTCTTGCTGTTCCACCCCACTGCAGCTGTTTTCTGGGATCTCATCCTTTCACACTTTGATCACTGCAGCATCCTCCCCTCCTGCACTGAGGAACACAGTGCTACCCCCACAGTCTCCGTTCAGAACTCTGCCACAAAGTTCATTTCCCACCTTGATTATTTTCACTTATTTCTGAGTGCATTTTCCTCATTAAGCAGACTGCTTCTTTTCAACCTTAAGACCAGTCTTCATGAGTCATTTCCAACCTTTCTATCCACTATTAAAATGTCATTTCCTTTTTTTTATTCCTGTGTTGCTATCCTCTAACTCCCAAAACATTTTTGTGCTGACTCTGTGCTGCTTTTCTCTCTCTGCAGAAATTTCCTATAAGCCTCCACAAAGCTCATGTTGCCCTCTCTCCAGTCTGTTCTTAAGAATTCTTTGTCATCATTTCAAAAAAAAAAAAAAAAAAATTATAATAGCCACCTCCTACTGCGCTGATACCATTGATTGGATATGTTGGTTTTTTTTGGATTGTGAGGTGTTTGCATCAGGCAGATTCCACATGGACTGTACTTCAAAAGCTCTGAGGTCCTGTTCCATAACCTATACATTTAGGTGCAAGTAATGAATAGTACCAGGGTTTTTTACAGTGCTTGATTAGCCTGGCTGTCCCTTGCCTGACAGTCTCTTTGAGTTTGTATTGCAATTGTGTTTTCTGCATGGCACCAAGCAGAAACTGCAGCTAGTCCAGCCTATAGCTGTGCTTTTGCTGCCTGGTTGATTAACAAGTCCTGTTGTGCCCATCTCCAGCGGAGTCCACTGCCTCCTTGTTTGCTGCTGGCTAAAATTCAAGAGGATATCTGGTAGCTTTATCACTTCTGTGAGCTGTAACCAATGCCCTTCCTTCATATATTTCAGAATAAAACACAAAACTAAAGAGGCTTAAAGGTTCAGGACTAGAAGGTAGGAAACTTTTGTGGGAGCCCTTATTGTTGGTACAGCTGACCATTGCAGAGCCAGGTTATTACGCTGTCTCTCGTGGTGTGCAATGAAAGGTTACTTTTTGTTCAGCCCTGACAGTCCATTCTTGGTTTACTGAACAGAAATATAATTTAACACTGCAGGTGTCCATTTAATTTGTAAGCAATGTCTGGAAGCTATGTGGCTAGTTGTGTTGTCATGCTAGTTTTGCTTTGTAACTCTGTGGTTCACAGCATATTTCTTCTTTTTGAGAACTGGTATAGGAAAATGCTGTGCTTTGTGGGGTTTATTTTGAGTGAAAAGTCATGACTAAGAATGGATATGTGTAACTTCTATAAACCTAACTAGCTTGAACAAACTAAATTGTAAAATCACAGCAATGGGAAGTTACACTAATAATCCATTCAAATATTTTCAATTACTCAATGGCTTGTGGGACAACTGAGTTTGCTGTACTTTGATTACTTTGATTTTGAATGATAGCCACTTGCTACAGGGCCATAGTATTGATTGGCATTGAGGCTCAGCTTCATCATGTCAGACCTCAGCTTTTGATTGACAGGAAGACATTACTTGGTAGGGAATTCATCTCAGTTGTCATCTGAATTACTTTCAACAACCCCTTATATCTTTGTGTTGACACCACAAGTAACTTGAGCTCTTTTCAGAAAGTCACAGATTTCAGAAGTGGATAATGGCTCTTTTTATTTTATTTCTTTTGTGTTTTGTTCTTATATGAAAGTAGATTCTGATATCACCACATGATTCCATGAGGTAAAATCCCATCATTTTGAATAGTATAATGCTAAGATCTGGCAATGCTGGTGGGGGCCCCAAAACTAAGAACTCTGCAATGACAGAACTTTTGATTCCACAAGTTTGAGCTCACAATCTTTAATTAGCAATTAATGCTACTGTAACTAGAATTAAAATATCTCCAAATAAGACTCACATCAAGCAAAAATTTGATGAGAATCTAGAAAAATATCCAAGTGAGAATTCTTCTCAGCAAAGTGCAATTTAACATGTCCTTCATTTCTCTGGCACCCAGGAAGCTGTATCAGATTGCACTTCACAGCCAAAACCCATTCCTGGGGTTTTGAAAATTGGCAGCTGGTATACACTTTATTTGTCAAATGTTACTTTGACAGGATAAAACCACTTTTTATATATAACTACAGGTTAAATCTGGGCTCTGACCTTGAAAGAGAAATCCTGAGCACAAATTCTTGTTTGCAAGTCATATCTGGTTTTGCAATTTATTCTTTCACTTCCTAATACAAAATGTCCTGGGATCAAAACCCAAAAAGTCATTCTTGCAGGGAAGATCTAAATTATTCATGTCAGCCAGATGCAGATTTGGATTGCTTCAGGTTGGATACAGATAGGAAGGTAGCCTAGGGGAGTGTCCTCACCACTCCGTTTCCCTTATAAAACACCCTGTACTGCCTCTACTCCAACAATAGGTTTAAATAAAGTCATCCATGGATTATTTTTTTAAAGTCAATGCTATTAGCACATTAGTAATTTTCTGGGAGTTCTCACTGGGTTAAGTCTAAGATATGCAGATCTAGATTTGACCTAGGTACATGCAAAACCAACACCTTGGGTGTTATGGCTACTTTACTGCAGAAAATACAGAAGCAATTTTCAGCCAGCTGAGACGGTGTCTGAGGCAAGACACTTTAGGCACCACTCTTAGAAATATTCAATTTCACCCAAGCCCCAGGGAAGGGGCCATTTCAGAAGTCTTTCCTTAGAGGAACTGGTGTCTGCAGTTTAGTATAGTAATTGTCAGGTGCCTAATTTTCATTAATGAATACTCTCCACACTGCTGGAACTATTAGTCTGTTTTAAAGTAACATATATTTAAGGGACTGAGAGTTTAACCCAGGCAGAATAGCCTCCTAATACACTTTATGAATACACTTTATGAGTCCAAAGCTGTTGTCCTACCCAAGGATCTGGAGTATCTGGAGTAGGATAGCTGCAGTAGTTTTAGGCAGAATACAGTATTTGGGTTTGACTCTTCCTTGTATGAAAAAAAAAAAAAATCAGAGTATTATTATGTTTTTTATAACTACATAGTAGTAATGATGCCAGTTTATCCAGTCTATTAGTCTACAACCAGGAGTAGCCAAGTAATTGCATTGCCATAATCTATATTTTTGCGTTTTTTACTTGGTAAAGTAAACCCCTACTACTTCATATACTGTGCACTGTGAGAAACACTACTGCAATACCAAAGAAATGAGAGAGGAAAGAGACTGGTTTGATTCAGAGAAGGGATATGAATTGAAGGAACCTTGTTTAACTATCAATAATGGATATTGTTAGGGAAAACGTACAAATAGTGTTTAGAGGCAGCCAAGCAGCTCTAGTAGGGAGGAACAGAGAATGACAAACAGCTTTTGTTTATAGCACAAAAAATGTGAGTATTGGCTAAGAAGTAGTGTTTATGGTAATTGAGCTTTACAAGGAAGTAAAACTTCATGGGGAACACAGGGGGTAGCATTTTCAGTGAAGTAGGCAATAAGGAGAGCTGTGTAGGCATTTCCTGATTAGCATCTGCTGTTTCAACAGCCAAGGAACATGACTTGCATGTAAATGCTTGTGCTAGGCTTTAACAGGCATTCCCTCTAGCATGCCTCCCTGCCTTCTGGTTTTATTTTGAGTCTCCTTGAGCCCTACTGTGACTTGAAATCAGTGGAGGAGAAAGGAGAGTAACACAAACAACAGATGTCTTAAAGTTTTGAACAGAGAGAGAAAAAGCCCCATGGCAAAGGAGACTGTGCAGTTAAGGTGTTTTCCTGTCATCAGTATTCAGTGCCTCTAGTACAGTCCCTATTTGCATTTTTGCATGTGTATATATACATATCCCTATATATGCAGTTGGTATGCAGTTGTACACATGGAGGGTAAAGATGTGGTAGTGCAAAAGGATGCCATTGCACAATTCAGATTTGTTTTTGCATCCTGTAAGAGTCTGACCTGTAGACACTAAGTGTACTGGCTGACACAGCCAAAGAAACCTATTTTAGGGCAGGCTCACAAATTATTTCCAAGCTGATCCTGCTTTTAGTTTCTTGCTGCATAAAACACATTATTTTTTTTTTTAATCTGAAGCTCAAAGACTGGGACTACTAATAGTATGCCTGGTTTTCTTCAAGACAGCTTTGCTTACAGGTGGTAACTCAAGCCATGGCAGTACAAATACCATGTACCCCACCACATTAGGAGAACTAGATTGTGCACCAAGTGACATTCAGTGCACGTTCAGAAAAGTCTTTAATCTGTGCATTTTGGTATGGGGAACTGTGTCTTTAAGGACTTTGATTTCCAGAAAGTAAATATGTGGCAGAAACAGCTGTGAAATTCTTACAATATATAGGCAGCTGGGGATGGCATAGAGACCCTGAAAATACATTGCCTGCTGGGTGTTAACTCAGTACTGCATGGGGCCAGGAATAAAAAGGAATGGAAAAAAATACTGTGAGTGGAGAAGTGAAAAGATGTGAAGTTTCCAGATTTTTTTTTTTTCTTTTTGGGAAAGATAACTAAAAGAAATATAAAGAGTATTCAGAGCTGAGAACTTTGAGCTCTGAATCTTAGCAAGCTACTTCCCCCTTTCCCACATCTACCTCCTCTTTTTATGTCTTATTTCTTCTACAGGCTTCAGCAGATGGGTCCACAGACGGAAAATCACATTCACATGGAATGCTATTTTCTTGTGATATTTTAAATGTATATTTATTTGCTTATTAACTTGCTGGGTTTTTTCAAAGAATTTTGTTAATCTCTATCTCAATGGATATTCATACTGTTTATTTTGTTAGTTACTTGTATTATTAATATATATTTTTTAAAAATTATTTGGCTGCTGGACTACAGATGTTTATGCTTAGATTAACCTATAAAGAGTTTAGGATAACTGCTGTTACTGAATGTGACTTCTGAAAAAAAATTCCAGTTTTGAAATATTTGCTGAGGATGCCAGTAGGAATTACTATTCTTTGTCCAGAAATTTGTATATCAGAATAGTATTTCCCTGTGGTGGTATTTTCCTGGACTACAGGGAATGCTGAATGTTGGTAGCAGCACCTTAAGCATCAAATATTAGTTGCTGTAAACAAGAGGGAGCCTGCTGCATGCAGTTAAAACAGAACAACTGTTATCTCATTAATACTATTTTTGCATAGACTTTTTTAATCTTTGTAAGTCCATCCTATCAGAGAAAGAAGCATAATAACAATAATTATGCCTGTATTTTAAATAGTGCTTTTATGCCTGTGTGGCTTTCTTTCTACTTTAAAAATATACTGTCTCTATAGCACAGATGGGTAAACTGAGGCATGCATGGTTAAGTTCACTAGAGGTCTTCCAAACACAGACAGAACTCCTGATCTTAAAGCAGAACCTTATCTTAAATAATATGTAAAACTTATCACGAGGTATTTGTAAGTTAACAAAACAAATCCTGCTCTTTAGAGATACCATTTAACATTTGTTTTTCTTCCCACAGGAACTTTTTACACCAGAGTGCAAATTCAAGGAGTCTGTTTTTGAAAATTATTATGTAATCTACTCATCCATGCTCTACAGACAACAGGAGTCCGGAAGGGCCTGGTTCTTGGGGCTGAACAAAGAAGGGCAGGTCATGAAAGGAAACAGAGTGAAGAAAACAAAACCAGCAGCTCATTTTCTACCCAAGCCATTGGAAGGTGAGGCTCAGTCCATCTCTGGCAGACTCTCCTATACATCTCACAAGAAGAGGGAGTGGTTTCCGAATTGCCCTTACTCCATATGCACGCCTCACACCAGGGACCAATCCCAATGCCACTCCCAAGTTTCATGGAGCAGTTTTGTGCTTTCATGTAGTGATGCTACAAAGGGCATATGTAAAAACATTTTTCCAGGGACTAAGTGGTCATTCTACAAGAAAATAATTTTTTTGTGGAATAGTGCTTCTTTTAAAATATTACATGGTTAGGGCCAAAAAATATTGTGAATCTTACAGTGAGAAAATAATCCTTTCATTAGGCAGTATGAGATAATGAATATTGAAGATTGGGAGTTATAAAGGGAATGGATAAAATGTCAGCATTTTTAAGTAAAAGCTTTCTAATACAAAACACAAAGGTCTCTCTATAAATCATGATGTATTACTACGCCAAGTGGTGTAATGTAAGTTGGCCTTTAAACCAAGTTAGGAGCAAATAAAAATCACAGTAACCTTACACACCATAAATGATGTCACATTCTCTGAAAAATCCATTAATATCTTGAAACTTTTGTGTTATCCTATGTATTTACATATAAATACATATGTATGTACTTATATGCTGCCTTTTGCTTCTTGTCCTGATGGCACTACTTATTGATTTAATTCTTGCACAAAGCCTCTGAAAATAGTCATAGTCATTCTAAAAATTATCTCATTTCTTACCATCTGAAAACACATACTTGAGTAATGCTTTGGTTAGCAGTCCAATTTCTTTTGATATTTAACTTAAAATCTTTGATTGAACGATCAGTTTGTCAAGCACTTTAGTTTCATCATAAGGAAAGAATCAGAATTAACTTATGTTTATTTGAAGTCAGTTTGATGCCTTTGTGCTTTCCCTGTCTTGTGAAAGTTTACAGTTGTTTCATAAGCTCTGAACCATACTAATAATTTATATCTTGATCTTTTTATATTAAGACTTACAGGGAGGGAATGCCAGTGCATTTTTTAAAGCAATGCAAATTTTTATGTACTAGGAAAGAAGTTAATTTTTAAAAATAATGTTTGGATGATCAGACGTCATCAAAATAGCTCAGACAATGCTTAGAAATAACTTGATTTACATTGCCTATGAGAATCATCAAATATGACAGTTCTGCTACATAATTCCTTACTTTATAGTTCCATTTCATGTTGTTCAATGTGATAATTTTGTAGGTCACAGTGTTATTTCACCAAGCTCTTTTAATTAATCAGCTAAGTGCCCTAAACACATTTATGGGCCACTCTGAAGATATAGATCATAACCAGCCTTATGTACTCCACAGAAGACATTTAATTTCTGTCTTTAAGAAGCTATAAAAGGATTTAGATCATGTCACTGGAAATGTTAGAACAAGTATTTGATTAATGATGCTATGGGGCCGTTTACATTTATTATGAAACTTCACACCATTGAAGATCAAGGTCAGTACTTTGATGCTCCAGCCTCCTACTCTAATTAGCCAAGGGATGAAGGAATTGTGCTCTCTGTGGTAGCACACACCCAGTCTGGAAATCAGTGTGCTGATTAATACCTTTGACTGCTGTGACACCTCTTTTAACATTGCTCTGATATAAATAAATGCAACTGGAGTTAGGTATAAGTGGAAATATTACCTGATAGAGTGACATGGAAAATGAAATTGAATTATCCAAGAGCATTAATCATTAAGTCAGCTTAATGCTTGAACTGTGTAATTGAATACATGTGTTTCCCTCAAAGGATTTGAAGGGGTGAGATAGGAACTGAAGCCAAGGGAAAAACTTCTAATTCCTCTAAGAATTCAGTTAATAGTTTAATTGGGAGTTTTCTGCACTTCTACATTCAGTGGAGATCAGTGGCTACTGCAAATGTTTTTGGAAATGAGGTGGGAAAACCCCCAAACAACTTTTGTACTCTCCACATATCCTGGACATTTCTTCAGGGCACACCTGAAGAAAAGACCATGGCCAAATTCCTCAAATTTGGAAAACTGATGTACATGTAACTTTGTAGAACTGGACCCTAGCCTAGTCTTGCAATCTATGACTAAGAACACTTAAATCTAGACAACTATATTGTATGATCCCATTTTTTAATTACAATCTGTCTTAACACATTTTACTTCCAAAAGCTCGCATGTTTATTTAATGTTTATTTTAGGGTTGTATATACATACACATGGGTATACACATGTACAATTTTGTGTGCCTTATGCAAAGAAAGAACACTAGTTTTTCATTTCCAAGCTATAGTATCCATTAAATAAGCAAGAATGCAGGCTCCTAATGAATTTTTAAGTCAGAGGCAGAAGAAGTGTGAGAATTTTGGAGGGTCAAGCAGTGGTGCAAAACCAGCATCTGTCAAAATAAACAGTGTCCCTGGTATGCAAGAGGAACATAGAAAATTAATCCTATTTGAGATAAACTCTCATATGTTATACATTGTTTAAAATGCTTCTCCCTTTCTCTTCCTTCCCCTCAGTTGCCATGTACCGAGAACCATCTTTGCATGATATTGGAGAAACAGTGCCAAAGGCTGGGGTAACTCCAAGTAAAAGCACAAGTGCATCTGCAATAATGAATGGAGGCAAACCAGTGAACAAGAGCAAGACGACATAGCCAGATCCTCACAGGTGTTGTGACTTTACTGAGTCCCAAGTACAGTTGAGTGATTTATCCTTGCCAGACTTCCCCTCGGCAGTGTCTGTGGATCAGCTTGTGGCAGGTCACCAGCTTGCCCATTCCTGTTTCTGAACTGAGTTGTTGCAAGTGGATAAATCTCAACATGTAGCTCCACCACAACGAGAAGACACCTGGATGAACCAGCTAAACTCAGACCATGGAATGCCCTACCAGATATTGGAATGCCTTTTTAATATCTTTTCTGTGACTGTGACACTTCATGTGAATGACATACTTCACAAGTACACTTGATACCTTGCCTGCTGACAATTGCCCATAATCCCTTTTTGAGTCCAGTTTCAGCAAAATCCATGTGTTTAAGTTCTATTTTGTAGCACACAAATAATCAAGTAATTTCTAGTTAGATGCTGTAAACCTGTGCTATTATGGATTTCTCTTCTTCCCTTTTTTATAAGGCTGCTCGCTCCACTGTTTGTGACCTTTTGCAGGGATTGTGTTTCTCTATAACTTAAGTGTTGCCGGTGGCTTAGTTTTGAAAGCAATCAGGGAATCAGGAAGCCTTCAAAAATCTATTATTAAAAATTATATCTATAAAGAATAGGATCATTGTCTCTGGCTTAAAATATTGATTAAATGTGAATACTCTTTAGTAACAGATACTGTGCTTCTGAGGTTGGCATTAAAGTGGAGGGAAGAGTGTCAAACACAACCAATGGGGAGTTTTCTGAAACGTGTGTTTGGCATCCCTATAGTTTCTTTTTGTGTGTGTGTTTTATACATATCACAGGCTTACTGGTAATGGTAACATTTGCCTTGCCCAGCGAGCAAGACCCACTCATTTTTGGAAAAGTGGGTCCAAAGAATTTTATAGGCCTTGTAGGCCTGAATTAAGGCTCATTTTTCATCTACTAAATCTTCATTGTTTGAAAAACAACCACCACAAATAAAAGAAAAAAAAGTAAGACTAATCAGAATTGCGCTACCTAAATCCATTTTAAATATAATCCTTTCCTGTTTTTAAGGAACTGAACTTAATGCCATTGTTATTTTTGGCTGAATCCCACACCTACTTAGCAAAGCATGGGCAAGGATGTTGTTGTGTTCTTTTTTGCAGCACCAATGCAAAGGGTAGTTACAAATTATAGTTTAATATTTCTGGTGTTTTAAAAAATGACGTTTTAAAACTGGACATATTACAAAACTTTATTTTTATTTTTAGCTAAGCATGCAAAGTCCAGTCCTATGTATTTCACTGATATCCCAGTATGTACCTCCACCCAGCTTCCTAGGATAACATGCCCACCAAATTGCTAGATTGAAGGTGCCTTGCCTTGATCTCTATATACTGTACTTTCTCTTACATGAACCTAGAAGAAATCAAAAACATCATAAAATTGAAGCCTTGGATCATATTACCAGGAACAACATCAACCCTTTGAGTTTGTCACTTGTGAACAATTAAGCCAGTGTTGCAGGGGATGAAGGAGGGCAGGGGAAAGATTTAGAGAATGCCACAGAGATGCCACTGAAGTTTTTGCACACTTAGTCACAGGGTTTCAGAAGTTGAAAAATATAGGCACTCTCTGTATGCTTAAGAAGGAATTTGTTTCTTAGAAATGGCAGCAAAGATCAAACTGTATCTCAGTCTGGAAAACTGTGTGGCAACACTCTCATGGCCTCTTGCTGTTACCTTGATATTTTAAGACAAAAAGAGGAAACCATCCGTTCCTTTTTTAGCACTGTATTTCTGGCAATTTGTTTTATCACATCTTTGTGCTGAAGTCCCTGACAGAGACTGCTGATTATTTCAAATTCCCTGTCTGCTCAGCTGAACAGTCTGATTCAGTCTGAATGAACTCTTCATACTAGTTTTCAAATGTGTTCTGTTTTTATAAGCAACATTTAGTGCACTCTTCAAGGAGGCTACTGTAAAGCTGCTACATTCTAGATAAACTTTTTCTTTTTTCTGTAGGTCAGACTTCTTTTTGTATGTGTGATATGAGAACAGCAAGATAATGCTTGATGTTGGGTCTTTCTAGGGAGGGAATGAGTTAAGCATGAAGCCCTCTATCCATGTAGAGAAAAATAAAATAAAAACCTAATGTAAAACTGTGATAAAAATGCAAAGAAACTTTGACTTAAGACTGTGCCCTTGCCTGCTAGCACTAAATCTGTGTGTGCAGGGAAAAACAACACTTTATTAAAAACTTCAGTGTGCCCTTCTCGTCCCATCTGGTCCAGTGGGATTTGTGCACCATCCCTGAGGAAAAAAAATCAAACCAAAGCAACTCAGATGGCGAGCTGGGGGCTGCAGGACCCAGGAGAGGCAGCAGCCTTGACGCTGCACTGGCGGCCGGCCCCGCCATGGCCCCAGGCCTTCCTGCAACAGTGAGAGGAGAACTTCACAATATTTCAAGTAAGATAAAACAGCTGAAGGCTACATTCTCTCTCACCTGATTCAGGAGGAGGGAATACACGAATTCATGCCCCATTCAGCTGTCTTACACACCCAGTGTAAGAGCCTGAGGAGAGACAGGGCTAGAGACCTGGCTGAGCCATGCAAGGAGGATCTGGTTCATTGCCTGATCCTACATAAACATTATTTTTAACATTAACCTTTTGGTCCTGAGTAACTATGATCTGTGAACCAGTTTGGGAGGCTATAATTAAGGGCAGATTTAATTTCTTTAAGCAGTTAGTACATACTGGAAATACAGCTTTTTGCCTTTTTCTTTTCTGGTTTTGTTTCTGTGGGCTCAATTCATGAGTGTTTAATCCAATGAATCAATGCCCTGATTTTTTATTTTCCTACAATCTGTTTAAACATAACACAGGTATCTTTGTGCTTTGTTTCCTCCCTTTAATTTTGTCTTGTCTCATCTGTTGCATGGGAAGAGTACGACAAGGATGAACTAACTGCATGTTGTAGGTTGTGTCTGTCAAAGAACTGTTGGTCAGTGTTACAAATTTACATACATATATGCAAAGAGTTTGTCTGCATTGTACAGTTTGTGTTTATTCTTATTTGTTGTATACACAGATTCAACATGATGAATAAAACATTTATATGAAGGCATACTGGAAACCAACAGAAAAGTTTATGTAAGAAGTAGACTGTGCAAAGCATCATTGCACTGGCCACAGGATGGTGAAACTTCATGTAAATAGGTTGGCAAACTCAGTTCTCCCCCTTTACCATGCCAAAGAAAATTTCAGCTCCTTAATATAATACCTCTCTTGCTGTTCTCCAGGATGAGACTTCACCATTTTCTTCCCTCTAAAATTAATTTCGCTGTTAAGTGAAAGCTGTTTTCAACTGTCTGTTACTACTAAAGTACTGTATAGTAAACCTGATGGAATCAATTTGTATTTACAGATTGGGGTTTTTGTACTTACATGTGCAGCTGTCCGTGAATCTGCAGCGTTCCAGGTCTTTTGCATGCTTGCATTGTATTTTGTTCTTCTGGGTTTTCTCTAATCTCTTAGAGACTGTTCACACTGAAATCTAACCTCATCTTGCCATTTTATATGTTAACACTGCACAGTCATTTTCTTCTCTTTTTTGATCTGTATTTCAGCTACAGTTCTATTTGGCAAAATCAGTCACACCTGCACAGTTTTAGAGATCCACTTTTGAGGAGATAAGAACTACTTCAACAAAGCACCATTTTACTGTACTTCAAAAATTTTATAAATTCACAAGAACCCTTATGAGGCTGCTCACAAGACAGAGCCTATAGAAGGGTCTCTAGCTCCTTTTAAGTGCTTTGTAGTTCACATAACAGAGTTTTTGCTTCATTTTCTGGGTTTTTTAGCCATTCTCAATTGATTTTTTAATATACTGTCATTTTCATAAATGTTGGTTCTTAATAAACCCCTCCCAGGCCCTCCCCTTCACCAGATATAAAGTAAAGCAATTCACTTTGACTATGGTATATACCTGAAACAATACTAAGAACCCTGGCTTTACCTTTATATATATGGGGAAATTTTTGTCTTGGTTTAAAACTAGTTTAAGCAATGAGGTATGAAAGCAGTTTGGTCCATGCAGTAAAAGCATATCATGATGATCCATCTGTTTATTGCTATAAAGAATACATTATTCAGCTACATTCAAATGGGAATGGAAGCAAAATTAGACTACATAAGAAGGTTCTCTTTCTTTTAAATGGCTCTTTAGATAAATTCATATTTCATGCAATGCATTCTAAAATGTTTAATAACAGGGTTTTTTTCTGTGATGACTAATGCAAATGCTATGAATTATTTTTAAAGATGTAATAAATTTTTTTGTTCAATTATTTAGTCACAGAAATATTCAACTTAGCTTTCTTCATCCCAATATCATTTAGCTGTACCATTTAGCTACAAAGTGAGATGTCATTCTGCAAAGAAGCAAGGGCAATATATCAGAAAGTGAGAGCAGGTACATGATTAAATACATCTATGTGTTTCTAAAAAAGAATAAAGCCAGTGGGGGGAAAAAAAAGGATCACAAGCAGGTTAATAAATTATAGAAGCAAATCAATCCACAGGTTTTTATAGGTGATATTACAGATATGTTATACACAACAGGTGTAATCCTGCAAGTCTATTATAGAAGCAATGGCACACTTCTGGATTGTGTTCTTTCTCACATAAGAAGAAAACAAGGCTATAATATCTCTTTGTTTACAAGGTTTATCAATCTAATCAGTAAAAAGTCCCCATTTATCCAATTTGGTTTTGCCTTTTGTCACAGGCATGGAAGCAGGTTTTTACAGTCACTAGCAGTGAAAAATCAAGTAGTAAGTTTCACTTCCTTATGCCTCTTCCTGCATTTACAGTTTATGTATCTGGAATTCCCATCACAGGGAATGAAACAAGGGAAAAGGATAAAATTTTATTAATACAGCTATTATATTCAAATATGTGGAATAATAATCTTATTCCTTCTGATTTCATCTTTCTAGAGAGGAAATGAGCCACAAAACAGATATGCTGGGTATCACATCACCAGTTACCTCTGCAGGAAGAGCAGGGGAAATGTTCAAGCAACATTATAGGAAACAAAAGAAAAATTGGAAAAGAATTAATGTGTACATTCCGTTTTTAGTAGTCTTAGTTAATACTTTCAGGTTTATAGTAATAGCACCATTTTGTTTGGTAATTGCATTTAAAGGAACCACAGAGAGTAGCTGTCTTAGATATTCTGATTTTTTCCGTATGTAAGTTAAAAACAACTTGGATAACCCTTTTTGAAATACTATGACTACATAATCCATCAGTAGTCAAAAAGGTTGGAGCTGATTGGTATAAATAAATCAAAGTAAAAATTACTTTGTACTCTTTAAATATATAAACTTAAAATTAAAACAAATGACAAAAAATGTATCAAATATGACACTGGAACCACCTAAAGAATTGTTCTTTTATATATGAATGAGTACCTGAAATACCACAGCTGATCTACAATATATGTTTTGATGCCATGAAACAAGTCAAAAGCATCTACTGACACCAGAATAGAGTTTTGATTATGTAGTATTTTCTTAATACAGTATTTAATATAAATGGAAGGAAAGCAAGGAGAACTTTGTATCCTTCATTGTTTACACTCTGATTCAGCAGATGAATGTATATGCAACAAACCCAGTGATTATGAGATGATTCAGGTCAGCGGTATTCATTATTCATAGATATAAATAAAAGCAACAATTTGTGCTCTCCAGACACTAGGGTTGGAAAAATGCATATATGTTAAAACTTAAGAAAATATTCCTGTAGAGCTCCATGGAGTTTTAGGGTTTTAAGTACAAACATAAATTAAAATTTCGAGACGAATTTCACTTTGAGGATTCTTTATGTGTTATGAATACAGTTTAGAACTCTGCCTGATACTTTGGTAATCTGGTAAGAGAGTAGCTAGCAGCTTTGGGATGTATGTCTAGTTATTTATCTGCATTAGCTTATATATTAGTTGGATGTTTGGTAATGGTACTCCCTGAGAATATGGGCTTCACAAGCTTCATTTTTAGAAAGAAAGAATCCAGGTTAAGAGGCAAAAAAAAAGTGGTTAAAGTTAAAAAGCAAGCTATATGGGACAGGGGAATAATAAAGCAGTTAAATAAATTGATTTGAAATTTTGCATTCTACCCATGTTCTGTACCATTGTATTTTCCTATTTCAAAACTGTTCTTTCTAAAAGAAAAGTTATTTCTAGACTAATAATGGATTTTTTTTTTTTGTTAATACATAGTTCCATTATTTCTGAGTCATGCACCTCTTCAAAAATCAGGACCTTGGCACCTAAACCACAATGTTAAAGTTTGGTATCTAAAAGAAGTATTTTGGAGCCATTTAATCAATTTATTGCTCAATCATGGTTTCACAAAATGTAAACAATTTTGAAACTAAAATATATATTTCTTTTTTTTTTTGCTCTAAAGAATTCAAGGGCTGCCAAATCGACATGTACAAAAAAATAAGAGACTCATATGTAAATAAGTTAGGGAAGTCCCAATAGTTGTGCATCATTCATAACTCAATGTGAATTTCACACTGAGCAGCATTTCACCATTGGAAAATAAAAATAAAATTTTTGTTCATACCACTGCTTTGTTTGTATTTACTGTATTAAAACTTTAATTACTTTGTCAACATTGTCCAAATATCTTTAGCTGAGACCAAGCTACTGCATAGCACAGATGATTTTTCAAGTCAGTTGATGTTAAGGTTCCCTATTTCTACAAATGCAGTTAAATTCAGTGAATTCCACGTGTGACAGGGAAATCTGTCCTGAATAGTGATTTCTAAGAGTAAAATCCTAAAAGTTACTAATATTAAAAAATTTGCTTTACATGTAGGAGGCAGCTGTAGATATGTAGAACAGTACAAGAGAAGTACATGTGAGTTGCAGAATATATATGCAGAATAGGCAATCATACTTTTATATCTTTATTCGTTTTGCTCCATATGTTTCTATAGGTTATGTATTTTAAAGTATTGTAATATGTAGATTAGATAAACAACTTTCTGACATATCAACCACAGAAACTAAAAGTTCTCCTGTGGAAAAGGTTCCCATTCAAACATTCTGGGTCTTTAGTCTATGAGTGTCACCTAATCGGACCTCAGTTACACAATTGACCAAATTAAAAAATCATTAATATTATATCTATAATATTTTCTCTCAATTTATGAGTTGGTTTATAATCAGGACTGTTGGAAAGAAAAGAAAAGGGTCAAATAATGTATTTTTCAAATACCATAAAAGAAATCAAATTAATTATTTGACAATATTTCACCAGTGCTACTCTTCTACAGGTGAATTGTTGCATACTGACAAGGAGACGTGACAACCAAGTAAATAAAGTTGAAAAAAGGGTCTTCTTATACCTTTGCCTCAGGTTGCTCAAAGAAATAGTCATTACAGGTATAATATCGGTTCCACTGAATTTAGAAAAAATTCTCTGGAGAAGTTCCATAGGGCCAGTATTTTATGACTTCACCCTCTAGAGCTTGGGCTGTCGTGCTCCCTTGTTTAGTTTTCTGATGCATTTCTTTAAGGAGCAGATCCTCAAATGTGTTCTAAGGTATTTACAACCATGTATGTGTGCGTTCATGCATACCCACACCCAGATACTTCTGAAATTAAATCTCCTAGCAGCCTAAGGAAAAACAAACAAAAAAACCCTCCTCAATCTTTGACATCCTCCATTAAGGGTATTCTCTCCCCAGCCAGATTTCACAAGCATTTCCATTCCATCCTTCCCAGCACTCACAGTTTCCACAGCTACAAACACCGTTACCTAGAATAGAATGAATAAAGGACAATTATAATAATTGAAATGTACTACATTAAAATGTGTTTTATGGGAAGTAAAAAGCTATACTAAAGTAGATGTATTGTTCCTTTATTGTCCCCTTTTTCCTTTGGAAGGAAGCAATTACTGTACCATTGCATTAAGAAGCCATCCCACACCTATACTTACATGGCATTAATAGCATGTTCTCAATAATTCCATCAGCAGTATTACAAATATTGAAATTGTGTATGGTGAAGTGTAATTTTGTACACTTCACAGTGTTTGTACCCAGCTGGTGAGGCTAAGTGTTCACACTGTGCCTCCAGGTACAAAGAAAAACAAGATTAACTATTATTCATAAAGAAAAAGCCATTAGAACCTATCAACAGACTAGCAATTAAACCATGGCTTTGAGCATGAAAAACTTTAAACCTAAAATCTCAGAAGTGCTATACAAATAAATCCTATCTCAAACTCTGTGTTAAGTGAAAAATGTCCTGGCCCTATTTTGCAGCAGTGGAACAGCTGAGACCCACCTATTAATTTTATTTAAATTGGGGTCATATTTTTATGACCCTTGGATGCTGAGTTTGAGACCTCTATAACTTTTGTATCTACATAAACTCCTCTTCCTTCTGACTTTATGAAGATCCATGATTAGGCATTAGAGCTACAGATAAGGCTCCTTTTCTTGTTATACTGGTTAGTTGTCTCCAGAAAATGACCCTTGCTAATGGGGCTAGCTGGAAGACACCATTTACTAGTGTCAGTCTTCCCACTCTCACTCTAATTGGCTTGCAGAGTTCTTCCACATCTAATAATTGCTCAGCAAAGATTTTCTAAAATTAAGATTTGTAACAGGAAGCAGCCAGTGAGTTAATTTAGCAATTCCCAGGTTGCTTCTTGTCACTACGCTTGTCACAAGGGTTTGTTGGCAGCTTGCCCATTTCCATCGACATCTGCCACCTGCATATTCAGACAATGTTAAGGTGAAGCTGCTTGAATCATTTACCATCACATCACAAGAAAAGCTATCAGCTCTTCCAGCCTCCCACCGACAATTGTCTGATTGCTAGGAAGCTCTCTTAACCCACACAACTATGCCCCTAACCTGTAAAAATCTATTTTACTAACCCACCAGTGAATTTTGTCTGCGACTTAAAATGCATTACACACATGGAATGTCCAGTAAAAGAACAAAAGCTAAGGAAACCATAATGATGGCACTGTGTTCCTTGCCAAAACCCAGTAACTTGTAGTCTATTGCAGAGAGAATTGTTGACAGATTCCATAGCTGGCTTACTTATTTAAATTCACACTCAGGCTTTTAACTGTTGTTTTGAAACCTTATGTTGATCATTGCACTGCATGAAGAAACAATTACAGCAGGTTTGAATAACCAGCAAATGTGCTTCCTCCATCAGTGGGGAAAGGAGAAGCTGGGCTTTGTCTAACATAATTCCCATCAACTCAGTTTGTTTCCTGAAGCAATTAAGTGTTAGCCTATACTGCACCTGTGCAAATGAGACCATCATGTTTGTCACAGTCTCTGTCATCACATTCACAGAAATCACCCGAAATGTACCATTCCTGGGGTGAACAGATGCACTTTCCACAGTGGCAGGAGCCTGAAATCACAAAAATTATTACTCACAGTCAAAGAGTACTGGCACATTCAGACTAGAAAATAACAACCAAAGTCACACATATGCACACATACGCACACGTGCATGTGCACAAAATCCTGCCTAAAAGGCTGTTGCATAAAAGAAAATAATCAAGCTAAAAGGCTTTTGAATGAAAGGCTTCTTTTGGCATGAGTTGGAGTATGATGGGATGTTACTACTAATAGCTTTGATCCTGCTATTTAAATTAATCAGGACTCACATTTTGAAGATTTCTTTTGGTTTTAGAGACCTACAATCAGGGCTTCTCTCCCCAGTAACTTCTATTTTACTTTTTTCTACTAGCAAAGTTCAAATTGTCCCCAAACCGTTGTTACTGAAGGCAGTAAAATCACACCCAGGAAGAAAATAGTCTTCCTCATCTAAAGCTTTTAGGGGTGAGCTCACAAAAGACCAGCAGTGCCCAAGACTAACATCTATAGACCCCCAAAATCTTCACCACCATGAATGAAACTTCTCCACCTCCCATGGACTTACTGAACATTTGCTCAGGTCAGAAAAAATTTGTGCACGTAATGACAACTCAGCAATTGTCTCGTTCCTGCAGTGTGCCCTAACAACACTTGTTGGGACAAGCTGTTCTTCTCCTCAAGGATGTCAGGCCACACCTTCACAGGCAAAGCAGGGACTGCGGGGTCAAATTCAGGTGATGCCACAACCCACAGAGCACCAGGAACCTCCCTTGAAGAGAAGACTCTGAGATGTCCTTACCCTTAGGAGAAGGTTTGTGGCTCTGAATTGTGGAAAGTGACAGGTGCCCCTGGACAATCATGCGTCAGGAAGCCTGAGAAGTGTGTGAAAGAGGCTTTTCTGCAATTAGAAATGGCACAAGGAGATGGTAATTCCTCCTGAATGATTCCAGCATTTGGCTGAAGAGACTTGGCTTTTACAGATCTCATCTTCAGCAGCCTGGCCCTGTGCAGATTTCATGCACTTAAACACTGAAGTGGGGATCTTACTAACTGCTAAGCAAAAATCATTTTATGGATCTAGCCCTAAGAAGGGGTAACAGCAGAAATCAATGTTAAAAAAATGTAAAAAACCCAGATTAATTATAGCAAAGAATAGGTGCAAAATTTTAATCTGTGAGGGGCTGAGTTAAAAAAAAATCTCACAAAAGAAGCTGTTGACCTTTTACAGAAGATGCTTATAAATGAGCTAAATTCACTTGAAAATCCTGGCCTCCTGCAATGTTTCCAGAATCATTCCATTAAAAAGTCACCAATGTGTTGAATGCATTATTACATAAAAAAATATATAGAAGGAAGCTTGGATATGTCAAAATGTAGCCAAAAAAGGATTCATGGGTTACTCAACAGGGCCTGAGCCAAAGCCTATAAAATCATGCTTTTCCATCTTCCCACTTCTTTCAGTGGCCTCTGAATAAAATCCATAGTAATAATCCTAATACATTTAAAGAAAAAAAGTTGCATATGTTGAGAGCAACAAATTTTCCCTTCCTTTTCCCATAAATACTGAAGCTTAATTCTTGAAAACTTCAGAACAGTCTCAGCAGAGTATCTGATTTGTAATTAAATATGTAATTTAATGCTTATTTCGAATTCACAAAAATTAACTCATTGCCTAATTTTAGGGAAATGCTTTAACTTGTAACATATGGAACATGTAAATATATTCAGGAAGAGCTAGTGATTAGAACATTTGAGGATGGAAGTATTTGATTAAGCATCTACTTTTTCTATGGGTTCTGAGTATTGCTTACAGGGCCACTGGCATAGAAAATACTGACATTCCCTACAAGGATCAAAAATGCTGTTGTATAAGGAGGCAGTGGAGGACAGCAGACATATCATAGGGTTGCTCTATAAGAGGTACACTAAGATATACTTGAGGGCAATTTCAACCAAATACCTCTGATTATACAAACTGCAAGGTACTGACATCTGAAAATAATGAGGAATAGTATGAGGATTTTAGTGAAATTACAGCAGTTATTAAGAGTATTACTCTGTAAGAAGCCTGAAGTGATTCTGCATCAGCAAGCACTGATCCTGCTACTGAGGGATGCCCACAATGCTTAAAGCCATTTTGTAGAAGATGCAGCAAATTTAACACCAAGTCAAGCAAGGAAGATAAGGCTCCAAAATGCAAAATCTGTTAGGGAAACAAATGTATCAAGTCTGCTCCCCGAACAGGGCATGCTGCTCTGGGAGGCTCCTCAGTTTAATTGAGTCCAATGAGTTGCAGGGTGTTTCCTGGGATCCCAGCCAGCTCCTCTCGGATGGGATTTGGCTCATTACCTTGCCCACATCCTGCACCATTACAGTCACCATGTACAGCCCTATCTTTACTGCCAGGGAGGCAACAGCGTGGTGGGTGTTGCTGTTTTCCTTGGGAAGAGCTTTTGCTACAGGTGGCACAGTCAGTGAGCCAAGATTCTGAAAACAGCCTAGGAATGTGGATGCCCAACTTTGCTTATATTAGCAGAGTGCAATTTTCTGATAGTGTTCAGCAGTTATCTGCTGAAAACCAGGACTCTTCACAGTCTATTAAAACCTATATACAGAAACTCAAGCTATCCTCAGTCCATTTTAGCACTTGCATATCACAGCTAGGTTTCCAACAAAAATGGAAAAACCACCATTAGTGCACAGGTTTGAAATTCCCTTTTATTTGACCAGTAATATTTTTTTTCTCATTGTAATGAATCAGAAAGAAAAATTTTCCATTTTGGTTCCTGGATAGTGCTTCACTATCTATGAACGGTGTTCTAAATTATGAATATCCAGTAAGACTTGATTTCCAGACACATATCTTAGCATCAAGAACAGATCTGGAAAGAAAAAAAAAAAAAGGGAAAAAAGGAAAAAAAAGAGCATTGCAGCAAAATTAATAATAATTTAATATATATAATTTATAACTAGACTGTCTTTGCCTGTGATTCCCATCCTGCTCAGAGAAGAGGAAGGAGATAGTAGCCTCCTTGGATGTTTACTGGCCACACACTGCTGTAGATGTCTTATGGAGGTGATTTCTCTAATGTGTGCTCAGGGGCCAAAGAAATTATTTCCCCCAAAGGAAAAAAAAAAAAAAAAATCCCACCACTCTTTCTGTGTATGGATTTAGGGTCACAGAATCACAGAATGGGTCAGTTTGGAAAGGACAACACTAGAGCACCTTTCAGGCTGCTACAGATTATAAAAGTGACCAGATCCCAAGACACACCCCAGCAGCATAGCCAACAGAGGTAAAAAATTCTTGATATCTGCAAATTCCTAATGGATTATCTACTCCCAAAGCCTCAAAGTAAATGGTACCCTTGCAACACATGTAAATGGTACCCTTGCAACAAAGTAAATGGTACCCTTGCAACATGTTCAAAGCTAATTGTCCTCATAGTAAGACCCCAGGCTGGAATAACTGTCATCAGCCATCCTTAGAAAAAGATAGCAGATAATATGAATATTTTAAAAATCAGCATCATTTTTCATGTTTATACTTATACAGAATCTTACATAGTGCATTTTATTGGTACCAAGCATATTCCTTCACCTTCCTGCTTTATATAAAAAAATCTCAGTGAGGCACACATTAAGAGAAAAAAGGTCAACTTCTGCAGTAAAACAGAGTAATTTCTATTTCTCATTTCTATAACTCACTCACTCTTACACATATACTAATTTAAAGATAGTCCCATCTGGAAAAAAAAGAGAAACAGTGCAACTTTCTTATTTTTTATGACACTGCATCAACTGAGGGGGAAAAAGCCCTAAAACAAAATTAAATGGTGCAATAGGGAGAATTTTGATAAGTGATAATACAGATAGTTGAAGCCTGGGCTGGAAACCCCATTTAAATTTCCTCTGCACTGAAATTAAAGTTACCAAAGGGAAAACTGGAAATCCGCCTGTTGTAGAGGGCTCCTAACTGGTTTTTCCAGCTGGCAGATTTCTTTCCTGTCTATGCAAGGGACATACAAATATAGGAAATGACACACAGAGTCTGGATTGAATGCATTCTAGCCTCCAACCAGTCTTTTTTTTGTCTATTCTCCTTCAGACATATTATATACAAAAATAGGCAATTTGCACTACGGGGGAGCTAAAAAGCCCTCTTTCCATTAATGCAATTTCCTAGCCTGAAAGACTGCAAGGTAAGAACCTCAGAGAACAATTTCAGATAATTATCAAGATTTTCTAACTTTTATTCTTCCCTGTGGCAATCTTTTTTAGAGCTGAACTGAAGCTGATGCAACCAGATGAATGAAAATTAGTAAATGAGAAAGTTTATAGGATTCATTTGTGGGGGTTGCAGGCATCTACTTTTCCTTTGCAGCTGTTTTGGGGAGCAGAGGAATTAAGGGTACCAAATTGCTTTTAAACACTTTCCTCCACATACTGTTGTCCAATATATTACATTTGCCATCTTCCCCACTGGAGTTTTACTGTGGGTAGTGCCCTTTTCCCCAGAGTGGAAGGAGCAATAACAGTTAGTTTATAATGTGCAGCTGTTCCCCACAGACCATCAGCTAAACACATACAGGAAATTATATGCTACAAAAAAATTGCATAGGAGAGCAACGCTGCTGAACGTGTACGGCTGGGGTGGGTGACTGACAAAATGGATGCAAGTGCATTACAGAGCATCCTTTAACATCCTTTTAATAATGAGTGCCTTTGAAAGAGAGGGTTACTGAACAACAACCCCCCGCCATGCACATTAGTCTTCCAGAGCGTGATTATTTTCCTCTGTCAGGCACTGACACAGGGTAGCTCAGCTGGCAGATCTTACCCTTCCCGGAGCACAATATGCCATCCGCTGACTCGCAGAGACTTCTGCTCTCCTCCTCCGTCATGTTGCACTTCCTTGAGTGCTGGCACAACTTTCCAAACCACCCATCCTGGCAAATGCATCGGCCACATGAGCAGATACCATGGCCTGTAATGACACCAAGGTTGGTTATGAGCAAGACAAGCAGAAACCTGTCACTGTGGTTGCTGTGACTGTGACTGTGGTCACAGTGTCAGACCTCTTCAGCATGAAGTGTGTGCTATGGGATAGACAGACTGATGGGTGGACAGCACCCAGCATCCCTTCCCAGCAGGATGGCCTTCTCCAGTTCTCTCCTTCTTGTGTTAAAAAGGGTGCCCTAATGATGTGCAGAAAACAAGTGAGGGATAGGTCAAGGAAGCCATAACTCACACTTTAAAGAAGGGAGGGGAAAGACAAAATAGAATTTTAAAACAATTATTTGCAAAAAGGTTAATAAAAAATTGAAAATATGTTGAATAATAAGCTGAGTAGAAAATTTGGCCAGGAAGAAGGGAAAAGTGTCAACAAATATAGAGAAGAATATAGGAATGGTGAATTGAGATAAAAGAAGAAATATCTCCCAGCCAGAATCACATTTTTCAGCTTTGAATAATATTTCTGCATCAGAGACAATAATTCCTTAGCTAATTAGTTACAAGGGAAGCAAACACATACCAGTGACTTTTGCCCTATCCTATCTTCTGTGTAGGGCAAGGGAGGAGAAATGAAGGGACTGAGATAATTTGGGAGCATGGACTGGGAAGAAGGGAACAAGCTGTAGGAGTATCTGGGAAAGCAAGGAGCTGTGGGATGCAGGGAAGCAAACCAGCTATTTAGTTTTCCTGATTAGTGGATTTCTCATGAGCCTCCAGTGCAATTTGATTTTGTAAACTGAGAGGCAACACTGGTAGAAGGCCAGAGGAGAGACAAACTTGGTAGTTTGCTGAAAGTGAAATTCATTCAAGTTTACTGATAGTCAAATACCTTAAAAGTTTTCATTACAAAAATACTGGGAGGTCCAAAGTCTTGGAGTTGTCATTTTCAGCATCTAAATATTCAAATTCATTTTTGTATCCCAAACAATGTGTTGATTTTTGAGGTTTTTTTATCATATTACATTATTGATGCCTATTATATTTTGATCATATTTATCATATTAAAGGCTCAGTTAACAATGACACAGTCTTATTATGACAGTATTTCTACCCACTTCTAAAAATTGATACCTTGCAATGATAAAAGATTGATGCTACTTGAACTTTTGTGTCAGAATGGGAAACAAGAACAACTGTATGACAACCCAAAATACAAGAGATAGAAAACAAGCATATGTACTTTCCTATATGCCCCTTCCAGATAGGTGTCATGCAATTGTCTATGAACTGACTAAAATAAAGCTTCTGTCAGAGTATTTTTATCGACCTTATTTATTTTAAATTAGTAACAGAGAGATTAGAACTCAGATTAATTTAGCTAATTAAGAGCAAAATATACAACTGGATGCCACTGCTGGAAAATTATTTCTGAAGATCCAAACCCCTCTACTCTTTTAGCAGTGAACAGTAAGAAATCCATGGCAATTTCACTGAGAAAATAATTTTAATGCATTTTTTTCTCAGTCATTATGTGTTACTGAATGAAGAGACTGATCATATCTGTAAAGCCTTTACACAAGTCAAATAAAAAGGTAATGAATAATCTATACATTTGCAGGAAACAGAGCTTGCAGTTTACCACAGAAAACTTGACTGGCACTTTTCTGTAAAGGAAATTTCTCTCCTCCTTTATGCCATATAAATTTTCAAACCATAAATGATTCTTTTGTCTCAAATAATCCATTAAAAATTAATATTTGTTCCTAGCTGACACCAGCTTGGGCAGCTGCAGCTTTCTGGATGCCTCATCCACTGAGGTGGCAAGTGTACAAGAGCTCAGCCCACTGCTTGTTACATCTCAGCTATCTCATGTGAATGTGGTAGTCTGAGAACAACTGCTTTACATGGTCTACTTGTGAATAGCCTCCTCGCAAATCACAGAAGGAAGGGGTAATCTGAATAGTTAAATCAATATTTTATCATGTTAAGCAATGCATTTTGGCTGGAGTTCTTCAATTAGAGATTTTTCTTTACCCCTAACTATACAGATTAAGCATGTATACTGAGAAGTGTTGGTCTATCAATATTTCAGATCTAGCAGAAAACAGTTAAAATCACAAACAAACTGCATTTTAAATGCTTATTCATAAAAAGTTATGTTAATGAGCTTTAAATAATCAAAAATGTTTTAAAAATTTATCTCAAAGAGTAAAGACTGTGACGTGGGAGGGGCAAAGAAGACAAAAAAGATGGTGCCAAATACTCTGTCATTTTCCTTAGAATTATAACTCAAATAACCACAAGATTTAACTGTGAAATATGAATTCAGCAAAAAAGCAAGATGTGGCAGATTACTAGCAGGGGCTCATTATAACCTAAATCAGCCCTAACCAAACTGGGCACCATGATGAATTATTTCTTGCCAGGCCTGGAACTGAAATTCTGTTGTTGTAGGAAATTTTGGTTTAGGATTACTCATGCAGCTGTTGTCGGTGTTCCCCAAAAACCTGCAGAATCATTTTATAATACAAAAGGCACCACTATAGGGGAGCACCAACACAATGAAAAATGGAAGTAATCCTTATAGAGGAAACTGGTTCTTATTTACAGACTAACCATTACAAACAGATGATATTCCTGAAGGGCAAACTGGGGCCAGACCCAAGCACAATTTGGCATCTCAGGAACAGAAGTTTCTCAGACTAATACAAGTAATGTATCTAATGCATTTTAAATGAATGAGAAATAAAAAGTTTTAGAAGTGTAATAAGAATATGAAAAATTGCAGCATAACACAGGATACCTGATATAGAACACCTAGAAAATGAAACAAATATTTTTTGTTGTATTTAAATAGGAACAGGATTTCCATTTTTATTTTTTCTTCTAAATCACAGAACTTTTCATTATATTATTATCAGAATAGAATATTAAACCACATATATCTGCAAGAAATATTTCAAGGTGAGCAGGCTTCATTACCCTGCCCAAATATGCTAAATGAGATGCTAAAAATGTTCTTTGAACACTGATTTTTATTTTTTGGTTTTTATTTAATACCAGAAGGCCAGAACAGTTGTAACAACTGCAGCTGGAGAAACCTAATATAGATGTGAATTAAAATACTGACTGTCTACTACATTTTCAAAGTAGGTCAGTTAGTCTTGTCTAAGTCTAATGAAGGTGGACTATGGCTCCAGTTTGAGTAACGCAACAGTCAGGCAGTCCAGTAGCACCTTCAAGTGAAACACTGCAGCAAAAAGGGCCAATGTCATTCTCACATCTACCTACATGGAGAAAAGTGAGGAGGAGCAAAATTATAGCACTGATGAGATGGTGTTAAAGTCCTGCAACTCTGTGATATCCATGTTTCAAGAGATTTTGGCAAAACTTGGAAGAGTACTAAAAAGTTCTGAGGAATTCAGAGGGTATCAGAAAAAGTATTCTCAAAGTTCCAGAAAAAGACAAAGCGAGAGAAAACCTGACACAGACAAAATCATGTAAGAAATGAACCAGCATTTCAAACAAGGGTGATGACTATTGCAACAACCTTTCAAGTGATGGTGGCGTGGGCTTAATGTCTTAAGAGTTCTGAGAGCATGGCCTGCTCAGAGACAGGCTCTTGCTGCACAAAATGCACAGAATTCAATGTGGGGGAAGCATGGGAATAGTGTAATGGCTATTTAAAGCCTAATAAAAGAGCTCAACAGAAAAGCACCTTTTGGATTCACAAAATTAATATCTATTAATCAACTTGAATGTTAATGTACTAGCAATTTCTTCATTGCCCATTTGAGCAGAAAAATTAAATTAAAATGTTTTTTGCAAACCTGAATCATATTTTATGCTATCTGAAAAGCTAAACAAACTTAGTTCTCTGTGCATCTATGTAGCGTTGACTTTTCATACACCCACACAAATGTCTGGGTGACCAGGACATAAACCTGTAGTCCATTTAAAAAAAATTAGAAAAAATTAAAATTAATTTAATTTAATACAGACTATGCAATGCCATTAATACCTGTACTAGCTGTAATCATCACTCTTGAATCTAATACCTACTGGTTGTTCCAAATTTATTTGTTTCTGCCCCTAGATGTGCCTCAGAGCTAGGATGAAGCAGTTAAAGACAAGGACAGAGGCACTGAATCATTAACTCTCCTCTTAGAATTGTCAGGATAAAACCCTGATTCACATTAGTTTTACTCCAGTTAAACTATGAATTCTCCACTATTTAATACCATCACTTTCACCTTTGTTTGCATCAGTTTTGCTCAGTAAATGTGCATGAACTGTTGGTTGGGTTTTCTGTATTTTTTGGGTTTTGGGTTTTTTTGCCCCAGGAAAATAAATTTCATTTTTCAATAACACATACCATAATAAAAATTCTCTATTCATACAGATATATAGAGTATATCTATCTAGTATATTCACTATCCATATATAGTACTGAATTCTGCAACAATTTTATGTTCTTTAGTTTCCTCTATCAAAAGAATATGGTCCCTGCTCTAAAGACTCTTTGATAGAACAGATGAAAGAGCTGTGGGACAGGATATAAACTTTTATTTTAACATGGTAAGAACCTCAGAGAAATCAGAGGTTTAATTCAGATGCCCTGTGGCATTGGACATGCCCTAAGGCATCAAGGACATCCTCATGATGGCAGCAGCCAGACAGGCACTGCTGCGTCCTTGTGGAGCCAAGCTGGGGTCAGGCAAGGGTTGCCTTTGGAATCACAGGTGATAAAAATTGCTTTAATTTAGGTGGCTGAAGACTTTGAAATTATGTGCCGTATAGTCAGAGAAGCCATGGTAGATCAGGAGTCATATTTCTGAATTCTCAGACCAGTCAGAGCCAAAACCTGTCTTTGTTTGGGAGAGTGACAGGTATTATTTTCCTTTCCTAATTTGTTTTTTACATATATTAGAGATTTCTACAAA